>NC_058410.1:105792626-105967109 GCF_002201575.2 Neomonachus schauinslandi | reverse complement strand
TTTCCTTCTGAGATCCAGTCAGAGAGAAGGACCCAATTACGGTTGTTTCTTAAGCTTTATAGGGCACAGGGATTCAAAGTGCACCAATGCTCAGATTTTAAGCAGACTTCTTGCATATCCTTTGCAGATACCTTTGATTCACCGTTCACTTTAAACCAAAACATCCCCTCTGAACCTAAGCTATTCTTATTTCCCAGGGTGGGGTAATCATGACACTTTCTGGAAAATCTCCCAAACACAGCGTTTCAAGCACACTTTTCATCTTCTCAAGGCAAGACAATCACAAACATAATAATAATATGTACTTCATAATAAAACATGAAATTATCTAGTTTCCATTGGCATATCGATAGAGCCTATCTTTGGATTACCTTCAGTCCTTTTTATGATCTTGTTTTTAAATATCTTTCACAGATATTGATCCTAGGAATGGAATACCAAAGTTAACTCCAGGAGATAATCCATATATGTACCCAGAACAGAGTAAAGACTTCCACAAAGCAGGATCAACTCTCCCACCAGTGAATTTCTCCATGTAAGTGTATGTGAATAGTAGGGTTAGTTTGTTAATTTTAAAGGAATTGTATCTCTCTGTACTATATATGTTCTATTTCATAAGGAGTAGGTTCCAACAAAACATGGTTGCTGACAATTCCTAAAAAAGTTCATCTCTAGGGATGCCTGGATGGCTCAGTTGGTTAAGCATCTGCCTTCCACTCAGGTTATGATCCCAGTGTCCTGGGATCGAGTCCCGTGTCAGGCACCCTGCTCAGGGGAGCCTGCTTCTCCCTCTGCCTGCCGCTCCCCATGCTTATACTCTCTCTCTGACAAATAAATAAAATCTTTAAAAAAAAAACGTTCATCTCTAGTTCCTTAGTGTCCACACACATGTGTGTGTGTAATTGAAATTATACACAGGATCTTGACCACAAAAAGGAGGTTGTTAATTTTGTCCCAATCGTTGTTATCACAAATCTGAAGACTTTTCAGTGTCATACTGAATCAGGTTATTGGTGACTACTGTTTGGATTGATGTACACTTGGAACTAAACTTAGACCAAAGCGGTTGAGGAGAAAGGGAGGTTCATTAAGTTAAAAGAAATATAGTTGGTATATTACATTAATATTTAAAAAAATTACTCATGTTTGGTTTAATGATGTTTAGTAAAAATTATAATAAGAATTATGACCTTTACAGTTGTGAAGCCCCTAGGTGCCCATTAAAACCAGAAAATAAGACATTTTCTTGAATATGATGATGTATTGATCTCTCTGCTGTAGAAGCCATACCAATCATACAGTTGTCTGTTCTGTTTTTCAGAGTGCCTTATGAAAAGAAATACGATACTTTTATTCCACTTGAGCCTCTTCCACAAATTCCTACGTGAGTTCTCTTACTATGTTTTCATATTATCCGATCTTTATGAAGTTATCGGTTATTTACAGGTTTCTCGGTGGAGGAGCTCATAGACACCCAACAGAGAGGGACCTTTGGTATCCCAGCAGGTGGGGCAGTGTGTATGGAGGGTTTTGGGCGAGACACTTGGAGGGCAAGTGCTGTGGAGTCTGGCAGCTGGGTCGCCCACATCTTCAGCCGATAAGATGGACAGCCCGCCAGAGGCCCTGTGTTGTGCTAGGTATGCACTGTGGGGGGTTTATATGGAGCAAAAAGACAGGGTCCCTGATTTCCAAAACCCAAGAGTTGTTGGAAAAGAAAGACCCATGCTTAAATGAGTGCAACCAGGGAGGATGGTTAGAGCTTGAAGAGGCAGAGAAAAAGCCATCGGAATGCTTGAGGGAAGTAACATCCCTCTGATCTCATATTTTAAGATCAGCTCCATTCTGAACCTCATTTATTTGCCCAAGTAGGGTTTAGACCTAGAAAATGATATGTGTCAGTATAAAAAATTTCACTTTCCAGGGGTGCCCGGGTGGTTCAGTGGGTTGGACGACAGACTCTTGATTTTGGCTTGGGTGATGATCTCAGGGTCCTGGGATTGAGCCTGCGTCAGGCTCCCTGCTCAGTGGGAGTCTGCTTGTCTTTCTCTACTCCTCCCTTTGCCCCTCCCCTGCTTGTGTGTGTGTGCTTTCTCTCTCTCTCTCAAATAAATAAATAAATCTTAAAATAATTTCACTTTAAAAAAAATTTATTTATTTGAGAGAGAGAGAGAGAGCACGAGTGGGGGGGTAGGGGCAGAGGGAGAGGGAGAAGCAGACTCCCCACTAAGCAGGGAGCCTGATGCAGGGCTCAGTCTGAGGACCCTGAGATCATGACCCAAGCTGAAGGCAGACATTTAACTGACTGAGCCACCCAAGTGCCCTCCAAAATTTCACTTTCTTTTTTTTTTTTTTTTAAGATTTTATTTATTTATTTGAGAGAGAGAGAATGAGAGACAGAGAGCACGAGAGGGAGGAGGGTCAGAGGGAGAAGCAGACTCCCTGCCGAGCAGGGAGCCCGATGCGGGACTCGATCCCGGGACTCCAGGATCATGACCTGAGCCGAAGGTAGTCGCTTAACCAACTGAGCCACCCAGGCACCCAAAAATTTCACTTTCTAATACAAAACAGTCTCACATAAGTATGGCTAGAGTGGGCAAGTGACCCACTGTCTGACCCACCAGGGTCCAGCTGGGAGACCAAACCCTGGAGCTCAGTGGAAATAAAAGCCTTTTATTCCAAACCTGGGAGCTTTAATACCTTCATGATACGGCATTATTACTTGAGGCACATAATTGGGGCCTCTCATGTCTGTACTGTACACTTTTTGTAAACACTCTTCTAGAATATTTAAAATAAAAGTAATTGCCAGGGCACAAACTGTCTTTATACATTTAAGAAGACTGAAATCGTATCAAGTATCTTTTGTGACCATGATGGTGTGAAAATAGAAATCAATTACAAGAGGAAATCTGGAAGATTCACAAATATAATGAAGACTAAACATGCTCCTGAGCAACCAATGGGTCAAAGAAGAAGTAAAAAGAGGAATAAAAAATACTTTCAGACAAATGAAAATGGAAATACAACATATCAAAACTTATGGTATGCAGCAAAAGCAGGTTTAAAAGAGAAGTTTATAGTAATAAATGCCTATGTTAAGAAAAAAGAAAGATATCAAATGAACAACCTAACTTTACACCTCAAGGAACTAGAAAAAGAACAAACTAAACCCAAAGTTGATAGAAGGAAGGAAATAACAAAAACCAGAGGGGAAATAAATGAAATAGAGACTAAAAAGACAATAGACAAAAATCAATGAAAGTAAGAGCTTTAAAAAATTTTTTTATTTATTTACTAATTTTAATGATTTTATTTATTTGAGAGAGAGAGAGAGAGTGCTTGCACGAGCAGAGGGGAGGGTCAGAGGGAGAGGGAGAAGCAGACTCCCTGCTGAGCAGGGAACCCGATGCTGGGCTCAATCCCAGGACTCTGGGATCCCGACCTGAGCCAAAGGCAGACGCTTAACGACTGAGCCACCCAGGTGCCCCAGCCCCTCTATTTTTTTTTAAAAAATAATCACTATGCCTAACGTGGGGCTTGAACTCATGACCCCTAGATCAAGAGTTGCATGCTCTACTGACTGAGCCAGCCAGGTGCCCCTCTTTTTCTAGTTTTTGAATGGGATGTTTAATTCATTTTTAAATTCTTTAATTTTTCTTAATATCTATACTGAAGTGCCTCTGTCCACTGCTTTGCTTATATGTTGTAAATTTTGATGTGTAGATTAGCCTCATATATATATATATATATATATATATTTTTTTTTTTTTTTTTGGAGAGGGAGAGATGCGGGGGCAGAGGGAGAGGAAATCTTAAGCAGACTTCATGCCCAGCGCAGAGCCCAACTCAGGGCTTGATTTCACAACCCTGAGATCATGACTGAGCCAAAATTAAGAGTTGGACATTTAACCGACTGAGCTACCCAGGTGCCCCAGATTATCCTTATTTTTTAAAGAATTCTGCAGTTTGTGTTGGTCTCTTCCTTTCGGCTAAAGAATTACATAATAGATTTGAAATTTCCGAGTGGAAGAGGTTTTTGATTTTTATTTTGTAATTCATTTTTACTTTTATCACCTAATGACCAGAAAATATTGTTTTTATTATTTTTATTTTATGGAACTTACCAACTTTTCATTGCGACCTAATACATGCTCAATTTGGGGACTGTCTCTACATACCTTTGAAGGTGTGTCTACTTCATCAGGATGCAAAGTTAGATACATACCCAGAAGATTTACCTTTTTGGGTTTTTTAAAAGATTTTATTTATTTATTTATTGTGCACGAGAGAGAGGGAGAGTGTGTAAGTGGGAGGAAGAGGGAGAGGGAGAGGGAAAGAGAATCTGAAGCAGACTCTGCACTCAGGGCAGAGCCCAGTGCGGGTCTTGATCTCATGACTGGGAGATCATGACCTGACCTAAAACCAAGAGTTGGATGCTTAATCGACTGAGCCACCCAGGCACTCCAGATTTATCATTTTGATTAAAATTGTTCATTTGGCCTAGCTTGGACTGAAAATGGGTCTGTTAACGTATTTCTATCTTTATTGTTAACTGTAGCCATTAACATTATAAAAATGTCTTCTTTGTAGACAAACCAAAACCAGACTCTTAACTGTAGAGAACAAACTGGTGGTTACCAGAGGGGAGGTGGGTGGGGGGAGATGGAGTTAAACAGGTGATGGGGATTAAGGCGTGCACCTGTCATGATGAGCACTGAGTAATGTATAGAATTGTTGAATCACTGTATTGTACACCTGAAACAAATATAACACTGTAAACTGCACTGGAATTAAAATTTTTAAAAATCTTCTTTTTCTCATTTAATGCTTTTTGTCCTGTATTATACATTGCCAGATATTCAGATTATAACTCTTACTTTGTTTTGTTTGCATTTGACTAATATACCTTTACCCATTCTTTTGTTTTTAGACTTTCAAATCACTTTGTTTTAGGTCTGTCTTTTACACACAGAGTTGGATTTTGCTTTTGTGAGCCAAACTGAAAATTGTTTTCTTTTTTCTTTTTTTTTTTTGAAAATTGTTTTCTTTAATAGCTGAATGAAGGGGCGCCTGGGTGGCTCAGTCACTTAAGCATCCGACACTCTCGATTTTGGCTCAGGCCATGATCTCGGGGTTGTGAGATAGAGCTCCGCGCTAACTGGGGAGTCTGCTTGAAATTCTCTCTCCCTCTCCCTCTGCCCCTCCCCCCACTCACATGCGCACGCATGCGCTCTCTCTCTAAAATAAAAAATAAATCTTTAAAAAAATAGGTCAATTAAGATCATTTGAATTAATGATTTGATTTCAATTCTATCATAATATTTTGTTACACTTATTATGTGTATTATATTATTTTTACCATGAGTCTGTTTTCTTTGATTGCTTCAACAAAAGTTAAAAAAATGATTTCTTTTGATCTTAAGGAATGCTTGTGGTTTTGTTCTAGTGATTCCTTTTTATGCTAGTATCTTCTATATTGCCCAAATAAGGTCCTGCTGGTCTTATTTGGGCTCCTGCTATTGGTTTGTCAGCTTTACATGATATCCTTGACTCCCACCTATTACCTATGTGGTAATCCCTTTTCCTTCCTGCAGGGACTTCCCCATCCCTAGCAGATTTATCAGGGTATTCTTCCCAATCATGGTGCATTTGTCCCCAAATGTATGAAAATTGTAGCTGCCAAAAGAGGAAAAGATTCTTCATCTCTTTTCTCTGACTCATCCCAGGAGTCACACAATTCCTGGTACCTCTTGGAACATACACAGTATAGTCCAGCATATGTCCTTTCAAATCTCTGCAGACTTGGGAGGGTGCCGGGGGTCTGCATTAGCTGAGGCTACAGCAAAACAACAGAAGGCACACTCAGGTGGGATTCTGAAGAGAGCTTAATGAAAGGACTGTTTACAGATGAGTGAACAGGTCAAGGGAAATTATAGGGAAGGGCGAAGCCCCCCTGAGGCTCTCTCCAGTGGGCAGCTATTACCACTCCCAGGTCTGAACAGCAAGAAGAGTGATCTTGTTGCCCAGCTTGGTGGGAAATGGAGAAGGGCTGTCCAGAAGGGGTTGTGACAGTGGAGAGTGCAGCTGTGGCCAGAACTGGGGTACCTCAGGAGATGAGCGGGAGTAGAAGAGGTAGGTGAGAAATACCTCAACCTCTGCTTGCTTTCTGGTCTCCTGCTGGTGCCTCCAATGTGTTAGGGGCACATGGTGGGGTCAAGGTGATGCAAGTTTCAGGGGTCAGCTCTCTGGGCAGAGAAGGGCAGAAAAGAGGTCTGGGTTTGGGAGAGAGGGGAATGCTGAACAACTAACATGGTGTTTTATTTCGTCACTGGTCTCCTAAATTGGAGGCCTTCTTACTTTTGAGGATGCAGTACCATAACCCTTGAAGGTGTTTGTACATTTCGCAGCAGACAAACTCAAACTCAGCTGTTGTTTTCTTTCCACAGCTTGCCTTTCTGGGTGAAGGAGAAGGCCAACAAGCTGCAGAATGAGATAAGAGAGGTTGAGGAGCTTGACAATTGGCAACCAGCATCCCCCTTGATGCACGGTTTACTCCTTCCTGGTGGGTTAAAGAACCTTCAAAGAATAGTATAAAAACTGGAGGCAAGCACAGAAGAGCAGGCTTTTGAGAGGCTTCGCAGTGGAGAGGAGAGAAGACAAAGCCTCTCCCGGAGTGGATGGTGTCCTTTGCCCCAACGTGGTTCCTTGGGCCTATGTCACGGCCACGCATCGCTGGTTGAGTATGTTGGTTGAGCACTGTTAGTCTTGTAACAGAGCACAGCCTTTAACTCCGTGCCTCTATCCACAGGTTCTTTGGATTCTGCAAGACGATCCTGAACAGACACAGGCCCATAGAGCATGTACTGACTGTAGTCTGGAGAGCCTCTTTCAATTGATTGCTTCTGTCAGTGTGACTGCTCTAAATCAAATGTTTGCCTTTGATGAATAATCACTGTGCTTTGCTCTTTTTAACTTTATGTTTTGAAAAACTTTCAAACTTTACAGAAAAGTCATGAGACTCATACAATGAACAAATACCTACGTATCCTTCACCCAGAATCTACAATTGTTAACATTTGTCAAACTTTGTGCATTCTTTCTCTCTCTTTCATTACTCTTATTATTTTGTGGAATTATTTGAGAGTGAGTGGCCGACATCATAACCCTTTACTCCTACATACTGTATACTTCAGTATGTATCTCCTAAGGTCAGGGATCTTCTCCAACAGTTGCAATACAAATATTGAATTCAGGGAACTTAACATTGATGCAGTTCTACTGGTAGATAGCCCACCTTCAGTTTTACTCAGTTAAATTTACTTTTCGAAAGATGCTCTCAAATCAATGGTAAAATGCAGACACGGAGCTTTCATTAATTTGGTAAAATTGTTCTCATTTTATTAATGCTATTTGAGATTTTCTCTACTATTCACTTGCTACGTGTTGGAAAAATGTGAAGGCTAGATCTGCACAGGTAATTCATACCATCATCCTGCAACTCCATTCCCCATTTCTGTAGCATTTGTCCACCTGGCCATGCAGGACTGAAGCTCAATGAGGACCCAGTCCTGAGTCTTTTTTTTTTTTTTTTTAAGGTTTTATTTATTTATTCATGAGAGACAGAGAGAGAGACAGAGGCAGAGGGAGAAGCAGACTCCCCGCGGAGCAGGGAGCCCGATGCGGGACTCGATCCCAGGACCCTGGGATCATGACCCGAGCCGAAGGCAGACGCTTAGCTGACTGAGCCACCCAGGCGTCCCCCAGTCCTGAGTCTTAAGGCCTTTCATCAATCAGGCAAGAAGCAAATATTTGGAGAAAAAGATGGGAACAAAAGCCAACTGTATACAGTCAGGCTGTGACCCTCCGCAGTCAAGCCAGTGACTCAGCATCTTCGTAGCCAATCTGCTCTACTAAGGAGACTTCGCTGGTTGGCTAATGAGGGCTGCAGGTCTGGTCTCCCCAAACCTCAAAATGGAAAGAGAGAACTGGGGCCCAGACTGACACTCAAAATGCCCAAGACACAGATATGGTTTCTTTCCCTCTCAAAGCATTATTTCTAGCCATAGCCGAAGTAAATGAAGCAGGTTTAGAACACAGTACATTCCTGGTCTCTTCATACTGGCCTTTGGACCTACTAACAGAGAACATGATGGTCATACCACCAGCAACTGTGTCTGACCACTCCTTGGGTTGACATCAACATGCCTCTGTGCTGATTCTCTTGCCCCTGGGACACAAAGCTCACCCCTAACAAAATCCAGAAAAGAAAATAAAACCAAACAATTTAGGAAAGGAAAGAAGAGGTTGCCAACAGATTTTCTCAAATACATCCACTCCTGAAAAAAATAATTTTTTGTGTTTCTATGAGTTAAAATATAAAAAAGTCAGTTGCGACCACCCGTGTGGATGCATAAATGGAGAACACAATATAAATGCAAAAAGTGATTCTGCAGGAATTTCCAGATGGGATTATCTAAGTGGAACAGGAAACTGCTCTCAGAGGGGACTCTGGTGTTTTGGAGGGAAGAAGTCCTACACAGCAAAGGTATTAAGAAAAAGAACCAAAGTACAGCTTCAGAAGATGAATAGCAGCCTCTAGATTTCCAAGAGGTCTATATAATTCCTACACGCGGCTCTAAACCAAAGTAGGTAGGATTAAAAAAGAAAACTATTGAATAATTGACCTCCTGGAGTTGTAGCGCTACATTCCATCTCCTGGAAATCAGGGCAATTTTCACTGGATTTGGGGTGCTCTGTGGGCACATCTCAGTGGCCAGGTCTTAGACTCCTTGGCATTGCCAACAGCCGGCAGGTGAGGAGTTCCATTGCTAACTTTGGGCAGGACATAAATGCATGTGCATGCATCTTTTGGGGAGACTAAGGCATAGAACAAATGGCCAAGTGGCAAAACTATGTGGGTGTCCTAGCTTTTCCAGTCGTCCTTTCTAGGCTCAAAAATGTTGGACCTTTTGAGGTGTGAAGGTCCCCTTCCCCTCACTTTAGGTCCTTGATAAATAGCATGTGTGTGCAGGTGTGCATGTGGGTGTGTGCGTGTGTTCATTTCCTTAAATAACTGCAGCTCGAAGGCTTAATGGAAACAACCTGTACGTGACATTTCCAAGTAAATGCACTAGAGTAACAACTTGACGTTGTACACAAGGTATTCTAATTTCAGATCCTGGGAAAAATGAAAACTGGCTCCTGTGGCCTGGCGGGAATGTTCTGTTTAGTGCTGGTGGCTCTGAAGTCCAAGTAAGCTAACTGAAGACCATTCCAAGGCTGTTTCTATAGTCTCTGCACTCTCAGTTGTCAAAATGTTAAGATTTTAGAATGTTAAACCTTTACAATTCCACACACGATTTATGAATATTCTGTATAATTCCTTTCATTGTCTACGTTTCCAGTATGAGGTACCCAGTTTGATTAGACCGTTTCCTTTTGCTCTTAGGCATTTAGCCCTCAAAAGCTGGGCGGATAAAAGCCTTGTTTGTAGGATTTGACTTGCTGAAGTATGTTAGAGCTGGAGCTCCTCCAGATTATGCCAGTGACTGAGAGGCTGGAAAATCAGGACAGAGTGATGCCTTGACCTGAAACTGAGCAACGGGCTTGATGTGGGATGGTGCACCTCTTAGGGGGTCTACTGGCTAGGTTCCCAGTAGGCTCTGGGAAAGGACACGGGAGCCCATTTGGTGTCCTTCCAATGCTGGGGAATTCTAGGAAGGATTATGGTGTGAGCTTACCCTGGGGATGAGGGGGCCCTTACTGACTTGAGGAGCCAACACTGAGGCTCTCAAACCTGGACTTTGTAAGAAATACATATGTGAGAAGTAAACGTTTCTTAAGGTGCATGGAGGGACCCAGCCTCATATCAAATGAGAAGCCAAATATCCCAATGATTTGTCTTCTGAGGAAATGCGTTGGTCTCCACCAAATAGGGGAACGAGGTGGGGGCAGTTTTCAGTGGTGATGGTGTGCACATGGCTCTGATCATCTGGTTAGAAATGTGTTCTTTTCTTTGGGTACAGTGTGGGCTGGAGTAGAAATCGGGGTCCTTTTAGAAAGGGATGACAGAACGGACACATGAGGCATAATTATACTAAAAATTATGTTTTTTATTTGAAATTCAAATTTAACTGGGAGTTCTGTATTTTTATTTGCTAAATCTGGCAACTTACAGAAGTGGCACAAGGGAGATGGATTTGAGGTCTAACTAGGAGGTAAAAGTGCAAGACTCTGAGATAACTTGGATATGGTTGGGGTGGGGGGAGTCATGGGAAAAGGACAAATGGCCACAAGGTAGATGGTGGTGCTCTTGCCAGGGTGACATGTGGTGTCCAGCCCATGTGGTATCTTTATTTATTTATTTATTTATTTATTTATTTATTTATTTATTTGACAGAGAAAGACACAGCAAGAGAAGGAACACAAGCAGGGGGAGTAGGAGAGGGAGAAGCAGGCTTCCCGCCGAGCAGGGGGCCCGATGTGGGGCTCGATCATGACCTGGGATCATGACCTGAGCCGAAGGCAGACGCTTAACGACTGAGCCACCCAGGTGCCCCAAGCCCATGTGGTATCTTTATACACTTAGAGAAAGATGCCATCTTGGTGGACCCAGTCCTGTGGATGCACTGCTTGGTAAGCAGCGTGCAAACTAGATTTCAGCCTCCTTTTGTCCCTTGTGCAGTGAACTACTTATACTACCATACGTGGCAGCCTGGTACTATTTACTGAAATAAGGAATGCTGGAGAAGGATAAGCTTTATGGAGGAGCTCAGTTTTGGAAAGTTGAATTTGAGGAAGCTGTGACACACACAAGTGGAACTGTTTGGGATGTAATTGGGTATATGGGTCTGGGGTCTGGTACATGAACATAGAAAAGTCTCTTGTGAGAAATATAAATCCCAAGTCTGTGCCATGTGGATGCAGGGTCTAGATATAAATTACCTGATCAGAATATTGATCCCAAACCAAGAAATAAGCTCAAAAAGACTGTTGAGCCTCTCTGTCCTGAGAAAAAACAAAATCTCTTTGGTAACACTTTGCCACCTCAGGACACAGGGGACTGCCTAGAAATAATGAATATGAGCACCCGAGGGGAAAAAAAATTACAAACTACAACTGGATCCACCACAAAGAATTGTCAGTAAGTGAAATCCAAGCCAATTTAGCATCATGGTATGAATTACTAGCATTTAGGGTGCATGGAATACCATTTCTACCCAGACATTAGCCTCTTCTTACATTAGCTGAGGAGTTTCTAAAGGGAAGGGAGAGGCTTAGGGGTAGCAATCTGGTAGACAGGGCAGGGCTAGAGGTTTTGTCTTGAAGTTATATTTGCAAAGTAGCACAGTGTTTCTACTGAAATTCCATCTGCTTATTTGGGGAGATGATGAAGATTTTGAGGGTGGCTATCCCCAGCCCTTAATGGCTTGGTATTGTCACAGGCTTCTGACCCTAACTTTAGCCCTTTCCTGCACAGTGTGATGGTAAAAACAAGAAGGAAACTAGAATTTTGATTGTTTTCTTGGCTAAGCAAAGTTGGCCTAGTCAGAGCCAGCTCCTCAGGAAGGAATGAGAGGTGGGAAAATGGGGGACGATGCAACCTACAAACCTTCCTGCTAACATCTATTCCTTTGTGACTGGATGGACCTCCAGCTTCTTTTTCCTGGGCCAGATTTTCCCCAGTTGTGTTTCTTAAATATCAATAGATATTTTAAGAAGAAAGGTTTCCAGGGTCAAATTAGTTTGGAAATGCTGTATTAAAAAAGGGAGTGTGGGGACGCCTGGGTGGCTCAGTTGGTTAGGTGCCTACCTTTGGCTCAAGGCATGATCCTAGGGTCTTTGCTTGGCGAGGAGCCTACTTCTTCTGCCTGCCACTCCCCCTGCTTGTGCTCTCGCTCTCTGTCTCTCCCTCTCTAACAAATAAATAAAATCTTAAGAAAAAAGAAAAGGGAGTGTATTCATTTCCTAGGGCTGCTGTACAAAGTACCACAAAGTGGGTGGCTTACAATAAGACAAATTTATTCTCTCCCAGTTCAGGAGGCTGGAAGTCCAAAATCAAGGTGTCAGCAAGGTTGGTTCATCCTTGGATGCTCAAAGGGAGAAGATATTCCATGCCTTTCTCTTAGTTCTGGTGTAGCTGGCCATCCTTGGCTTTCCTTGACTTGTAGATGCATCATTCATTCCAAGCTCTGCCTTCTTTTTCATATAGGGTTCTCCCTGTGTGTCTTGTCTCTTCTTTTATAAAGACACCAGTCATTGGATTAAGGTCTACCCTACTCCAATATGACTTCATCTTAACCTGATTACATCTACAGAGACGATTTCCAAATAAGGTCATGTTTACAGGTATCAGGGATTAGAACTTGGAACATATTGGTTTGGGGTGCACAATTTAACCCACAACAGGGAGAAACAAATTTCTTCATCTTACAGCTTCCCTACCGGTTTTGATTTTGGCAACTGTGTAAAAGGGAGTGGATAGAGCATGCTGCTTTTTTCAAATTCAAATAATTGTAAAAAACTTGTTTATTTTTAATGGAGTGTCCCCATGCAGCCAGTGCTCTGAGGAACATATGTGGGTGAGTGAGGAAGAAGTGGAGTCTCTTTCTCATTAAGCTTCTGTCTAGAAATGACCACTCACTTTCTTTTTTTTTTTTTTTAAAGATTTTATTTATTCATTTGAGACACAGAGATACAGAGAGAGAGAGAGAGAGCATGAGCAGTGGGAGAGGCAGAGGGAGAGGGAGAAGCAGACTCCCGGCCGAGCCAGGAGCCTGATGTGGGGCTCGATCCCAGGACCCCGGGATTATGACCTGAGCCGAAGGCAGACGCTTAACCATCTGAGCCACCCAGGCGCCCCGACCACTCACTTTCTTAAAGATCGCAGTGACTGACTGTATAGTCTGGTTGCTTGATGATGGCTGCTCCTTATGGCTACCATGCCAGAGATCCTTGGCAGCCCCTGGGGTGGCAATGGCCTCTTTGTGGGGGTCCTGAGTCCTGGCTGATGAGGTTGGGGTGATATGGTGGGGGTGCTGGCCAATCCATGCCATATTGGAGGACAGCCTCTTGTATTCATGGCTATGCGGTCTGGTTTTAGACATCCTGGAACTGGCATGATGTTGCATTTTCTGAATCCTTAAGTGAGACATGCAGCCTGCATGTTCAAGGGTGCCTTGGAGGACATTTGACAGGGCTGCTTTGTTCCAGTGGGCAGGTTGTACAATGCATGCTTCTAGGGGGCACAATTTACGTCGTAGACATGGTAGATCTCTTTCCTGTATTTTATCTCTTATTTCCAAAACATCAGTATTTTGTGACAATTTTCCAGCAGGTGTTAATAAAGTGCCTTGAAGAAGCACCTTTTTCTATTTGGTACAAAGGTTCACATATAGGGTAAATGTGGTCCTGAGTGAGAAGGAGAAACCATCATCATGGACACTTGTAATGTTAGATCTGAAATGGTTCTTGAGAGAGGATTGGTCCAAATCTGATTTGTTAGGAATCTTGCTTATAAATAATAAAAACCCAACTCCAGCTGGCTAAAGCCAGAAAGGGAACTAATCATAACTCAAGAACAGGGATACACCTAAGACCGAGGAACATACTAGATCCAGGGACTCCGGCATAGTCAGGACCTACCTCTGTTGTTTTATACTCTCCTCTCTGCTTCTCTCAATGCATCTGGAACTTGCTTTCTTCCCTTCTTAGTATACATCATACAGAAATGTGGTGACAGACAACTCCTGGGTGTCACATGTTAGAGATTCATTGGCCAGCAGAGAGACCGGTCTTTTCTGGGTTCCAGTGTTAAAATTCCTGGGGAGGAGACTTAATTGGTTCAGCTTTGATCAGATCAATCAATTGGCCAGTGGGGTGTGTGTGTGTGTGTGTGTGTGTGTGAGAGAGAGAGAGAGACAGAGAGAGAGAGAGAGACAGAGAGAGAGAGAAAGAGAAGGAGAGAGTGAAAAAGAGTGAGACACTGTGGATGATGGGAGCTGGGCTGGGCAGGAGGTAATGGTCACACATCCTACAGAGAAGCACTGCAAACAGAGGTCCAGAGACAGAAAATGGCTTGTCACCAGTCACACAGACAGTTGATAGCAGAGGAAAGAGTGGACTGAGATCTTACATGGAGTCTGTGTGTCCTTCATAAGCCAACATTGCTTTCTCTCAACAAAGTAGTGATTTTATTGGTACAACTTCCTATTTCAAGGTAAAGAAATTTAACAAAAATGTAATCAGAAAATTCTGTAGCTTTTCCAGAAGAGGCAAATGAAGAAATGAAGAAATACAAAGAGAAAGACATTATATAAATACTCAGATGTTTCCCAGTCCACTAAATATTTTCATACCTTCCAGGGCTGGCACCAAGGGGATGTTTTGAAAGGGCAAAGGACACTGAGTGAGTCCCTGGGAGGCAGAATGGCAGTCTGACAATCTCTACCACATTGGGTTTTAGGTATGTCTCAATTAATTTGCCACCCAAATTTATGAGGTAGTTTTTTTTTTTTTTTTAAGATTTTTTATTTAATTGACAGAGACACACACAGCGAGAGAAGGAACACAAGCAGGGGGAGTGGGAGAGGGAGAAGCAGACTCCCCGCTGAGCAGGGAGCCCGATGCGGGGCTCGATCCCAGGACCCTGGGATCACGACCCGAGCCGAAGGCAGCCGCTTAACCGACTGAGCCACCCAGGCGCCCCTATGAGGTAGTTTTTAACTCCACTTTTCAGATGAGGATACTGAGACTCCGCAAGATTATTACCCAAGCTGATGAGGGAGCCAAGATTTCAATCCAACCGGAGTTTGTCTAATACCAGTGCCTATCAATGGTAACTATCCATCCACATAGACTGAAGAGCGATGTATGACAAACTCTGACAAGATATTTTTGCAGGTTTCTGGGACAATCACCGATCATCCGGGGTTGTCCTTCTTGTAACAATAGCTGCCATTTTAGGGCGCAGTTATTATGTATCAAATACTGGGCTAGGTTTATGATCCCATTTAATCCTTAGGACAGCCCTATGAGGTTGCTATACTGTTACCTCTATTTTACAGATTAGAAAAATAGGCTTAAATAAAATATTTCCTTTTCCTGAGTATTCTGCGAACTAATTCCTATTAGTTAAATGCTTAATAAAGTGCTAAATTAATAAATTAACAAACCTCTTCTTAGAGCCCCTGGGCCAATTTCGCACGCGTGATGTTCCCTCTCTTCGCCACTAGGTGACGTCACGACCAATCCCACCACAACCCTCCTTACTAAGAGCCACCGGCGATATCTCGCGAGAGCCGTGGTTTCCTCCAACCTGTTTTGGGCATGCGCGCGGCGTAGAGCGCTTTAAGCCAGAGGGGTTTGATGGTTTTCTATCAGTCTTCCTAGACTAGAGGTTTCACAACAGAGCACTTATTCCTTTCATCAACCGGGTTCTCGCGAGACTTGCTACTCTGCTCACCCCCCCCCCAGCTTTGCGCCTGCGCAGATCTCTTCAAACCAGAAGGTCGCGGTTGGAGGAAGTGGCGGCTTTAGGTCCCGTGGCCTCAGCGCCCTTACTACTTCAGTGAAGCTCCTCTCGGCTGCTTGCCGAGACACCCCACAGCCAAGATGCCTCGAATTATGATCAAGGGGGGCGTATGGAGGAATACCGAGGTAAGTCCCCTTTTCCCGCCGTCCGCTGCCCTCCGCCCCCTTCGGCAGCTTATGCGCACGCGCGCGGAGGTCGGGGAGGCGAGGAGGATGCCCTGCTTGGTCTGCATGGGGGGGCACCGCGGGGCGGACCCTCGGGGTCTTAATCTGGTGTCCGGCCCTGCGTTATCTGAGCACCCCAAGGACGGGGACTGTGATTTAACCACTTGACGACGTGCGAGGCACTTGTTAGGCCCTTAGTGAATATTTGTTGAATTGAGGATGTGCCCCCGCCCTTTAGGAACTCGCAGTGTAGAGGGGGCGGGGCAGGTATCAGTGAGAGTTGGTAATCTGGCACACCCCCGTCCCTCAGCCCGGGTGCGGTGCCTCTCTGATAACTCCAATATAGGGAAGTGCTGTGCCCACAACTTTGTTTCTTCGTTGACTTCCTTGCAGAGGGGAAGCAGCTTGAGTGCCAAGTTGAGAGCTCGTTTATGCCCGCAACCCTCTTGTTACCTGTTATCAAGGCATAACTTGTCTGTCATCACGACAGATCCAAGGCCTGTCTCTTCCTGTCACTCCGCCTCAGCCAGGATAGAAACCAGATAGGACAAACTGCCTACAGTAGTGTCTTTGCTTCCAGAAATGCAATGGATGATGCCAATGACTAGCAGAAAGGCAGTAGTGAAGGAGTAAAATACAAGTAAGATTTTTGGTGCAGTTTGTATTCAGAGTGCACTGAATTTGTCAGTTTCCTGAGCACATTGTATCTTTTTAGGCAGTGTGTTTTTACTTCTTGTGCCTTCTTGGAATGTCCTACTGCTTGACATCTTTCTGACCATCCTTCAAAACCGTTAAAAACTCTTGGAATTTTTGCCCAGTCACTCTGTAAAAATAAGTTACACCCCCAGTGGTCCCATGGCACCTCTTTCATCCATTTGGTATAGCATGCTTTACCCTTTTGCAAGCATCACATTCTTCTGTGTGATGCTGGTAAGTTTTTTAACCTCTCAGAGCCTCAGTTTTCTAATGGGAATCATCATCATCTTCTTTTGAGGATTAAATGAGTCAACATTTAGAACAGAGTCTGGCACACAGGAGTCTTTCAGTAAGTGCTAGTTGATACTGCTTTTTCCCAGCAGGCAGCACCGCAAGAGGACCAGGTCTTGGAATCCCTAGAACCTAGGACAGTAACCAATATGAAATAGGTTGTTTGGCAAATGTTTGTGGAATGAATCTAGTAGGGTGGATAACTGCTATTATGTACTTAGTTGAAGATGTATTTAAGGCTAGCAGTATTGTGACAAAGTTACACATAAAATTCGTGACAGCCTTGTCTCACAGCTTGCACAGAGGGAACCAGGGTGTTTAAATTGGGGAAGAGATGACTTCTGGGGGAGAGACAGATGTACAGAATCAAGTAACAGCCGGATTCCTGTGTAGTGCCCAAAGCCCTGCAGTCTTTTTATTTTATTTATTTTTTTAAAGATTTATTTATTTATTTATTGAGAGAGAGAGAATGACAGAGAGCGAGCATGAGAGGGTGGAGGGTCAGAGGGAGAAGCAGACTCCCTGCCGAGCAGGGAGCCCGATGCGGGACTCGATCCCGGGACTCCAGGATCATGACCTGAGCCGAAGGCAGTCGCTTAACCAACTGAGCCACCCAGGCGCCCCCCCTGCAGTCTTTTTAAATCTCTGATGATGAGGGGGGGACTGTGGGGGTGTGGAATGGGGTGGAATGGCTCATGTATGAGGCATGCATCTCAAGTTCAATGTGGAAAAAAGCCTAACAGTAAAAAGCCCCAAATATGTTCCTCTATTGCTCTGTTATCTTTGGGGTCTGTGGCTTACCTTTCTGGACTCCCCTGGAATTGGTAAATTCCGTATCAGAATGGGTTCCTTGGTGAAACAGTAACTAGAGCCTGGAGGAAGAACTGACTGGTGTGGCAGGGAAGAAATACTTAATTCCTAGTTTAGACCTGAAATGTGGATTTTTAGGTCAAAGCAGGGGTTATGGGACTGGAGAGAAAATGATATTTGTAAACTGGAGTGGAGAATGGATTCACCAGAGTCTTGACTTGGTTCTTGAGGGCTGGATGAGGCCTATTTCACTCTCTTTTTCTAAGTATGCAAGACCTGGTGCAAGGTAGGTGTTCAGGAAATGTTTTTTTGAATGAATAAATAGATGATTGAGCTGTATCCTTTTGAGGAGGATGACAGCCAAACATTGGAGAGTACTTTTTGTTAATCACTGCCCAGTAGGGTTTCTCAGATTGGTTGGTACTCCCAGTTTATTGGGGTGGGGCAGGGTTTATGTATAAGGAGATGTAGGATATCCTTCTGAGGGATTTCTTCTTAATTTTTTGCGTTTTGCCAATTCTGGTTTGTTGTTTATTATTATAGTAAATGAAGTTTTTGTACTTTTTTCCCCCCTTACCTAGGGTGTGTGTGTGTGTGTGTATGTGTTTATGACTTTCTCCCTAGCAATCCTGTCAGAGTTAATTTAAATTTTGTCTTTTCTCACTTAGAATTTTGTGATGAATATATTGTTTTTCTTCGACAATTTTTTTAGGATGAAATTCTGAAAGCAGCAGTAATGAAATATGGAAAAAACCAGTGGTCTAGGATTGCCTCACTGCTGCATAGAAAATCAGCAAAGCAGTGCAAAGCCAGATGGTATGTACCACTTAATGAGTGGAAAGCAGAAAGCGACCTTAATTATGATGAGGAAAATGTCAGTTCTTTGAACCTTGCCAAAGAAAGCAGGCAGTGTGATGGAACAGAAAGTGCGACGGAGTGGGAGACGAGAATTTAGATTTAAGCCTTAGCTGTCACTTTTTTCCTTTGTGGTCTTAGGCAAGCCATTTTTCTATCCCCTCTTTCCTGTCCCTGTTTTCTCCCAATTGGGATAATAATACTTGGCCTTAACTGATGGAGATACGAGGTTCAAACAAGTTAATGTACTTGAGTGTTTTGTGAAGCATAAAATAAATTTACTTTTAGTACAGTACTAAAATTTACTAAAGTAAATTTTAGTACTGTAAATGGATTGCGTTCCATAAACTTCCAAAAGTTTGTAAGTTGATTTAGAACTTACTTTCCCGAAGAAATTAATGATAAATAATGGTTAATTTTCTAGGCTAGCTCACAGTTAGCTGAGTTTCCTTATTAATACAGTTGAAATATTGTTTTTTTAAAGATTTTATTTATTTCAGAGAGAGGGCGAGAGAGAGAGCGAGCGAGCGAGCACGAGTGCAAGCATGAGCAGTGGGAGGGGCAGAGGGAGAAGCAGACTTCCTGCTGAGCAGGGAGCCCAATGCGGGGCTTGATCCCAGAGCCCTGGGATCACGACCTGAGCCGAAGGCAGATGCTCAACCGACCGAGCCACCCAGGGGCCCTAATACAGTTGAAATATTGTATATTTGCTATTAAGCGCTTGGCATGAGTGATCTGGCCTCAGCCTTGACCCATGTGGTACTAGGATCATATTTTGGATTGTACAAGAGTGACTTAATTTCCTAGGCACCTGGGTGGGAGAAAGGATCAGAGTGCAGAGGTTGGATCCCAAAGAGGAAGATGGTCCTCAGCCTGAAGAAGTTTTGATTTCTGCTTCTCTCAGTGGAGTTAAGCTCCTGCCCCAATATTTAGTAAGGCTTGTATCTTATTTGCCAGCTATGTAGACTGGATGGAAAAGATGGGTTGGGTGGTGTGATAGGAAAGATAGAGGATGGCATAGTAGTTTTACTTAAATTTAAAAACTCCAAATAAAGCGTATGATGGTGGAAAGCCATTTAATGAGTGTAAGTCAGATATATACTACTAGACAGATTTCCTAAAGGCTAGTGGTAAGCACTTGAGGATTCTGTTTTCTCATTCCCATTCCATGGAGAGAGGCAGCAATAAGAAGACAGGATTTGGGGTTCCAGTCCTGTTAACAACTTTGACTTCAGGCAGGTAAACTCGAAGTAAACCAAGGTGTTGGGAACTGAATGGGAACTGAATCAAAGTATGAGACAGTGTTTTGAAAACTAGAAACACTAAAAATATGAGGTGTTATTGTCTTATTTCAGGTAATTTCAAAGCCTCTAACAAAGTGTAGAATGAATGGAAACGATGAGAAAGAAGCCATATAATCATGTTTCAGTTCGTTTACCTTTTTCAAGCATTCTAGTCTTGCATAATTAAAATACAGTAGAATTTGGTGACTTAGAGAATATTGAGTGGGGTAAAGTTAGCCAAATAATGAACATTCTGTTGTGAACAAAGAACAGCTTTCATAATTGAAGGCTGAGAGTTAGCTTGTGTTTTTCAGACCTTAGAGGTTAGTATATCTAATGTGTAAGTAGGATATTCATGCTAGGTGACCAATCAGTGTATAAAATGGTATCTTTTTAATAGGTACGAGTGGCTGGATCCAAGCATTAAGAAAACAGAATGGTCCAGAGAAGAAGAAGAAAAACTCTTACACTTGGCCAAGTTGATGCCAACTCAGTGGAGGACCATTGCACCAATCATCGGAAGAACAGCTGCCCAGTGCTTGGAACACTATGAGTTTCTTTTGTAAGTCAATTTCCAAACGCAGTATTCAAATATATGTATATCTCCTGAATGAGACTGAATAAACGTTTAGCATGTTCTGTCTTTAAATATTTAGTCGTGTCGGAGTAAAGCCAGAGGAGCTAAAGCTATTGAATTATATACTCTTAAGTATATACTCTATTGATTAAAATTATATATTTGTTACTTTTTTTTTTTTTTAAGATTTTATTTATTTATTTGACAGAGAGAGACACAGCGAGAGAGGGAACACAAGCAGGGGGAGTGGGAGAGGGAGAAGCAGGCTTCCTGCGGAGCAGGGAGCCCGATGCAGGGCTCCATCCGAGGACCCTGGGATCATGACCTGAGCTGAAGGCAGATGCTTTAACCAACTGAACCACCCAGGCGCCCTTTGTTAACATATTTTTTATTTTTAAAATTTTTTTATTTTTTATTTTTTTTAAGATTTTATTTATTTGAGAGAGAGAGAATGAGAGACAGAGAGCATGAGAGGGAGGAGGGTCAGAGGGAGAAGCAGACTCCCTGCCGAGCAGGGAGCCCGATACGGGACTCGATCCCGGGACTCCAGGATCATGACCTGAGCCGAAGGCAGTCGCTTAACCAACTGAGCCACCCAGGCGCCCTGTTACATATTTTTTAAAAGAATAATTCGAACGTGTTAGACTAATCATATATATTTATTCTAGAAAATCGGGGAAAAAGTAGTAAAAAAGCAAAAAATCACCCATAATCACGTTGCTGAGAGTTAGCCAGGACCTCTTGGTTCTTCGTTAAAAGTTTTTTAATTTGTATAGCGTTCCTGCATTTGTGATTAAGGAGCTGTTTGGATTGTATTTCATAGTGAATGGAAACACTCATTGAAATTAGAATTTTAATACCATTTCTTTCAGGTGAAGCAATAGTAGAATCACTTTATTTTGTGAATGCCCATCTGTTGGTTTTTTTTTTTAATTGATTTACTTTCTTTTTTTTTTTTTAAAGATTTTATTTATTCATTTGAGACACAGAGATACAGAGAGAGAGAGCATGAGCAGGGAGAGAGGCAGAGGGAGAGGGAGAAGCAGGCTCCCCTCTGAGCAGGGAGCCCGATGCGGGGCTCGATGCGGGGATCGATCCCAGGACGCTGGGATCATGACCTGAGCTGAAGGCAGACGCTTAACCATCTGAGCCACCCAGGCGCCCCCATCTGTTGGGTTTTTGAAAGAAAAGAGTGCTAGTGCTAGGAAACGTGGTATTTCTAAGACTGAATGGTGTGATAGTGTGACTTAACTTCTCTGGGCCTTTTTCTAGGGATAAAGCTGCACAGAGAGACAATGAAGAGGAAACAACAGATGATCCACGAAAACTTAAACCTGGAGAAATAGATCCAAATCCAGAAACAAAACCAGCAAGGCCTGATCCAATTGATATGGATGAGGGTGAGTATATGCTGCTGAGGAATTTATTTCTTTGGTAACCATAGATTCCTCCAGTCTCTTTTTAACTCTATGAGTTTCTTTCTAAGCTCCTCTGACTTTTTAGAACCCCAGTTCTGTCTGCAGTTATTATTCTCTTTCTAAATGTGTCCAGTCTTCTGTGACAAAGTAATTGCTCTTTCTGGACACTGTGTCTTTAGCTTTTGATTTTTCAATTCATGTAATAAATGAAGCAGCGTAATATATTACTAGACGGATTTCCTAAAGGCTAGTGGTAAGCACTTGAGGATTCTGTTTTCTCATTCCCATTCCATGGAGAGAGGCAGCAATAAGAAGACAGGATTTGGGGTTCCAGTCCTGTTAACAACTTTGACTTCAGGCAGGTAATTTAATCTTTGTGAAAAGGCGGCACTGCACTAATATGAGGCTGACTTACAATCCCTTCTTCAGACCTCGAATCAAGAATCAGAGGAACTGGATTTTAGACTCAGCATCTGCCACTTACTAGCTCTTTGACCTTAGGCAAGTCATAATCTTTCTGAGATTTGATTCTCTTTCCTGCCAGATAGAGAGTAATAGTTATCTTACCCCACAGGGTTGTTGTGAAGCATTCAGTGAATATTTGTTGAGATTTAAAAATTTTAAAGTTTAAAGGTAGTGGTTTCCACCTGCATCATTGTCATTTGGTGAACTTTTAAAAACACAGGTACCAGGGCCTCTCCAGGAGATCTGAGTCAGTAAGCTGGAGTGTGGAGAGGGTAATTCTGGAATCTGAGTTTTTAAAAATTAATTAATTAATTTTAACAAAAAGCGTCTTTTTTTTTTTTAAGATTTTATTTATTTGACAGAGAGAGACACAGTGAGAGAAGGAACACAAGCAGGGGGAGTGGGAGAGGGAGAAGCAGGCTTCCCGCTGAGCAGGGAGCCCGATGCAGGGCTGGATCCCAGGACTCTGGGATCATGACCTGAGCCGAAGGCAGACGCTTAACGACTGAGCCACCCAGGCGCCCCTGAGTTTTTTTTTTTTTTTTATTTGAGAGAGAGAGAATGAGAGACAGAGAGCATGAGAGGGAGGAGGGTCAGAGGCAGAAGCAGGCTCCCTGCCGAGCAGGGAGCCCGATGTGGGACTCGATCCTGGGACTCCAGGATCATGACCTGAGCCGAAGGCAGTCGCTTAACCAACTGAGCCACCCAGGCGCCCCTTGAGTTTTTTTTTTTAAAGTTCCCTTGTGATTCCACCGGACAGCCTTATATAGGAATTGCTCTAAGGCATCAGTAATGAAATCTGTTTTACTCTGGGAGCCATGGAAATGTATTGGAAGAGAGAAATAGAGGGGAAGAAAGGTGTATCTAATGGAGATTGTCAATTTCTTTATAATTAAATAGTTTTTGTAATAGTTTTTCATGATTGGTGCTGTGCCAGTTAGTTACGATAATGAAGGATATAATTATATGATAAATATGCTTTACGTGTTATATTTTACTTAGTTCTTCTCAACATTCCTATGAAATAGGACTTGTTATTCTCTTTTTATAGATGGTAAATGTGCCCAGGGAGGGTAAATAAATTATCCAGGGTCACATAGCTAGCAAGTGATGGGCCTAGTTTTTAACTTCGGTTTTTCTGATTTCAAAGCCCAAGTTATTACCATTATGCTCTGCTATATAATGATTACATTTATGGTTTTTCTCTTAAGCAATACAGTGTGTGTCTCACATACCTTGCTTATGTTGGAGAACTTAGTTTTTCTTCTCTTTATTTTTGCAGATGAACTTGAGATGCTTTCTGAAGCTAGAGCCCGCCTGGCAAATACTCAGGGAAAGAAAGCCAAGAGGAAAGCAAGAGAGAAGCAGTTGGAAGAAGCAAGGTATGGTTGTTTCCATCTATAGTTGAACAATTGGTGCATTTTTAGACCCAGTAAAACTGATATATCAATTCTGTTGGGTGAGTAATAATTAGAATTGTCCAATTCCAATTATGCTAATATTCTTTAGTTCCTTTATATTTTGGAAAAATTTTTTAAATTTTATTTTTTTAGTAATCTCTATACCCAGCATGGGGCTTGAACTCACAACCCCAAGATCAAGAGTCGCGTGCTCCTCCAACTGAGCCAACCAGGCACCCCTGTACTTTGGAAAAGTCTTATTTTTCCCCTTAACCATTGTAGAATAGATACAGGGAAAAAAATGTATCTGAAAAGATGTTGTAAGAAGTAAAAGATGTTGGCAGAGGTAATGCCCAGATAGTCATTTGATATGTTAATTTATTCTGTTAACATAGGAGAGCTTCATTTGTTTTTTTTTTTATTCTTATGTTAATCCCCATACATTACATCATTAGTTTTAGATGTAGTGTTCCATGATTCATTGTTTGTGCATAACACCCAGTGCTCCATGCAGAATGTGCCCTCCTCAGTACCCACCACCAGGCTAACCCATCCTCCCATCCCCCTCCCCTCTAGAACCCTCAGTTTGTTTTTTAGAGTCCATCGTCTCTCATGGTTCGTCTACCCCTCTGATTTCCCCCGCTTCATTCTTCCCCTCCTGCTACCTTCTTCTTCTTCTTCTTTTTTTTTCTTAACATATATTGCATTGTTTGTTTCAGAGGTACAGATCTGAGATTCAACAGTCTTGCACAATTCACAGCGCTTACCAGAGCACATACCCTCCCCAGTGTCTATCACCCAGTCACCCCATCCCTCCCACCCCACCCCCCACTCCAGCAACCTTCAGTTTGTTTCCTGCGATTAAGAATTCCTCATATCAGTGAGATCATATGATACATGCCTTTCTCTGTTTGACTTATTTCGCTCAACATAATACCCTCCAGTTCCATCCACGTTGTTGCAAATGGCAAGATCTCATTCCTTTTGATGGCTGCATAACATTCCATTGTATATATATACCACATCTTCTTTATCCATTCATCTGTCGATGGACATCTTGGCTCTTTCCACAGTTTGGCTATGGTGGACATTGCTGCTATAAACATTGGGGTGCACGTACCCCTTCGGATCCCTACTTTTGTATCTTTGGGGTAAATACCCAGTAGTGCAATTGCTGGATCATATGGTAGGAGAGCTTCATTTGTTATAGCCATCTTGGAGTCAGATGGCTAGAGGACACACAAGGCTGTGTGACTTTTGCATGACTGCCACTTAATCTTTTTGGTTAGTATTGTGCAGGTTGTGAAATAGGAAACTTGGCTGAATGTAGAAGGAGTTAATGAGGCTTGAACCAAATTTTAGGCTCTCAGAAATTTTCATTTAAAAAGTGAGTGGAGGGCGCCTGGGTGGCTCAGATGGTTAAGCGTCTGCCTTCGGCTCAGGTCATGATCTCAGGGTCCTGGGATTGAGTCCCGCATCGGGTTCCCTGCTCAGTGCAGAGCCTGCTTCTCCCTCTCCCTCTGCCACTCCCTCTGCTTGTGCTCTTCTGTCTATCTCTCTGTCAAATAAATAAATAAAATCTTTTTTTTTTTTTAAAGGTTTTATTTATTTGAGCGAGAGAATGAGAGAGAGAGAGCACATGAGAGGGGGGAGGGTAAGAGGGAGAAGCAGACTCCCTGCTGAGCAGGGAGCCTGATGCGGGACTTGATCCCGGGACTCCAGGATCATGACCTGAGCCGAAGGCAGTCGCTTAACCAACTGAGCCACCCAGGCGTCCTAAGTAAAATCTTTAAAAAAAAAAAAAAAAAGTGAGTGGAATTAAGTATTGCTGTCTGTTCAAGGTTTTCTCCATTTTCCCCTTCCTTTTTCCTTTTGGTTAGATCCATGATTGATATAATTTCTAATGGCCCAGAAACCAAGATGAAGTGGATAAAAGGAAAATATGAATTGTATAAGAGCTTATTAGCTTTTGGAATTCAGGCATTGGAATAACCTTCTCAGCCTTCACAGCTGCCTTTTTGGTCCCCATACTGGGAAGTGCTTCCTGACTTGATGACTAGCATGTGATAGTTTCCCTAGTAATGACTCTGAGGTTCCAGATCCTGGGATGGAGGATTCGTGCTTGAGGATGCTTGTTGGCATAGCTGGCGAGTCACTAGACCAAAATAGTTACTTAAGGGGGGGGTATGAATGGCCTGGAACAGTAAACCAAGAGGAGATGCTCAATTTTCTGCCCAGTTTCAGTCATTTTTTCTCTTTTGTACACTATTTAAGATTAAGTAATGTGAGTAGGGTTGAAAAAAATTCACTTTTTCATTTTTGTCCATTGGTGTTTGGAGACCAAATATTTTGAGCCTTTTAGCCACGTAGATTGGGCCAAGGATGCTTCTCGCTGAGTATAACTGGTATTGCTTGCTTTAAATACTGTTCAGCAGATTTAAATCTGTACTATCTCGTAGATTTTCTTATAGAATCTATAAATCTTAATAACTTGTGTTGTACATGTATCTTAGATTAGATTGGTTTGTATGCAAAATACATTGCAGGCCTGTTTCCTTTTTTAATGCTAAATTACAGATCTGTTTTAAAGCTTTTTTTTTTTTTAAAGATTTTATTTGACAGAGCACAAGCAGAGGGACAAGCAGGCTCCCCGCTGAGCAAGGAGACCGATGTGGGACTCGATCCCAGGACCCTGGGATCATGACCTGGGCTGAAGGCAGCTGCTTAACAGACTGAGCCACCCAGGCATCCCTGGGTGTTTTAAAGCTTTTTATTGATTATTAATTATAAAAGTAATACACTTTTCCTCCCGTGTTGTACTTTTTTCTCTTTGGGGGGAGTGGTTGATACGATGCTATATGGCTTGGTTTTATTCACTTAGCGTGATATTGTAAAGGTTTTTTGATGTCATTTGAAGTCTTTATTTCCCTTATTTAAAGAATGAAATTACTTTACTTTGTAAATGTGTCCTTGCAGACCTTTCTTATAATGCAGAGCTGCGAAATAAGTCAAACAGAGAAAGGCATGTATCATATGACCTCACTGATACGAGGAATTTTTTTTTTTTTTTAAAGATTTTATTTATTTATTTGACAGAGAAAGACACAGCGAGAGAGGGAACACAAGCAGGGGGAGTGGGAGAGGGAGAAGCAGGCTTCCAGCTGAGCAGGGAGCCCGATGCGGGGCTCAATCCCAGGACCCTGGGATTATGACCTGGGCCGAAGGCAGACGCTTAACGACTGAGCCACCCAGGCGCCCCTGATATGAGGAATTCTTAATCTCAGTAAACAAACTGAGGGTTGCTGGAGTGGGGGGTGGGGTGGGAGGATGGGTTAGCCTGGTGATGGGTATTGAGGAGGGCACGTTCTGCATGGAGCACTGGGTGTTATGCACAAACAATCATGGAACACTACATCTAAAACTAATGATGTAATGTATGGGGATTGACATAACAATAAATAATAATAATAAAAAAATGCAGAGTTGCATTTATGTGTATACATACACACATAGTGATATTTGTATAAAATTGGATCATATTGTATATGCTGTTTTGATGAGAAGTTAGCTGTTAATCTTATTGAAGTTCCCTTGTAAGCCATGAAATCGTCTTTCTCTTGCTGCTTTCAAGATTTTCTCCTTGTCTTTGGCTTTTAGCATTTTTAGCATGATGTTTCTATTTGCGGATTTCTTTTTTATCTGACCTGGAGTTTGTTGATTGTTCTGGATGTGTAGGTTCAGTAAATTTGGGGAATTTTCAGCCATTATTTCTTTGAATATTTTATTCTCCTTTTTCTCTCTCTTTTTTTGGTATTCCTATTGTGCATATGTTGGTTCACTTAATGATGCCCCATATTTCTGTGAGGCTCTGTTCCTGTTTCATTTTCTCCTTTTTTCCAGATTGTATACCCATCTCTCCATAAGTTCACTAGTTCTTCTGTAGGTTCACACCTACTGTTGAGCCCCTCTAGTGAAGTTTTCCTTTTAGCTTTATACTTTTCAACTCCACAGTTTGTATATGGTTAAGTTATTTCTGTCTCTTTACTGATTTTCATCATACCTTCCTTTGCTTCTTTAATCACAGTTTCCTTTTATTTTTTGTTGAAGTCTGTCTACTAAATCTGACATCTGGTTTTTCTCACTGGCAGTTTCTGTTGCCATCTGTTGCCAGCTTTTTTCTGGTGTATGGGTCATGCTTTCCTGTTTCTTTGCGTGTCTCAAATTTTTTTGTTGGGAACTGGACACTTTAGATGATATATTGGAGCAATTCTGGGTACCATGTTCTCCCTACCCCCAACTTATTATATTATTTGTTTGCTTGTTTAGTGACTGTGGGTTATTTTAGTGAAGTCTCTTCTCTCCTTCCCTCCCCTCAGAAATGTAAAGCCTCTGATGTTGCTCCTCATGGAGGCTGTGGTCTTGGGTATGCCCACAGTCACCCTGGGATGATGTGGTTTTGACCATACTTTGACATCTTTTTCCCTGGCTACACCCAGTTTTTAAACTCTACTAATTGCCAGCTGATTGCTGTATTGTTTCCAACAATGTCGTGGGGCACAAATTGTTCCACAAACTGATCCAGTTAAACTTGGGCTCCTTTGAAGGGGTAGTTTCAGAACTAACCTTCAGGTCAGGTATTTGTTCTGACCCCAGGAAGGCCCTCCCATTTGTTTCTTTCTTTGTTTCTCTCTGGCAAACTAGTGGGCCTATAGTTTAGCCTGTATCTTCAGTGAATCTACCAGTTTCTTCCCAGTTACCTTTCACAAGTTCCACTGTTTTTGAGAGTGCCCTTAGGCTTGAACATTTTCTCCATACTCTGGCAAATGAAGTCAGTTTCTTTTGGGGGAGAATTGGAGTTCTCTGTTCTATGCCTGTGCTCTGGTGTGTTTGTCTTTGAATGACATCCCCACCGTAGGAGCTGAGTGCTAGGTGTAGGCAGCAACCGCAGGTCTCCATGGCTTGCTTCTCCTACTGTGGAAGCCTCATCCCTCAAGCTGGGACAAGGACTACTTACTGGAACACCAATATTCTTAACAGCATTGTCCCAAGGTAGAGCCTCTATTTGGGCAGAAGAAGGAAGTGGCCCCGGTCTGGGCAACTCTTGTTGGAATTTAGCCTCTGCAACAGGTGTCTGGAGGCAGGATGGGAATTGCTGATGTTTTGCCCTTCCTGGAATGAAAGCACTCCTGTTGGGAACTAGAATGGTGTGGGGGAGAGAACCCTGTGTTTTTGGCTGCATCAGCGTGGAGTAGAGTTTCTATCTCCCAGAGCTGAGAGGGCGTAAGAGAAGAGAAAGTGGGTCTTAATTCAGCTACCACACTTTTTTTAAACTGAATTTTGCTAGATTGGGGTGCAGGGGTGTAAGAGCACCCAGCTCCGGGGGGGTCCCAAACAGACCAGGTTCGGCCACTCGCTGCCAACAAAATTCCAAAGGCAGAGAGATGAGTGGTGGTGAATCACGAAAGGAATGTATTTTGGTGAGGCCACCACCAGGGAGACCACGGACTAGCATCTCAAAGACTGTCTCCAAAGTGCCGAAAATATTTCCAGGTTTATATAAGGAAAATGTGGGACAAAGGTCAGTGGGTACGTGCACGTGGGCCGGAAAGGGAAAGGGCAGGTGGATCGCTGTCTAGGAGTCACTGACACAGGGTCTCACTGGCTCAGGGCAGTCTTTATTGCTTGAGGGGGGGTTGCTTTGCCTGCAGGGTCTTTTGTCTGAGTTAAAAGATAAGCTGGAAAGAACTTAATCAATTAGGAAGTACAGACTGAGGGGCGCCTAGATGGCTCAGTCGTTAAGCGTCTGCCTTCGGCTCAGCCATGATTCCAGGGTTCTGGGATCGAGCCCCACGTCGGGCTCCCTGCTCAGCGGGAAGCCTGCTTCTCCCTCTCCCACTCCCCCTGCTTGTGTTCCCTCTCTTGCTGTGTCTCTCTCTGTCAAATAAATAAAATCTCAAACAAAAACAAAAACATAGGAGCAACTTCCAGCATGAGGCTCTGCATACTGATTTTCCCCCATTAATATTGTAAATAGCTTTTCTCATCATTAAATCATTAAAATTGTAGCATTACGGGAAAGTACAAAAAAGTAAAGATGAAATGAAATTCCAACCTCCAGTGATTATTACTGTTAATATTTTGGTAGACATGTTTCACATCTTATATGCATAGGTTCACTGATAGATATGCATATAATTTTTTACATGTTGCTCTGTAACATGTGAATTTGGTAACATTTTTGACATACCAGTATGTCTTGAGCATCTTTCTGTGGCAGAGTAGATTTACAGTATTTTTTTTTTTAAGGTTATACAGATGGCTGTATAATATCCTATCTTATAGCTATGCTGTAAATGCTCTTAACTAATTTCTTACTATTGGATGTCTAGATTGTGTCCAGTTATCAGCTAATGAACAGGGCTTGGTGAAGTCTTGTAGCTAAGGCCTTGTTCATGGTATTTATTTCTTTAGGCTAAAGGCTGAGGAGTGAAATTGTTGGGTTAAAAAATGTGAGAAACTTTAGGTTTTTTTTTTTTTTTTTTAAAGATTTTATTTATTTATTTGACAGAGAGAGACACAGCGAGAGAGGGAACACAAGCAGGGGGAGGGGGAGAGGGAGAAGCAGGCTCCCCGCAGAGCAGGGAGCCCGATGTGGGACTCCATCCCGGGACTCCAGGATCATGACCTGAGCCGAAGGCAGTCGCTTAACCAACTGAGCCACCCAGGCGCCCCAACTTTAGGGGTTTTAATGTGTATTTCCAAATTCTCTTTGGGGAAGCTTTACCAATTTACTTTCCATTACCAGTGTGGGTGATTGTCCACTTTCTGCATGGCTTGCCATTAAAACGAAACAAAAAAACTGAAGACTACTAATGAGATATGCAGAATTGGTACTTGATTTAATTTGTGATTCTTAGCTAAGTATACCTTTTATTATTTTGGCTATTTGCATCTTTTTCCTTAATGAACTATTTATTTCCTTCTTTTTATCCCCCCTTAGGATACATTAAAAAAAAAAACAAAAACCTGCATAGATTCTTTATATCTAACCATTGCCAATATTAATTGCAAATGTTTTTCCTGTTATTTGCCTGTTAATTTTGTTTCATGATTTAAAAAAAATAGTGGTATAGAGATATAAAATTTAAAATTCAAAGCTGTTGGGGCAGCCACCTGGCTCAGTTGGTAGAACATTCAACTCGATCTCGGGGTCATGAGTTCAAGCCCCACATTGGATGTAGAAATTACTTAAAATAAAATGTTAAAAAAAAAAAAATGCAAAGCTGTTGATCTTTACCTTTGCCCTTTGTTTAATTTATATCAAGTGAATACATTCCCATCCAGAGACCAGACACATATTTACTTGTAGTTCCTTTTAGTTTTTCTTTTTGCTTGTGTGTGTAACCTTTAAATCAGAAGGGGAATTCCAATCTCCAGTGTTTTGGTGAATGGTGTGAGGTGAGGATTTAAATAAATATTTCTTCCCCAAATAACCAGATAGTTTTCTTCACTCTGTTTCTTCACAAAATTACATGGTATGTGATTTTGAAAGTGATCTTGGGTTCGTTTTCTTCAGGCGCCTTGCAGCCCTCCAGAAGAGAAGAGAACTTCGAGCAGCTGGTATAGAAATTCAGAAGAAGAGAAAAAAGAAGAGAGGAGTTGATTATAATGCTGAAATCCCGTTTGAAAAAAAGCCTGCTCTTGGTTTCTATGATACTTCTGAGGAAAACTACCAGGCTCTTGATGCAGATTTCAGAAAATTAAGACAACAGGATCTTGATGGGGAACTAAGATCGTAAGTCACCTTTCTGATTTTGAAAATGAAAAAGTATAGTAGGAATTTTATGGAGGGCCATGCGCTATTCTTGTCAGAGCCAGATTTTTATTATGTAGGACAATGTGGCCTACATAGTGTTTTTATTTATTTACTGGATTCACCTTTCTGAGAAAACCAGTGACCCTTGCTGTCATGTTTCTGGCACAAAAGGGTGTTTGCATCTCTTGAAATGTCAGCACTTGGCTCTGGTGTACTGTCTGCTCACTGAGTCACCATCTTAACGTTTATGTACGTTTGTGAGCGGGTTAGTTATTTCACTAATGGCCTGAGGAATCTGTCCAAATTGGGTCTGTTTCTTTTTGTCTTTCCTAGTGAAAATTTTATCTTATTTCTCTTAGAATGAAATTAAAAGAAAAAAGTTACTGATGCATACTTAAATCTTTTTAACTAATGGGGATAAGTGTGTTTGTAAAATGTTTGTCTATGGGTGCAGAGGATTTTGCCTATTTTTAGGGATTTTTAGGGTTTCTCCATTCTTGCATCTGAATATTGTGGGGAGAACCTTTTCCAATTGTCAAGAGAGTTTTGGTTTTCTGCTCCCTCACTGACCTTCCATTTTTGTTGACATGGATTGGTACTAAATGACAGATGTCGGGCGCTGTGAAACAGGATTTTCTTGGATGTACTCCATTAAATTTATTTCTCAAATTAAAACCTTGTTTTAGGTAGCCTGTGCAAATGAAGAGGTTGAAGTGGGAGCGGACCGTCTGGAAGGGGCAGGCTAGATGGGGAAGAGGCTGACATGCAGACCGGGAGGAGGCATTCTTGGAGCTTTCAAAGGTGGCCTTGAGCCTGGTGTTCATAATTAATTGTCAGGACTTAAATATCCTTTAAAAAAATTTGTGAATTAAAAAGAATCATAATGGAAAAAAAGAATCATAACGAACTATTGAACAGATTTTCAAAGATTTGTTTATTTAAGAGAGAGAGTGGGAGCAGGAACCAAGGGACAGGGACAAGCTGACTCCCCACTGAGTGTGGATCCCAGTGAGGGGCTTGATCCCACAACCCCGAGATCATGACCTGAGCCGAAATCAAGAGTCAGATGCTCAACTGACTGCACCATCCAGGTGCCCCAAAGAACAGTTTTAAAGGGAAATTTAAAAATTTAGTGTTTTAATCCCATCCTGTTCATATAATTATTTCCCATTTTGTATGCTTGTCAACCTTCATTTTCATATGTGCACACACATACTTTTATAAGAGGATTATCATGATGTAGGAGTAGTTTTGTTTTCATTTTGAAATTATACGTAATATTTTGTTTATCATCATAGTCTTTATATAGGCTTAATGTTTGGTACATAAGTTAGTACTATATTTTTATTTTCTTAATAATTCTATTGCTATTCTAAGCTGCATTCCTCTTGAATATAGTGGGTAAGTGATGGTGTAGGGCACAACTTAATGTATTTGGATTTTGTCTTTATCAGTAATTTTTTTAGGAATGGAATTATTTTGTTCAAAGTGTATGAGTATTTAAATGGCTTTTACTGTTATTGATTATATGTAACTTTACAAAATCTCTTACCTACTTTGATTCATGATAGTGAAAAAGAAGGAAGAGACAGAAAAAAAGACAAGCAACATTTGAAAAGGAAAAAAGAATCTGATCTGCCATCAGCTATTCTTCAGACTAGTGGTGTTTCTGAATTTACTAAAAAGAGAAGCAAACTAGTACTTCCTGCCCCTCAGGTAATCTGTTAAAGCAGTTTTTCATTGTGTGAACTCCTGTCTTTATCATTTATTTAGCAAGCAAATGTTTGAGGGTTTATGTGCCAGGTTTTTGCTAGGTGTTGGGTGCCCTTAAGAAGTTCACAGTGTAATAGGTGAGCCACATAAAAATAAGTCCTTGTGATATAGTATGGTAAATAAGTAACAACTCCTCTGTATAAATTATATCTGGCCTTAAACTGTTCCTGTGATGGTTTGTCAGCTCTTAGCAATTTGCAAACAGGTTAGGGCTCCTGGCCTCTTATTGTAGCTGACTAGCATAAAGGTGATATTTGGCTTTGTAGACTTAGGCTGCTTTCTTTTTTAAAGATTTTATTTATTTATTTGAGAGAGAGAGTGCATGCTTGCGTGAGTGTGAGTTGGGGGAGGGGCAGAGTAGGAGGTAGAGGGACAAGCGGACTCTGTGCTGAGCGCAGAGCCTGATGTGGGGCTCCTTCTCATGACCCTGAGATCATGACCTGAACTGAAAGTAAGAGTTGGAGGCTTTAACCTACTGTGGCATGCAGGCGTCCCCCCCTAGGCTACAAGATCAATGTGGAGTCCAGTGCTGCCCAGCATGGAGCCCAATGCCAGGCTTGAGCTCACAGCCCTGAGATCAAAACCTGGGCTGAGATCAGGAGTCAGGCACTTAACCGACTGAGCCACCCAGGCACCCCCTAGGCTGCTTTCTTATAGGGAACGTTTTGTTGTGTCATACTTCTCTTTTTGAGACAACAGTGTGAAAATTAATGTGGGAGTTGTGGAGAAGAGAGAAAGAAACATACCCTCATTCAGCTTATCCACGCTCTCTTCCTTTGATTTAATTTTAGTTGGTCAAAACTATGGGAGTTCTGAATAAGCTCTTGTTTTATTTTGAGTAGTACAGCTCCGTAGAATTGGATGGTTTAATGGAGCAGAGGGATGGAGCTAGGGGGACAGAAGAGCTTCTTTCTCCAAATGATGTGCTGGCTGCATCAACACAAAATTCTTGGGTATAAACATGACATAAATTTGTCAGATGTCATTCTAAGTAGTGATATTTCTTAAATTAAGAGTTTGCCTGTAACTTTTTTTCTTAGTTCTCCTTAGGATGCTTATTTTTGTAAAATTACCAAGGGTAATGCCTTTTGATTTTTCTCAGGGATCTTGTGGCTCAGTGGATTGATTTTTTAAAAAGATTTTATTTATTTATTTATTTAATTATTTTAAAGATTTTATTTATTTGACAGAGAGACACAGCGAGAGAGGGAACACAAGCAGGGGGAGTGGGGGAGGGAGAAGCAGGCTTCCTGCTGAGCAGGGAGCCCAATGTGGGGCTTGATCCCAGGACCCCGGGATCATGACCTGAGCCAAAGGCAGACACCCAACGACTGAGCCACCCAGGTGCCCCTAAAGATTTTATTTATTTATTTGACACACAGAGGGGGCAGGGGAGAGAGCAAGCACAAGCAGGGGGAGCGGCAGGCAAAGGGAGAAGCAGGGTCCCCCCTGAGCAAGGAGCCTGATGTGGGGCTCCATCCCGGGACCCTGGGATCACGACCTGAGCGGAATGCAGCCTCTTAACTGACTGAGCCACCCAGATACCTCTGGGCTCTGATTTTTTTTTCTTTTTTAAAGATTTCATTTACTTATTTGACAGAGATAGCAAGAGAGGGAGCACAAGCAGGGGAGTGGGAGAGGGAGAAGCAGCCTTCCCGCTGAGCAGGGAGCCCGATGGCGGGGCTCGATCCCACGACCCTGGGATCATGACCTGAACCAAAGGCAGACACCTAACGACTGAGCCGTCCAGGCGCCCTTGGACTCTGATATTTTAATTGGCTTTCAGTCTACTCCCCCTTTGATAGTTTTATACAAACACGATTATTTTATGTTCTTGGTTTATTAATGTTAGTTGGTTTGAAAGAATTTCATTATGGAAATATAAGACTTTACAGCTTGATAGTATATCATATATGGAATTTTTCCCCATATTATATAGGGTAGACTTTTAAAAACTTTATCATAGAAATTTTCAAATCCACAAATAGTAAAGAAAGTAGTACCCCTGTGTACTCATCACACAGCTTCAGCAATTCATCTTTCTGGAATGTGGAAGTTTGAAGCTATGTTATTCTCTGGTTAAAATACTGCTGTATGGTGATAACTGTGTCTTTTTAGATTTCAGATGCAGAACTCCAGGAGGTTGTGAAAGTAGGCCAAGCAAGTGAAATTGCACGTCAGACTGCTGAGGAATCTGGCATAACAAACTCTGCCTCCAGTACTCTTTTGTCTGAGTACAATGTCACCAACAACAGCATCGCTCTTAGAACACCTCGCACACCAGCTTCCCAGGATAGAATTCTGCAGGTACGCTGTCATATAGTAGTGTGAGCCTTTCATCTTGTTGTCCTTGAAAGTGTTATGAAGGAGGACAGTATGAGATTTGGCGTGTTTCTTTTAGGGTAAACAGTTTAAAACTGAGTCCTGAATGCATAGATTCTAGAGATTTTATTAGGGAAGCTCAATTAGCAGATTAATTAGGTGGTTTCATTTCTACATTTATCAATTCATAGGTTTTTTTTCCGAAGCCAGCTCTTCCTCCTTCATTAATCTTTAGTATCTGTTACTAAAGCACAACGTTTCAAAATTTCATATTGCTTAGCAATCCTAGAAAGCAGATGTATGTAGTCTGGTTTTTTTTAGTTAACATATAGTCAGTATTGGTTTCAGGAGTTGTAGTAGTGATTTTTAAAACTTCTTGCATTTCTGTACTTAGCTTGGGACAGGCTGCCATCAGTACTGTTCTCCTCTCTCCTAAACACATGGGATGTACAGCTCTGCATGTTCTTAGGGAGTTTATATGCCAGAGGATAGCTACACCTAATAAAATACTTGATCACCCTTACATCTCATTTCCTCTTCTCTGATAGTCAGAAATATAATTTTATTTTACTTTTTTAAATTAATTAATTAATTTATTTTTAAAGATTTTATTTATTTATTTAACAGAGAGAGACACAGTGAGAGGGAGGGGAGGCAGGGGGAGTGGGGGAGGGAGAAGCAGGCTTCCCACCGAGCAGGGAGCCTGATGTGGGACTCGATCCCAGGATCCTGGGATCATGACCTGAGCCGAAGGCAGACGCTTAACGACTGAGCCACCCAGGCGCCCACTTTATTTTTATTTTTAGAGAGCGAGTGCACACAAGTGGGCTATGGTGGGGCAGAGCGGGGGGGGGGCGGGGAGAGAATCTTAAGCCTGATGCAGGGCTCGATCCCACGACCCTGAGATCATGACCAGAGTTGAAATCAAGAGTCGGATGCCTAACTGTGCCACCCAGGCACCCCCAGAAATATAATTTTAAGGTATTGATTTGGAGTCACGTAGTTCCTGTAAACTTAGTAAGAGAAACAGTTGTGCTCCTCATTGCTTGCTGTCTAGAGACACCAGTTACAACTCTTTGTTTTTATCACATTATTGCTAGGACAGTTGTTATTTATTGATTTATTTTTAGTTTTAGCCATTTTTCCACTTGGGAATTTGAACATTTGGCTCTCACACCCTCTTCCTGTACCATGCATTGTATGAACTGTTTACATTGCCTCATACTCTGTTATGGTTATATCATAATTTTGGTTAGCTCTGTATTTGTTGTTTACCTTATGACTGTGTGAACCATATTCATTGCTGAGCCTACAAAGTGCCTTATAATTACTATACTGCACATTATTAGGTTTTTCTTTGAGTTAATGCTTATTTTATTCAGATGCTAAATTTTCTGATTACTTAGCAGGAATTTAACTCTAGACTTGACACTATCTCTGTAAATCTCCTGTAATGTGATCAAATTTTAGATATTTTTAGCTTTTTGACAAAGTCTTTCCCAGAATTTGTGGACATTCTATTCTGGACTGATTACTCTTTAGATCTTATTTACAGCTTATTCTCTTGATTTCCTGGCATCCTAGAAAGTCCCATGGATTGCCTTTTCCCTGGCTCCCATGCCTTTGGTTTTCTTGGTTTATGCGCTTGTTAGTGAAGCATATTCTTTAGTAACTTTCTGAGGATGGGTTCATGGCAGATGGAATTTTTAAGACCTTGCATATCTATAAATTACTGTTTTAGCTTCTTAACTGATTGATAGTATAACTGGGTATAGAATTCCAGATTGAAGTCTTTTTTCTTTTCTTTTTTTCCCCCTTTTTAAGGAAGCTCTATATCCAACGTGGGGCTTGAACTCATGACCCTGAGATCAAGAGTTGCGTGCTCCATTGAGTGAGTCAGCCAGGCACTCCCATATTGAAATGGTTTTTATTTACAGTTTTGAAGGCAGTGCTCCAACATCTTCTGGCTTCTGTTACAGCTTCTGTTATAGCTGTTGAGATCACCTGTGCTGTTTAGGTTGTTAATAGCAAACCCCTTTTTCTCGTCCTCTGGAAGCTTACATGACCTTCTCTTTTTCACATGCATATTTTTTTGGTGTGGGTCTGTTTTCAGTCACTGTGCTAGATACTTGGTGGATCTTTTCATTCTGGAGACTGACTCATGGCCTTCGATTCTGGGACATTATTTTGAAAATTTTTGTTTCCTCCTTTCATTGGTCTGTTCCTTTTTATGAACCTCAAATTTTCTTTTTTTTTTTTTTTTTTTTTTTTAAAGATTTTATTTATTTGAGAGAGAGAGAATGAGAGAGAGCAAGCACATGAGAGGGGAGAGGGTCAGAGGGAGAAGCAGACTCCCTGCCGAGCAGGGAGCCCGATGCGGGACTCGATCCAGGGACTCCAGGATCATGACCTGAGCCGAAGGCAGTTGCCCAACCAACTGAGCCACCCAGGCGCCCATGAACCTCAAATTTTCTTATTCCTCTCTGGTTTTCTATTTTAATGGACCTTTTGATTTATTGGTAGGAGATTTTCTGAATTTTATCTTTGTTTTTACTAACACATTTTAATTTTTTTTATTTTTTAAAGATTTTATTATTTTATTTTATTTATTTGACAGAGAGAGATAGCGAGAGAGGGAACACAAGCAGGGGGAGCAGGAGAGGGAGAAGCAAGCTTCCTCCGGAGCAGAGAGCCCAATGCGGGGCTTGATCCCAGAACCCTGGGATCGAGCCCCGCATCGGGCTCCCTGCTTAGCCGGAAGCCTGCTTCTTCCTCTCCCACTCCCCCTGTTCGTGTTCCCTCTCACGCTGTCTCTCTCTCTCTCCCTGTCAGTTAAATAAATAAATAAAATCTTAAAAAAAAAAAAATGTGTTCAATTTTTAAGTATCTTATTTAATGAATATTTTGTTTTCTTTCTCTGAGGCTATTAATGATGGTTTTGTTTTGTTCTGATAAGTTTTCTTTTCCCTGCATAGTATTTAAGTTTCTTTTGTTCTCTGTTTTTCGTATTGGCTGTTTCCTCAAATATCTTCTAATCTTTAGCTCTCTGCCTGTATCTGCTTATATCTAGGGGTTAAGGGCAGGGCAATTAAAAGTAGACTAGAAGCTCCTTGGGTATGGGTAAGGCCTCCTTGATTCCAGGCTGAACTGGCTGGGGGTTTCATTGGCAAATTCTTGATGTCAATATTTCTACATCTTTTTTTTTGGGTTGATTTAATCAGATTCCTGAGAGAAGTGGCTTCCAGTCTCCTGCCCAGAGGTATAAAGCTGGACAGCCTTTTGGGAGCCTAGTTGGGGAAAAATGTTTTGTATTTGGACTAGCAAAAAGAACACACACAGGACTTTGATAATGTGAAATTCAAGGTTCTTTCCATGAATATGAACAACAGAGTAATGGAATAAGTCTTTCTCTGGTTATCTTCTTTTTGCCCCAGAACTTACCGGCTTAAAACATTTCATTGTGCTAATGATCTCTGTTGGTCAGGGATTTGGACACGGCACACAAAGGAATGGCTTGTCTCTGTTCCATGATGTCTAGGGCCTCAGCTAAGAAGACTCAACATTTGGGGGTATCTTGACACATATGGGCTTGAATCATCTTCTTTCCATGTCTGGTAGTTGATGCTGGCTGTGGGTTAGGTCCTTACCTGGGAATGGGGAGTACATCTGCTTGTGGCCTCTCTATGGCTTGGGCTTTCTTTCAGCATGTGGCCTCAGAACAGTTGAACTTCTCCCATGGTGTCTCCAGGCTCCAATGGGGATGTTGTAGTGAGCGTGGTGGAAAGGTGTGTTTTTGCTTACCCTGCCTTGGAAGTCAAGCAGTGTCACTTTGCTGCATTTTGTTAGTTACAGGTAATTCACGAGGCTACCTGGATTCAAAAGGAGGGGACATAGACCTCCACCTCTTGATGGGAGGCGTAATCAAGGTTGGATCCTAAGAAGAGCACATGAGATGAGAGAGACGGCTATGACTATCTTGAAAAATGTAGTCTCTCACAGGGCTGGAGTTGGGGATGAGGAGATTGTGGGTGCAGTCATAGTAGTGAGTGTAGAGTTGTGGTAGAGGCGCTAAAGAGAGCGTTGTCAGACCTACCTAAAGAGAACAGCAAGATTTCAGAAAGGAACCTGCTCTCATGAATTTTCTCAGGAAATGGATAGACGAGTTAGTGGTATCTTAACTTCTCAGTAGAAAAAACTGAGACTCAGGGGCTAATGAAGACTGAATAGAGTTAGTGATAAAGCCAGACTAAAATCTGGGTGTTCTGGGGGCGCCTGGGTGGCTCAGTCAGTTAAGCGTCTGACTCTTGATTTTTGGCTCAGGTTATAATCTCAGAGTCGTGAGGTTGAGCCATGTGTTGGGCTCCGTGTGGAGTGTGGAGCCTGCTGAAGATTCTTTCTCTCTCCCTTTGCCCTTACCCTCTCCCCTGCTCATGTGTGTGTGCATGCTCGTGCTCTCTCTCTCTCTCTCTCTCTCTCAGAAAAACAAAAAACAAAAAAACAACTGGGTGTTCTGACATTTAGCCTAGGCTCACGTTGGGAAATTTGAGTTCTTTGTTCTTTATGATTGTAAAGAGATTTGGCACAGGTTATAGAAGATTTTGGGTCATAATAATTTCATTTCAAAACATTTCTTAACATTTAAACTTCATTCCAAAACCTCTGACATGCTGTGTTAGGCTGACAGAGGAACGGAAGTATTGAATTCTGCCATGGCCCACAGTTCATTTTCTCTCTTGGTGTTCATTAAGAAGACGTATAAGAATTCTGTCTCCTTTGAGATTTACATCGTAGGACCAGAAGAGAGGATTCTGCTATCCTGGCTGAACTGTTAAAACACATTTCTTGGGTGCCTGGGTGGCTCAGTCATTAAGCATCTGCCTTCGGCTCAGGTCATGATCCCAGGGTCCTGGGATCGAGTCCCACATCGGGCTCCCTCCTCCAGGGGAAGCCTGCTTCTCCCTCTCCCACTCCCACTGCTTGTGTTCCTGCTCTCGCTATCTCTGTCTCTGTCAAATAAATAAATAAAATCTTTAAAAAAAATAAAAAATAAAACACATTTCTTTACCTTCTTGTTTATCAGGAAGCTCAGAACCTCATGGCCCTGACCAATGTGGACACTCCATTAAAAGGTGGACTTAATACCCCTTTGCACGAGAGTGACTTCTCAGGTGTGACTCCACAGCGGCAGGTTGTACAGACTCCAAACACAGTTCTTTCTACCCCATTCAGGTATTGTGAATAAATAGATCTTTCCTGTTTTAGGAAAACTCAAATTCAAGGATTGGACATGTTTGCTTTAGTAATGTTGATAGAGAATGGAAATAAGTGTTTAACTTGCCTTTTTGATTTCTTCTCACTCGTAGTAGTAAATAACATAATAATATCTAGGAATTGGTTAAAACCAAATGGAGCTTTCTTTTTTTTTTTTCAGAGTTTCTGATGCTGTCACCTTGTTTCTGAATACATTTTATCTGATTTAAAAGAACAAATCAGTCCACTGTTAATGATCATTTGTTGAATTTTATAAAAATTGTAGTCCTTTATCTGTGTATTACCATTGCTTTTCTCCCAGCATTTTATTTTGAAAATTTCTAACATTCAATTAAATGGTTAAAAGAATGGGAAAACAAACATTTATATCACTTATCACCTAGATTCTACAGTTGTTAATATCTTACTGTATTTGCTTTATCATATATCTTTCTGTCAGTCCATCTGATTTTTTAATGCATTTCAAAGTAAGTTGTAGGTTTCTGTCCCTTCACTTCTAACACTGTCTTGTGCATATCATTAACTAGAGGTCAGAGTTCAGTCTTTGTTTACAATTTTTTTTGTTTTAAGTTACCACTTTTAAGAATTTTTAAGATAAAAATGCTGTAGAGGAAATTCATATTAAAATGAAATTTGAGCTTCTAAGGTTGGAAATCTTTGGGCTTTACTTCTAATTTTCAGTATTAGCGTGAGTCCTTCTAGTTGTTTAGTATGGGAAGCATCTCACACTGGTGGAACTGTACCTGACAGCAGGATCAAGAAGCATTGGCAGCCAAATCCTTAAATAATATTTAGTACTTTTGCCAGGCTTGTAGGAGAGCCTAATCCCTCTTTTTCCTGTGTATGTCTTGTCGCAACTAGATTGTAAGCTCCTTGGGGATAGGGACCATGTCTTAATGATAACACCTCACCTCACCTTTGGGAACACCTGTCTGGCAGCACCACTTATTTGCAACAGAGCCAAGATATAGGGAATAAGCAGCAACAACAATGGAAGGCTTTGATCAATTAAAATATAAGTTGTGGGGTCTGTGGACTTTATTCCTAAGAGAGTCTCTGCCCTCACTCACTATATATAGGCCTGGTGTTCAGTTTCCAAACAAAATGTAAAGGGAGGAGCTGTCATGCACACCCATGATAGTGGTGCTCTAGCCAACAGACCCTGGTGGTGAGGGGCAACTGATAAGATGAAGACACTGAACTGAACTCAAAAAGAGTTTCCTGGGGGTTTTTGAGCATGGTGGCTGACCTCCATGTTCTTAGCCACCCTGCAGTACGTCAAGGAAAGGTTGAAATAATGTTTGGTGGGCCTAGTTTAGCAAGGCAAGAAAATGTCAAATGTAATAACTTAAGTAATTAAAGTGAAAATATTATGTGTAAGTACTAAGGTACTTGAACTAAACCTGTATTTTAACCTAGAGAGCTAACTTAAAACCAGGTAGGGAGACAGAATTTCTGTATCTTTGTTTGTTTCTTTTATGCTTTCACATAAAATATTGTGAAAATTATTTTCACATAAAATAGTTTATGTGAAAAACATTTGAAAGCATGATCCAGATAAAATTGGTACTTTTATTAATTGGAATTTCTGTCTTTCTAGGACTCCTTCTCATGGATCTGAAGGGTTGACTCCCCGCAGTGGGACAACTCCCAAACCAGTTATTAACTCCACCCCAGGTAGAACTCCTCTTCGAGACAAGTTAAACATTAATCCTGAGGATGGAATGGCAGACTACAGTGACCCCTCTTACGTGAAGCAGATGGTACATGTCAATTCCCTTTTAATACTCTTTTTTAAAAAAACTGCGCTGTCTCCTGGGTGCCGTATTAAAATATTTCCCTTTGTTGGTGCATATTGCATGCACCTTAAGATACTATACACCTGCAGATGCCAGAAAAGAATGATTGGAGGACTTGAGAAGGAGAACCTTTTTGGTCTCATAAGCCTACTTATTCTTAATATGTTTGTGAATATTGATTATGCTGATAGTAATGGTCCTTGTATCTCATATGATTTTATTCTTTATCATTTACTAATTAGTTTACTTTCTTGAATGATACTTTTTTTTTCTATTTCTGTAAAATAAAATTTGAGTTTGGAATACCTCATAAATTAGGTTTTGAGCCTTGATTCCTCTGTTTGCTCTATACTTTTAGAATAGCCTAGATCTCAAAGTTAAGTTGATGTTTATTGCTTATTTTAGTGAAGTTTTCCTTTGTATATTTTGCAAGCTGATATAGACAGCTAATTATAAAAGCCACAGTTTTATTTCTACCCTTGTTACTGCCTTTATTATGTCACTATTGGATCTTATTATATGATGTCACAGAAAATCATTGTGAGATTTTTTTTTAAATGAGCTCCAACGATATTGGCCTATTTTTACTTTACAAATTAATTCTAACTTCATGTATAGATTTGGTTAGTTTAGAATTTTTTTGATGCCCAAATTGATATCAACTAATGTCAATTGTGAATGGCCATATGACAACTAAACCAGTGAAGAATGTAATATGTGCAAAGTGCTGATCTGGAGACTTGAAAGGATCTAAGGTTGAGTAAAGATGTCCTTTGTCTTAAGGAAATTTATACTCTGGAGAGATTGGTGTACTAAACCAAGTCTGAAAAATATAAGAACAGAATAAGCTCTCGGAGTAAAACCAATATACTTAGGGTGGCCAAAGAAAGAAATAATCACATTTGTTGGGTGGGCACTTGGAAAGCCTTCGCTGAGGAGGTATGCTCAGAAGGAGATTGGGGTCTATCTCAGATGGAGGCCACGATATGAGTAAGCATGGAGCATGTTTTGGACATAGCAGCTCATCGGGTCCTCACACCTACCATACATGTAATGGAGCTATGGGGAATGAGACTGGAAAGGTAAGCCAGGGATGTACTGGCGAAAACTTTGGGTACCAGGCAGTTTCTTTTGGGAAATGTAGACTGTTTTCTTTGGCCATCATATGATCTAGTAATTCCTCCCTCCCTTCCTCCCTTCCTCTTTCCCTCCCTCCCTTCCTCTCCCCCCACCCCTTCCTTCCATTTGTTTTTAAGTAAACTCTGTGCCCAACATGGGGTTTGAACTCACGACCCCGAGATCAAGAGTTGCATGCTCAGGAGTTGCATGCTGTACTGACTGAGCCAGCCAGGTGCCCTGTGATAATTTCTATTAAAAATAAACACAAAAATTCAAGCATCTTTTCAGATTAGGTTTTATTAGTCCAAGGACAAGTTGACTTTTGAACTTGTTCTTTTCATTTGCTGTTAAATTTCAATGTCAGAAATGTTTTCCATAAATGGAAATCCTAAAGGATTTTTCTGCCCCTACAGAGGTAATTCCCAAACGTTGTATTAGAATATCCCAGAGTAATTGTATTGATCACAGATCAGCGTTTTTGATAATAATTTAGAGAAGAACGTGAGATAGAAATCAAGCAAAAAACTTGTCTCAGCTCTGAAGTTAGGGATCATTTTTCTAGAATTAATATAGACTAATTATTTTTTAGAAACTCTTAAAGAATATTGGTTGAATTCTTAATGTCTTTGAATTGAGAAGGACCAATTTTTTTCTACAGGAAAGAGAATCTCGTGAACATCTCCGTTTAGGGTTGTTGGGCCTTCCTGCCCCTAAGAATGACTTTGAAATTGTTCTGCCAGAAAATGCTGAGAAGGAGCTGGAAGACCGTGAAATAGATGATACTTATATTGAAGATGCTGCTGATGTGGATGCACGAAAGCAGGTAGGTAATTGTGCTAGAGGGGAAATGAGAAGTTGCTGAGTGTGTCAGTAGGCTGGAAGAATAAAGAATGGTCATTAAATTTGTCAAGATCCCTACTTAAAAAAAAAAAAAAGTTTTTTCAGTATTTAAAAAGATTGCCCTAAAGTAAATTACTTACCATCATTAATAATACAAAGTCATGTAATTAATGGTATACTGAGACTGTCTTGATAGGCGTTCTTAAAATGTGTATATATGTATGTATATGTGTATACACATAGTCTTCTATTTTTATTTATTTCTTTAAAGATTTTATTTATTTATTTGACAGAGAGAGACAACAGTGAGAGAGGGAACAGAAGCAGGGGGAGGGTGGGAGAGGGAGAAGCATGCTTCCTGTGGAGCAGGGAGCCCGATGTAGGGCTTGATCCCAGGACACTGGGATCATGACCTGAGCCAAAGGCAGACGCTTAATGACTGAGCCACCCAGGTGCCCCTATTTTATATTTTTTAAAGATTTTAATTTTTTATTTAGAGAGTGAGTGTGCAAGCGGGGCGGGGGGAGGGAAATTTAGAGTGTGTCTGAATAATATTAGTAACATCTTGTATTGATAATCTTATAGTTAGTTACTTGTTCATTTGCACTTACCAACCTGGTGATGTAAATAGGATAGGTACTTCATTTTTGAGGTAAGGAAATAAGCTCAGGTTAATTATCTTCCCCAGCTTTCATATTTGGAAAGGGGTGAATCTTGATCTCACACTGAGGTCATGTGACCCCTTTTAGGAATTCTTGCTGCAGTCCATTTCAGGATGATTTTAGAATTTCTAAATGTGAATAGCTTTTAGAAGTGTGAATAGCATCAATACAAATATATTTTAGAAATCACACGAGTGTGTGCTTTTTGGTGGGTAATACAGGATAATACTTTTTGTGTTTAGTTCTCTTAGTTACTTTGCCCTACATTTACTCTTAGAAATGCTGTGAAATTCTAATGTGTTAACTCACATTATTCATGATTTAAGAATCAGGAAACAACACATTCATTGGCTGGCTTTTTAAATTAAAAATCAGTAACTTTCAGGGTGGAAGTGAGGGTTGTATTGCAGGATGAATAAGTTTAGGATTCCAATTTACTTATTTTAACTTTTAAATTTTATTTTAATTCCAATATAGTTAACATACAGTGTAATATTAGTTTCAGGTGTACAGTGTCGTGATTCAACACTTCCATACTTCACCCAGTGCTCATCATGACAAGTGCCCTCCTTAATCCCCATCACCTATTTCACCCTTCCTCCACCCACCTCCCTTCTGGTAACCATCAGTTTGTTCTCTGTAGTTAAGAGTCTGTTTCCTGGCGCCTCGGTGGCTCAGTCGTTAAGCGTCTGCCTTGGGCTCAGGTCATGATCCCAGGGTACTGGGATCCAGCCCTACATCGGGCTCCCTGCTCTGTGGGAAGCCTGCTTCTCCCTCTCCCACTCCCCCTGCTTGTGTTCCCTCTCGCGCTGTCTCTCTCTGTCAAATAAGTAAATAAAATCTTTTTTTTTTTTTTAAAGATAGAGACAGAGATAGCGAGAGCAGGAACACAAACAGGGGGAGTGGGAGAGGGAGAAACAGGCTTCCTGCTGGGCAGGGAGCCTGATGTGGGACTCGATCCCAGGACCCTGGGATCATGACCTGAGCTGAAGGCAGACGCTTAATGACTGAGCCACCCAGGCGCCCAAATAAGTAAATAAAATCTTAAAAAAAAAAAAAAAAGTCTGTTTCTTGGTTTGTCTCTTTTTTCCTCTTGCTGGTTTTATTTCTTAAATTCTATATAAGTGAAATCATACCGTATTTGCCTTTCTCTGATTGACTAATTGCGCTTAGCATTATACATTTCACTTAGCATTATACTCTAGTTCCATCCATGTTGTTGCAAATGGCAAGATTTCATTCTTTTTTATGGCTAAAGGCTGAATAATACTCCATTGTAGTGTGTGTGGGTATGTATTATGTCTTCTCTATCCATACACACACACGTGCGCACACACACACACAGACACACATATGTATATCCACACCAACCTACATACACCACATCTTTATCCATTCAGCTATCCATGGACACTTGGGCTGCTTCCATAATTTGGCTTTTGTAAATAATGCTGCTCTAAATATAAGGGTGCATGTATCCCTTAGAATTAGGGGTTTTGTGTGTGTGTAAATGCCCAGTAGTATGATGGCTGGATCGTAGGGCAGTTCTATTTTTAACTTTTTGAGGAACTTCCCATACTGTTTTCCAGAGTGGCAGCACCAGTTTGCATTCCTGCTAACAGTACAGGAAGGTTCCTTTTTCTCCACATCCTTGCCAACACTTGTTGTTTCTTGTGTTTTTGATTTTAGCCATTCTGACAGGTGTGAGGTGATATCTCATTGTAGCTTTTTAAGAAATTTTTTTAAGCAGGCTCCACACCCAGTGTGGGGCTTGAACTCACAACCCTGAGAGCGAAGAGTCAGATGCTCCACCGACTGAGCCAGCTAGGTGCCCCTATCTCATTGTAGTTTTGATTTGCATTGCCCTGATGATGAGAGATGTTGAGCATCTTTTCATGTGTCCCATTAGCCATCTGGACATCATCTTGGAGAAGTGTCTGTTCACGTCTTCTGCCCTTTTTTTTTCCCCTTCTGCTCATGTTTTAATTGAACCATTTGTTTTTTGGTGTTCAGTTGTGTAAGTTCTTTATATTTTGGATATTAACCCTTTATTGGATATGTCATTTGCAAATATCTTCTCCCATTCAGTAGGTTGCCTTTTAGTTTTGTTGATCATTTCCTTCAGTGTGCAGAACCTTTTAATTTTGATGTAATTCCCATAGTTTATTTTTGCTTTTATTTCCCTTGCCTCAGGAGGCATATCTAGAAAAATGTTGCTACAGCTGATGTCAGGGACATTACTGCCTGTGCTCTTTTCTAGGATTTTTATTAGGATTCCAATTTAAACAAAAGAATGACTATCTGATGGATGGAGCCATGTAAACTTGGAGAATGCTCTAGTAGCTATTGGCAGTTCTTAGTTTGTATTGTAATGAGAGAATGAATAGACTGATTTCTGTTGCCTTATATTGTCTTTCTACAAGCCTACACAGATTTCTACAGCATTAGCTCTTGAGCATACATGTTCTTATAGACGGAAGTGTTTTCAACTTTATTGAAATGTGGCAAATACTGCATAGCTGTAGTAACGGGTATAACAATAATTTTTTAAGGCTATACGAGAGGCAGAGCGTGTAAAGGAAATGAAACGAATGCACAAAGCTGTCCAGAAAGATCTGCCAAGACCATCAGAAGTAAGTGTTAGAATTTCTGGCTTAGGAAGTTTTAAGTTTCTTCTTATATGATTGATGTTTTTATATCATTCATAAAGTCTGTAAAACATAATTTTATCTACTTTCTGTAATATAGTAAAGCAGTTCCCAGATTTAATCGCTGAAATGTTTCACTGTACAAATAAGACTTTAGAGGGAAAGAAAGAGTTTCTTTTGAAAATGTAAAACCGCTACTTAATTCATGCTAGAACAAGTAATAGCATCAGTATTGCAGTGATATGTTTGGTAATTGTACTTATTTTAAAATTTTAGGTAAATGAAACTATTCTAAGGCCCCTAAATGTAGAACCACCTCTAACAGATTTACAAAAAAGTGAAGAACTCATCAAAAAAGAAATGATCACAATGCTTCATTATGACCTTCTACATCACCCTTATGAACCATCTGGAAATAAAAAAGGAAAAACTGTAGGATTTGGTACTAATAATTCAGAACACATTGCCTATCTGGAACATAATCCTTATGAAAAATTTTCCAAAGAAGAGCTGAAAAAGGTAGGATTCAAAAGGAATGTTTTGGTCTCTATTAAAAGTATTTATTAAGTACTGTGTATCATGGATGAACATGAGCTTATTTTCTCATGCTGATATTTATAAACAAATGAATTAGGTGATTAGGAGGTAAACGTTCACAGTAAGTGTTAGGAAGGAGACATACTTGACCTGCCCTCTTCCCCTTCCGTGATAGAGCTGCTTCAGGTGATCAGTGGCTTAGGTGGCAAGGTGTTTTTGTTTCATGGGTGTATGTCTGATGGACAGTTGCGATTTGCCATTTCCTGTGTTTAACTCTGCTACTTCTGATTAGAATTGAATACCTTTAATACTTAAACCTCATTTATTTAGATTAATAAGAAGCAAGCATATATTCGAAATGTTTCTTTCACCTAGTCAGAAAAAGGAAATACTGTTTACTGAATTTATTCCCCTCACAGGATTTCCCACTATCCTTTTGGATAAGTAAATACAGAAACATTTTCTTGCATAAAGTCTGTCCTGCCTCTTCCTCCATATGCATTTGATTATTTCTGCTTTGACAGAGCAAACAGCTGTGATTGTGAATAGAAATCTGTTCCATGGTATGAGGAAATACAGTTGGTACCGAGGTTGGAAGCGGTCATTAGCTTTACTCTTTTTTTCTGTAGACCTTAGCCCCGAGGGGCAATGACAGACCTGTTGATTGGTATGCGCTATTGCATACTTGGGAGAAAACCCCTAAAATATCTTTTTTCTATCTTCTCTCCTGTGCTTTCCCTCTGCCTTTTTCTTACTTTCCGTTTTCCTTGTTGCAAAAGTAATAACGTGTTTATTAAAGGATTTTTGGAAAATGAGAAAGGAAGGAGGTTTAGATTTATATTGAAACAGTTTGCCCCGGATTTCTGAGTAACTCTGAATTACTCTTTTTTAGTAAGTGCAATGGGAAACTGACATCTTTTTATTTTTTTTAATTTTTTTAAAAGATTTTATTTATTTGAGACAGAGAGAATGAGAGACAGAGAGCATGAGAGGGAGGAGGGTCAGAGGGAGAAGCAGGCTCCCTGCTGAGCCGGGAGCCCGATGCGGGACTCAATCCCGGGACTCCAGGATCATGACCTGAGCCGAAGGCAGTCACCCAACCAACTGAGCCACCCAGGCGCCCGGAAACTGACATCTTGTCGAGGGCCTGTGCTTGTGGCAAGCATGTTTAATCAGTGGACTGAGGTTGAGAATTACACTCTGAACTCCATACTTGAACAGTCTCTTCTTTTTAGAGTGAAAATAGGGGAAGCTGGGATTTAGGAATTTACTTATATGTATGGAAACCTGAAATAAGGATCACACTGTGATCTGTTGTTGCCTAATAGAAGGTTCTGTAGGGGGTAGGTTCTAATAAAGTTTTTGAAAATAATAATTGTAGTTAGTGCTTTGGGATTATTCACGTTAAAGAGTAGTTTGAATATTCTTTTATATTTTATGTGTGTATTTATATTCCTCTGTGTTCCAAAAAGAATTTGAAGCAGCTGTTTACTTAGCAGATTCTTTATGGAGAATTTAAGATAACTTAGTCATACTCTCTTCTAATAATTACAAGAGCTGAATTTGTAAATTTTTATTATGTACAGTTTGGGAGTGAAATACCATTTGTCTTATGAAGTGTCAGATTTTCATTAAGGATGTTAATGGTTTTTTTTTTTTTTTTTAAAGATTTTTTATTTATTTATTTGAGAGAGAGAGAATGAGAGACAGAGAGCATGAGAAGGAGGAGGGTCAGAGGGAGAAGCAGACTCCCTGCCGAGCAGGGAGCCCGATGCGGGACTCGATCCCAGGACTCCAGGATCATGACCTGAGCCGAAGGCAGTCACTTAGCCAACTGAGCCACCCAGGCGCCCCAATGATTTGTTTTCATTATTTCCCCTCAGAGATACTGTTTTAAAGTATCTAGTCTTTATCTCCTATAGACATGATTTTCCATTGTTTTAAGTTTTTTGTATTTGATTTTATATATTTTGGTCTGTCTTATTTTCTGATGTACTAGAATGATTGAAAGGTTTCTTTAAGGCACAAAAAAATAGTTGTCAGTTTTGAGCCGTGAAGCAAAGGGCTGGAAAAAGTTCATGTGGTATGGTCATGGAGTCATTGTGTCTGATGTTGGGCTAGGCTCTGTATGTATATTGTATCACTTAATCCTAATAACAAACATGTCAGGTAGGTATTATCCTCATTTTACAGATGAGAAATGGGCTCAGAGATGTTAAGCAAGTTCAGACAGCTCCTTAAATGGTAAAGCTATGATTTGTGGCCTGTCCAGCTCTATCCCCCTCATTCTCTCATTTTAAACTTTCTTTAGTAGTAAAAGCTGGTCTGTGATTCATTATTTTTTGATCTGTGCCCCCATCTCATTCTTTGGCAGTGTCAGGGGCATTTCATCAGATGAGAAAAAGGCATGTACCAGAAGAAACGCCTAGTTCCCTTTCACAGTCCTGTGAACCCTGAAGTGTAGGGTGGGATTGGCAGGGTAGGAGGAGCACAGCCAAGCATAGGTACCATTTGGCTTGGGCATGATCCTGCCTTGCCTTTCCTAGAGATGTGTTTTTGAGCAAGTTGCTTAATCTCTCTGAGCCTGTTCTATCACCTTTAAGATGAGGTTAATACCAACTACTTTGTAAGGTGGTTGTGGTGCTTGGAGATAATGTAGGTGAAACCTTTACATGTTTCCAGCATACAGTAGATATCCAAGAAATGGTGGCTACAATTACAATAAGTGAAGGCAAAGGATGTTTATATTATTGGGGATACATGGACACTTGACTTTTCAGATCAGTCTGTACCATCTTACTGGCTTTTTAATTCATTTTGCTTAGGTATTTATTGTTCCTCCCTTCCCAAAAAGCAACCAGTCAACCAAAACTCATTGCCTTTACCAAAGAGAGGAAAAACTAGTTTTTTAAAAAAGCTCTCTCTTGATGGCAAGTTATTGTAGTACCCAAACTTACTGAAATTATTACTGTACACAGGCCCAGGACGTTCTGGTACAGGAGATGGAAGTGGTCAAACAAGGTATGAGCCACGGAGAACTCTCAAGTGAAGCTTATAACCAGGTGTGGGAAGAATGCTACAGTCAAGTTTTGTATCTTCCTGGGCAGAGCCGCTACACACGGGCAAACCTAGCTAGCAAAAAGGACAGGATTGAGTCACTTGAAAAGAGGCTTGAGGTTGGTATCCTTTTAAAATTCTAATTTAAAGTGTACCTTGATTGAAATAATGAACCAAATAATACAACTGGAGGTAATTTCAGAAAGGTAGACCTGAGGTCTGAGGTGATTATTGCTTTTGCAGTTCTTTTTTTTTTTTTTTTTTTAAAGTCTATTTATTTGTTTTAGTAATCTCTACACTCAGTGTGGAGCTAGAACTCACGACCCTGAGATTAAGAGTCGCATGCTCTTCTGACTGAGCCAGCCAGGTGCCCCTTGCTTTTGCAGTTCTTGAGGGAAAACTACACTGAAGTGTTTGATCTTCTTTGACTTTTTATTGGTTTTCAGAATTGCTGGACTTTATGATAAAGGTGCCCTCCAGATTGATCACAAGTCAAACAGAACCTTTTAAATGTGGGAGCAAGAGACAAGAAGTTAACACTAGTCACTCAAAACAATGTACATCAATGCTAGAATAAGAGAGAGCTCAGTGGTACCAAGAAGCTTTTTTCCCTATAGCCAACAGAGCACATTTATGAAACTTTGGTTCCTTTCCGTTCATCCTGATTCCTTTGAGTTTGTTACAGAGAGAGCACCGAGCTGGATTAGACAATGGCTTCTGTGATTTTTTTCACATCTGAGGAAAATGTTGAAATGTAGTGGATGGGAGTTTCATGGCATATGGTTTCCTAATATAGTCTGTGTGTTTTGAATTCCAGAATCTGTGTAGGCATTTTGCCAATGGCATGTAAATTGTGGTTCATCCACCACTAGGTTGCCTTGTGGATTCTTAATGGTTGTCTTCAGGGATGTTTCTGAGGCCAGGATGGGATGGGGGAGCAAGGGGTGCTACAGGCAATCACATGCAGAAATGGCCTCAATTTCCTCTTATGTGATTACCAATTTCTTTTTACAGAAAGCAGATTGGAAAATATTTTTATTTAGGGTTAAAATAAAAAATGGTAATATTACTTGGGGTGATTGGTGCTGTGTGGGGCTTAGTGAAATGAACAGGAAAAAGCATTCTTTGGAAGGCAGCTATGCTCACCACTATACCACCAACGCAGATGAAAAAGCATTCTTTGAATATGAAATTATTCTAAGTCTTAATTTTACCTTTAAGATCACATATATAGGCACCTGATGGTTAACACCTGTGGGCCTCTATTATCATTTAGTGGGAATGTAGTTTGTTTTGGAAGTAATTCTCATATTTGGGTGAAATCTTTACAATCCAGTTGCTGTTACTCTAACTTCCAGCAGGGTGTGCTGTTGTGCTGTGTTTTAATTCACGATTTAAAGTCAGGGAAAGGAGAACATCAGTGGTCACATTTTAAGTTCTATTTTCTGTTGTGTAGGCTTCGTTTCTTATTTATAAGTGGTAGTTAGCAGTGTAATCCTGATCTAAGGTCACATCATAATTGATTAGAAAGCTATTTGGAAAGCTTCCTTGCAACATTGATATATAAATACTTTGGTCTCTCACTTAGTTTGAAAAGCTTCTCATTTGAGGTGGGTAAACTTTTTCTATTTCAAGTGGTAAGGACATTTTGTGCTCTTTAAGATATAAAAAAAGTTTTTCCCTAAATCTCATTTACTTTGTTGAGGCACTAACTTTCATGACAGCAAATAAATGTGTCACAAAGTGAGTGGTGCCATAAAGTACAGTAATTTTTATTTTTATGTTGAATTGGTCTTGTGAGTTTTGAAGGGAAAAATACAGAAAGAACCACTGCTGTTCTTTTGGAGATTTATTTGGGTCATTTATGAGCAACCATTAAAAACATGTGGTTCTCTTTGTTCAGTTCAGTACCAGGAACTGAAATCTTCCGTTGAACTATTTTTGTTGAAGGATTGGTGATTTTGGAAGAATATTCATAAAACAGTCTGAAGTAATTTTTCTTTTCTTGACTTCTGGATAACTTACTTTATTGTTTACCCAGCTAGTTACTTTTAAAGAATATGTAATCAAATCCTTTAATTTAGTAAACTACACTTATTTCAAATGAAAGTTTGTTAAATCTTTAAAAAGAAGAAAAGAGACTCAAAAACCCAAGTAAACAAATCCCCCATTTTATTTGTATCCATCCCTAATTCAGAACTAGGTTTGTTAGCTTATTTTAGTTTTTGAAGATACAATTCTACTGGTTTGAAATACATAAATATTTTATTTCAATTGTGGTAATTCTTTCATCATTTCAGTTGATTGCTAAATTATAAACATTATTCAAAGTTTGTTGTGGGGAAGGAACTCCAGTCATATTATATAAACTAAATGCCATACTTAAATTATTCTTTCCACTCTTAGGTTCAGGGAGATGTGCCTTTCTGTGCAAGCACAGTACACCATGGCTGCCAGTGTGTTTGATTTTTGCTGTCATGAACTTTGGAACAGTGAATCTAAATTATGGTCCTATCACAGTGTATCAAGCAAGATGAAATCCAGCTTTGTCGTGGTTGGTGTCTCCTAAGTGGATTAAAAAATATGCCCCGAGGATTATAGTGGAGCTGGTCTTTGAGCCATTACTCATGATTAGTATTTGCAACATAGAACTTAAATGAAAACCCATAAGATACTCATTTAAAACTAATAGAACCATCTCAGATTTTATGTAGAATGTGGTGGGTGGTGTAAGGAGTCTCTTAAATGCATAGAATCAGAATGTAGTCACAGGTCAGAAGTAAGTGGGATTAAGACTTCAGAATTGTAACCAAGTTCATGTGTTTTATTCTGTTTTGGAGGCAGAATTAATTTCAGAACCTTGCCAGATATATGTGCAGCAGCAGCAAACACAAGTGATAGCTAATATCAGAAAAGGAGAAGTTAGAAAGCATAGCACGTTGAGGCCATTTAAATACGGTATTTTAATAACTTCTGAGGGCATTGTAGGTGTGTGGTAGGAGAGTAGAGTTATTGCTGTTTGTAGTGATGTCCCAGATGTAAAAAAAAAAAACAATTTTTGTTCAGGGTCATTTCTTTTTCTTTCTTTTTTTTTTTTTTTAAAGAGGGATGGCTAAAACAGGAAAATTTTTATTAGATGGTAAAAAATAAAATGGCTTTAGCACTTGATGTAATCGTATGTTTAGTGACTATTACGGAGCATCTGCTACGTACCAGCCCTTGTTCTAGCCCCTGGGAATATAGCAGGAACAAAGCAGACAGGTTCTGTGCTCTTGGGGACTTCAGTTATCTGGAAAATGCTTCATGTGGAGAGCCTCATTTTCTGATGATGCCAGATAAATGAGTCATTACTGTATTTGGGAAGTGCAAATAGAATTTGAGGTGTTCTAATTTGTTTCCACTTTAAGTGGAAATAGGAAATCGTCTGAAGACATAATTATTTTGAGTGAAATAATTTCCAGTAGGTGCAAAAGTGAAATGAGAAGTTTGAATTTAGGCCTGCTATTAAATTTAATAGTATTTGAAATAGTATCTAAACTGCTGTGTTGAGGAAGTTTGGCTGAAAAGTAGATTTTGTCATGTTAGCTATAAAAATGGAAAGGTTTTCCTTAGAGGTGGAAACTAGGTCCAGAAGTAATACTTCTCCCTGTATTTTACTGGCACAGTCAGCTTAGGCAAGAAATATTATGTAACATCGACTTCTTGGAAATAAAGTAACTTAACACAGATAACACATTTAAAATCTTTCTCAATGTATTTGTAGAACTCTTATGAGGACCCCTGCCTTTATTGAATGGTAGTATTTCAGCAAAATTCGCTGTACAATGGATATTTTCTCAGTGATTTTCATTATAAAGTCAGATATTTTTACATAGGAAAAAATTCACCCTTAATACTTTAAAGAGTGAAAGCTTAGGGTAGGGATCAAGTTGTTGGGCAAATCTGGGTGGAGGACTCTGTGTTGTAGTCACTCGGCAAGTTTATGTTCCCTTGTGGGTGTGTGTGGGGAGGGGTGACACGGGGCACAAGAGAGAAGTTTCTAGTACTCTGGAATGCTCCCTTTCTCAAGTTCTGTTCTTTGCCTTGACCCTTAAAGGCACTGACAGATTTCTTGGTTGTTTCTAGCAAGAACTCTAGAGCTGGATCAGAGATCTCCTTGGTACAATTGTGTAGCTTCTGTTATGCCTCAACATTGAGTTGAATTTGTTTCATGTGTTTCATTTCCTAACTCATGCAGATGTAAAGTGCTCTTGGTATTGCTTTGTTGGTACATTATTGTTCTTGAAAAGGCTTTTAGTAAGGTTTTGCCTCACTTCTTAGCTTGCTTTGTGGGAATGCAGCCTGGTGGTTGCTAACTCGGGGAGATGCTAGCAGTAATCACTTTCTCAGACCTGCAGCTCATCAGTATGGAGAGGGTTCACTGATAGAACTGAATGCTAGTGAGTAGTATGGAGATTAAAGGAAAGGCACTCATGGACTCTTATTGTTTGCAAACATTTTGGTGGTTGAACCACATCGTTACTACTATAGGATCATATTGCTAAATGATGGACTAGGAAGTGGAACTGCCATCAACTCTATTTATTTTGGGTATCCTTAAACCTGTTTTTCCAGTGGTATAAAGTTATATTCTGGGCCCCCAAGCAAGAGTTTCACTGAGGGATGCTCTTAATGTTTCTGAACCTCACTGTAACAGACTTTAACTGAAGACAGTATTGGAGACCCAAGGATAATGTGTTTATTTTGGAATTACTTAAGCTTAGTAACCTTAACAAACTTAGTGAGTTCGAAAGTAACAATTACACTTTTATAAGTCCCATACAGCTCCCTTTTGTAATGACCCGAGGAAACACTTATGGTTCCACTGATTCATCTCCTGGGGACCATCAGTTTTCCATTGGTCTCTGGCCAGTCTTTTTTAGACAGTTTCTCTTCTATGCATTTAAAAAATAACATTTGTAGGCGTTTTTCTAAAAATAATACCTGTACTTTGTAGAAAATTTAAAAAGAAATTAAAAAACAATTTGAGAAGAAGCCTGCCATCCAGACATAATCACCTTAAACATTTTGAGGGATGCGTATGTGTGTATGTATATATTTATATACACATGTGTGTGTATGTATATATATGACTAAAGATAGAAAAAATTACCATATGCATCTATGTGTGGATGAAAGGAGGAAGGTGTTTAGAAACTGAATTGGAATCACCGTATACTACTTTGTTAATTTAATAGTATATTATTACAAATATTATTAAAAAAAAAAAGAAACCCGATCACTTGCTCTCATTTATAAAGTTGTGGCAAAGAACAGCTTTGGCGAAATCCCCAAGTAATTATATACTCGTTATATTCTGCCCAACTTCTTAAAAAGTTGTTAAATAACCTTTTCTTCCCTGTAAAATTTTTCTAAGGGATGTTTGTTTTCTTATGATCTTATAGCTTGTTAAGAATAAAAGAATTAGGAATTTAAAAGTGTAAGCTGGGGAAAGTAAAAGTTTTTCTCAAGTGTCAAATAAAATTCTTATAGGCTAATGTCTCAGAAAGAATGATGGGCAGATCCATTAATTAAGATCTTGTTTATGTGTGTCTAGAATAACTTGTTTTTCAGGGAACTGTCTGATGGCATTAAGCCATTTAGACCCACAGCTTGAATTTCTTCAGGCATGTTTGCATTTCAGGGGCTGAGGCAAGGAGGATGTTCGGTTTATTAGTAGTGGTGTGGCCTAATGTGTTGAACTTTCAAGTAGGACACATTCTGTAGTTTCTTCACTTAGTCGCTGTGTGGCCTAGGGCAAGTACTTAACCTCTCTGAGCCTCAAATTTCCTTACCTGTAATATTTGGGTGGCTAATAGTTTTTATCTCGGAAGTGAGAGTTTGAGATACTGTAAGATTAAATGAAATACTGTGTGCCTAGCGATTACGAGGTTTAGTGAGTGGAAATTCTCTCCCTGTCGCTTCAGGTCTGTTGGATTAAACTTGGTTTGATACTCTCAGGTATCAAGAAGTAACTTTGGTACCTTGAACAACAGGGTGGCTGAGTTTTTATTCTATAAATTTTGATGACTGTCTGAAATTTGAGACATGGGTTGATTTTCACAGAGATTGAGTAAGGCTTAAGGCTCAGATTTTGGTTAGTATAAATGGATTTTAACATAATTGTGGATTGTAATTTAACATCTCATATATACATTTTGGTGTGTTGAAATCGTTGACATACTTGTAAATTTTGATGTTTCTTATATTTCATTGTATTGATTCATGGTTTGTGGTGTGCAGTCTTTTTTTTTAATTTTTAAAAAGATTGTATTTATTTATTTGACAGAAAGAGACACAGCGAGAGAGGGAACACAAGCAGGGGGAGTGGGAGAGGGAGAAGCAGGCTTCCCGCAGAGCAGGGAGCCCGATGTGGGACTTGATCCCAGGACCCTAGGACCATGACCTGAGCCGAAGGCAGACGCTTAACGACTGACCCACCCAGGCGCCCCTGTGGTGTACAGTCTTAACAAAATAGCCTCTGCAGTAGATACTGAATTTGAATTTTATAGAACCTTTTATTATGGGAGTTTTCAAATAAACCCTAACGTGGATTAGTTTAATGAGTCCTCAGATGTTAGCATCCAGCTAGGGATATCAACTCACAACCACTTTTGTTTCATATATTATTCTCTCTTTCCCATTATTTTGAAGCACATTCCAGACATTGTATTATAAGACTGAGTTATGGTACATGAAATTTGTCAGTTTGGTGTCCCCCACACATTGGTATGTAGATACATTCTCATTCATCTCCCCTTTTGGATTGAATTTTACTTTTTCATTTTAGATTTAGTCAGCTTTAATTATATCAAGTGTTGTCCTACTTTAATTTTTTCTTTTTTTTAAACAATTTTTTTTCCTTTTTTTTTTTTTTATTTATTTATTTGAGAGAGAGAGAATGAGAGACAGAGAGCACGAGAGGGAAGAGGGTCAGAGGGAGAAGCAGACTCCCTGCTGAGCAGGGAGCCCAATGCGGGACTCGATCCCCAGACTCGAGGATCATGACCTGAGCCGAAGGCAGTCGCTTAACCAACTGAGCCACCCAGGCGCCCTAATTTTTTCATAGTTACAGTTTTCTTTTCCTCTTTTTTCTTTTTTTTTTAAGATTTTATTTATTTGAGAGACAGGCTGAGGTAGCGACAGGGAGAGGGAGAAGCAGGGAGAGCAGGGAGCTCAACTCGGGGCTCTGTCACAGGACCCTGAGATCATGACCTGAGCCAAAGGCAGACTCTTAACCCACTGAGCCACCCAGGCGCCCCTAGGTACAGTTTTCTAATAGTGAATTTTGTGTTGATACATATTTAAAGCTTAAGCTTCCATTATAACCATATCTGGTAGATTTGTCTGGTGACAAGTTTACAAGGTATTTAATCCTATCTCCACGCCTATCTCTGCTACTATCTCTGTTGGATGTTTTAAGAAGAATTTGAAGTGCATTTCTAAGTGCAGATAAGGATTTGAAAAAAAAAAATTTTTTTTTGAGAACTTTTTATAAGTCAGCTCTAACCATACTGTCGAAGCTCCTTAAGCCAATATTGTTTTGTTCAAAATAAGTTGTCCTTCTGGAAGGGCAATTGCTAATACTTAATTTTTTTAGAAAGGCTTAGAAATACGAATTTGGTTAAGTCACAGTCTGGTTTTTCCTGATTTTTTTGTATTTTAAACAATAAGGTTTTATACCCTGTTGGACTTTAATATTTCTGTGGTGTATGAGTATGGGGTGGGGGAGTTGGACTAATTTAGGGCAGTTCTATTCTATGAATGCATGTGCATTTCATGTTTGAGGTTTCTTGGCTAGAAAAAAGCCAAGACCTTATAGGTTAGCATTTTTCCCTCCTAAAGCGCATTGAGCAGGCATAGGTTGAACATTTTACAAAGTGTACAGATAATCTTCCTTCACATTTTAATGATCAGAAGATGGCAGACGTAAGGTAACTGAGCTTAAATTGAATATTAAAAGCTGCATTTAATTTTTCCTTATACTTTTCGTGACTAAATTTATGTAGTTATTTGACTATAAATTTTTTCCTTCGCTTAATTTTTTGGTAATTTATTTCCATATTTGGTTGGAATCTTAGTACAGTATTTGAGCCAGAAGATTTTATATAAAGCTTGAACTAAATTAAATAAAATTGTTGGCATGAAATGGAAGCTAGCAACTTTGAAAGTTTTAAAATCCTTGATAGTTTGGGGAGCATAAATGACTCAACCATATGAGGTAATCACCAGATACGAGGTACCAGTCATTCAAAATGTGTCTTGATGACTAATTAAACACTTTTAGAACATAAGTATTAGGTTCTTGTATCAAATTGGAAATTGAATATCCATGGAGTGCAGTGCATAGCTATTTGAATTATCTTAACCAATGAAAATGAAAATTTGTATGTCTAATTTTTAAAATGTGCTATGTATAGGGGCATCTGGGTGGCTCGGTCGGTTAAGTATTCAACTCTTTATTTTGGGTCAGGTCATGATCTCAGGGTGGTAAGATTGAGCCCTGTGTAGGGCTCCGTGCTCAGCAGGGAGTCTGCTTGAGATTCTCTCTTTCCCTCCCTACCCCCCCCCCCCCCCCCTCCACTCTCATGCTTGTTCGCTCTCTCAAAAAAAAAAAAAAGGTGCTGTGTGTATTAATTTGAAATTCTGTGCTGTTAATGTTAGGGTTTTGGAATGTTTATTTGAATCCACATATGATTAGAGTATCTTAGAACATGCTGAATTATAGTATAACTCCATCATAATATAACTCCATCCAGCAACTCCATCCTGATTGCCTAGTAGAGTCATCTGGGGGCTTTAAAAATACCAAGATCTGAGACCATTTAAATAAGGGTCTCTGGGCTTAGGGCACTGGCACTGGTAGATTTGAAAAGCTCCGCGGGTGATTCTAAAGTTGAGCTGGGGTTGAAAGCCACTGGCTGGAGAAGACACATTCCAGTACATGTTACTTGCCATGGTTGTCCTCAAGAGGCAAACTGCTCTTTTAAAAGAAGGAATAGCTATTTTTCCTTGCTTTATTTCCAGGAAGGATTCTGGGTCATTTTTTATTAAAGTTGGAATTTTAAGGTTTTAAAGCCTCATCATTAGTCCCTTGGTCCATTAGAGAGGGGAGAGCAAAATGGTTGAACTCTTAGTATATATAAGGTAATTGTAATCAGACCTGACACTTGTTAACTGTTTCCTCTGTGCTAGTCCCTGGGAGGCTAAGGGTTTGACATCTATTACATTACTTAAGCTCCATAATAACTTATAGCAGTGACTGCCATTTTCTTGATGAGGAAAGGAAGACAGGTTAAATAGCTCGCATCACCTGAGAACAGTGGGGTGGCAGTGCTAGGTGGTGAGGGTGACTCGCTGCGCCCTCTGCTGTGCTGCCTGACTCCGCACAGTGTTTCCTTAGACATCGGTGCCATGGAACTTACTTTGTTATCTGTTAGAGGAAAATGGCTCCTTTATAAAGGACATTATTTATTATCCAAATGAATTGCAGACGAATAAAAGCTTACTAGCTTTTTATGGATTATTATTTGGGTGTACATTATCTTGAAACTACTTAGTTGCAGAGTCACTTGATGGAATCAGTTGAGGTGGGGTGGGAGAGGGGGGGGGGGAGGGGAAGGAAAGTTGAGGGGGGGAGGAAAGAAAGAACAGACCCACACATAAGAAAGTAACACAGATTTAATGGTTATTCTTGTGGCTCTGACCTCATAATTGTAAGTGTTGTATGTTGAAAACATGCATTTGCAGATCACTTTAAAATACGAAGTGATTATATTGTGGGATGTAGAATATACACCTAGAGTAGGTGTTATGTGAATGGGATTCTGTATTACACACCTGTTTCCTTCTCAGCCAGCTCTCCTTGGACTCCCTCACCTGGGGCTTTCTCGGCCCTGCATCAGCTCTAGCATTTTTTTGGTATCTTGCTTTTGTTAATTGTCATCCTCCTCCTCTTTTGTGAGTTTGAATTCTTTTCCCCTAATTTTTAGAATGAGTTGAGGAGGCAGCCCATCTGTGCTCAGTATACATATTTAATAGGAAAACTGTCATCTCTCAATTTTCTGGTGTCTTCACTTTCCAAAAACTAAAGATTTTTTTTTCATTGCCAAATGTGATATTCTTTTTCCTTTATGGGTTTTGTGCCACATTTAGAATTATAACATTATAAAAACAAACCAGTAGTTTTATAGTTTAAGAGGATTACATTTTGATTACAACTATGGTGCATTAATTGGACATTATTCAGTTGTTAAAAATGTACTGGATGTATAATATAGACGTGCATTTTCCCCACTTTTATTGAGAAATAATTGTACATCACTGTATAAACTTAAGGCGTTCGGGATGATGGTTTGATTTACATGTGTTGTGAAATGATTATCGCGATAGATTCCGTTAACTCCATCATCTCATGTAGATAAAATATAAAGGAAGAAAGAAGAAAAAAAGAAAAAAATGTCCTCTTATGATCTTGAGATTTACTTTCTTCACAGCTTTCTGTATATCATACAGCAGTGTTAGCTGTAGTCATCATATTGTATAGAAGTACATTTTGGGATAAAAGTGGTGAAGATGGGTCTCTGCCAGTCCCCAAATCAGTGCAGATTAATGATAGCAGAAGTTATTTTCAGAAGCAGAGATTAGTTTTTCTTATACTATGAAATTCAAACTTGCTTTGAAATTGAATCATGGGTGAAGTTATAGACAGATGATGTGGGAGTAAACTGTGAAACCCTTCTAGTACAAGACAAACCCTTCTTAGGCCAAATTTTGTGTTATGGTAGCTAAAATATAAGGAATTCTAATGTACCTTTGCTTTGAGGAGGTAAATGAACCAATAGTGCCTTTTTAGTTCCATTATTTAGCCTGTTTTTCTCATGTCTGCTGATGTGATCTTCCCCCAACCCCCAGATAAACAGGGGTCACATGACAACGGAAGCTAAGAGAGCTGCAAAGATGGAGAAGAAGATGAAAATTTTGCTTGGGGGTTACCAGTCTCGTGCTATGGGGCTCATGAAACAGTTGAATGACTTATGGGACCAAATTGAGCAGGCTCATTTGGAGTTACGCACTTTTGAAGAACTCAAGAAACATGAAGATTCTGCTATTCCCCGGAGGCTAGAGGTAACATTATTGCCTTGCAGCATTGCTTCAAAAGAGAACTGCAAAGAATTACCAGGGCTTTCCTGTTTTTTCTTTTTCTTGTGCAGACTATCTCTGAAGTTGATACTGTCTGGCTTTTTTCAATGAGAGCCTGAAGTTTTTGACTTATCTAGAGTTGTCTGTGTGTAGATGGATAGACCAGGCCAATGGTGGATACAGTGGCTTTTCCTTTACTAATTTTCTGGTTTGTATATCTATACACTGTGAAATAGAATAAGTAACCCTTGTGATTTGTCCCCCTGAAGCTTAATTGCATCCCATTCTTCTAGCTCTCTGACGTACATTAAACCAGTGTCTGTTTTGTAATTTAGGATGCTGGGAGTATAGCTGGTCATTCTAAAGCATGAAATTCCTTTGGCTAGATTTGGTTTATTTCTCAAGTGTGCATGATAGTCACACTTGGGCAGTCAGGGCTTAATAGAAGTGCATTCGTGGGTATTGATAGGACGACAGTGGCTTGTTTATTTGAGATGGCAGCAGAGATTTTATAAGATTTTACAAGATTTACAAATGGTAGTCATTTGACCAGAGAATGGTTGCAGTACTTGTTTTACAGCACAAGTAATTGCTATTTCTTGTTTCTCTGGGGGAATACCTAGCCCTTAAGAGTCATGACGTAGCTCAGCTATTTGTAAGATGATAAAGTATCATAAGATATTTTTAATTTTCAGTGTGCTTACATATGAAATAATTATTCAATATTTTTGTCTCTTCAAGTGTCTAAAAGAAGATGTTCAGCGACAACAGGAAAGAGAAAAAGAACTTCAGCATAGATATGCTGACTTGCTGCTGGAGAAGGAGACTTTAAAGTCCAAATTCTGAAGCATAGTTTATATTCTGTCACAAGATGAATTAATTGCTGGTTTTCATACTCTGGAAGGCTGAAACTGATGATTATCTTCATTGACAAATTTACCCACAATCTGGTTTTTCAGTTGTTTGTTTTAAATGATATCAATCTTACACAGTCTATGTATAAAGACTTTAACTCCACAGGACATTTTAGGGTTTAAATTATTAAGATGATCATTCTTTTAGCAGTGTCATATTTGCAAAATTTTTTTAGTTTTGGCCTTTAATTTTAAAAGCCTGATTTTAAAGTGCTGCCTGTGAGTAAACTCTTGAATAAAAACAAAATGTAAAAAATTGAGAGTGTAGCCTTTTGTTTGAAGTAATTAGATACTTAGAATGCCCACAAACCAGCAAGTATGTACTCTGTGTCATATTTAATGAGTAACTCTTGGGTAATCAAAATGGTGATCCAGTATTTTAATTCCTTAAGAGGAGTCCTTTTGTGGCTTTGTTAGTTTTAGCATAGAGTACTCATTTCTCAGTACACTGACAAGATTAACATTTTAACACCTCAGTTTTTTTGTTTTTTTTTTTTAGTATAACTTTAGGGAAGGTCTCTTCTCTGCCCAGCTACTCACACAGTTATGGATTAGGACTCAAAAGATTTAATTTTTATCGACCTGTTCTTTTCTTGTAATTGTCTTTTTGATAAAGGCATGTTAAAGATTAATTTCAGTAAGACTGTTGGAACTTTATTAAAGCTTGGTGTTTATCTTAACAAGTTCATTACACAAGTGTAGAATTTGGGGAATGGGTAGGAGTGGGAAGACCTGACTTTATAATTCACATGAAATTATTTGGGACAGTTATTAATTGGCTACAAGTTTGGTATAGACCAACAATATGTTGGACTAACCAGGCAGATTTCCTAATCTTAAGAATCCTAGGGACTAAAAGGAGGTAAGGAAGGATTGATTCATTCATTCATCAGATATTTATTAACTATATACCGGGTGTCAGACTCGTGGAGATAGAACAATGAGTAAAATAGGCGTGACTCCTGTTTTGTGGTGCTTATGGCCTGTTGGGAATTTTAGGTGATTAAAAATCAGGTGTTTATCGGGCGCCTGGGTGGCTCAGTTGGTTAAGCGACTGCCTTCGGCTCAGGTCATGATCCTGGAGTCCCGGGATCGAGTCCCGCATCGGGCTCCCTGCTCGGCAGGGAGTCTGCTTCTCCCTCTGACCCTCCTCCCTCTCATGCTCTCTGTCTCTCATTCTCTCTGTCTCAAATAAATAAATAAAATCTTAGAAAAAAAAAAAAAAAAAAATCAGGTGTTTATCGAGTGACTCTTCGTATGTGCCAGGCACTTAGTTAAGTGTTGGAGATAAACTCTCATGGAGATGACAGTAGGAGGAGGAGATACTCCGTATACCAGGAAAAGTATCAGATCATGAACTTAGATTCTATGGAGGGAATTAAAATAGGGTGATGGGAGATAGTGACTGGGTGGCTACTTTAGGCTGGATGATCAGAAGAGTCTTTGAGGAGGTAACTTTTAAGATAAGATGTGATTAACATCTTAGAAGGAGCTATTCTTGTGGGACTCAAGGAAGAGCAATACCAGCAGAGTGAAGAACAAGCACAAAGCCCCTTTGGAGTGTTTGAGGAATAGAAAAGACGACCATGTGGCTGGAATGTCAAGAATAGCATTTGAGTAAGGCCTACATGAATAGGGGCATATTTATAAGGCCTTGGTAAGAAATTTAGATTTTATTCTATTATGGGAAGCTATGAGAAGATTCTGAGCAAAGGAATGAGATGGTTAGATTTGGTTTAGAGAAATATCCTGTGGTCATACTGCATAATGTCTCACTGGCTGAAGACAGGGAAGCCGGTTAGTTGAGGAGCATAAAGTGGTAATCAGGCAAACAGCCATACTGACTCAAACCAGGATAGAGGCAGTCCTGGTGGGGACAGGTGCAAAAATTTGAGTGGTAATAATTCTGTGGTCTCATTGGACTATATATTTTTCTAGTATCTAGCTGCTTAATTCTAGTACTTGTTTCAGTAATTTCACATGGTTTTCTAGGGAACACTTTGATATCATCTATGAATAATGATAATGTTTCTTCTAGTAGTTTAATTTTTGTTGCATGTTTTGTTGGCAGAAATGTTTAGAACAGTGTTAAATAAGAATGCTGATGGTAGACGTTTTATTTCTGATTTGAATGGGAATGTCCATAGTATTTTACTTTTAGGCTGGCTGTTTTGAGTTCTTTATCTAGAAAGGAAGTACCCCTCCATTTTTAGTTTTTAAAGAACCTGAATTAGGGGCGCCTGGGTGGCTCAGTTGTTAAGCTTCTGCCTTCGGCTCAGGTCATGATCCCAGGGTCCTGGGATCGAGCCCTGCATCGGGCTCCCTGCTCGGGCGGGAAGCCTGCTTCTCCCTCTCCCACTCCCTGTGCTTGTGTTCCTACTCTCGCTGTGTCTCTGTGAAATAAATAGATAAAATCTTTAAAAAAAATAAAAATAAAAAAATAATCTGAATTCGGATCGGCGCTGGAATTTTGTCACACATGCTTTTTGGATATCTCTTAAGATTATCAGATGGTTTTTTTCCATTTAATTTGTTGATGACATATCAATAGATTTTCCAATGTTAAACCGTCTTTGAATGCCTGGAATCAGGTAGATTAATTACAAAAATTTTTTTTTTAAGAGGCGCCTGGGTGGCTCAGTCGTTAAGCATCTGCCTTCGGCTCAGGTCATGGTCCCAGGGTCCTGGGATTGAGCCCCGCATCAGGCTCTCCCTGCTCCGTGGGGAGCCTGGTTCTCCCTCTCCCACTCCCCCTCCTTGTGTTGTCTCTCTCGCTGTGTCTCTCTCTGTCAAATAAATAAATAAAAAAAAAAATCTTTTTTTTAAGATTTACATTTTACTTGCATCTTATGTAGACTTGAATGATACGGATTTAAAATAGTTGATCTTGGGGCTCCTGGGTGGCTCAGTCTTTAAGCGGCTGCCTTTGGCTCAGGTCAGGATCCCAGTGTTCTGGGATCGAGCCCCGCATCGGGCTCCCTGCTCCGCAGGAAGCCTGCTTCTCGCTCTCCCTCTGCTTGTGTTCCCTCTCTTGCTGTCTCTGTCAGATAAATAAATAAAATCTGAAAATAAATAAATAAATAAAATAGTTGATCTACCAATAAAGACTCACTTCGTTTTCAAAATTTGAAGTAATGCATGTACTTACAGCCTACAAAATGACCAAGGTTTGCATAATTTCAAAATTGGCAGTCTCAGTGCATTGTAGACATATGGCTCACGCTTTTGCCATATAGCAGTGCAGCTTTAATTGGTAAACAGCTCTGCATCATCTTTGTTAGTACCCTGTAAAGCCCAGGGTTCTTTACCAGCAGCACTCTGAGAGCGATTTTGGTAACTTTTCACATTCACATTTATCTTATTTTTCATTAACTGGTTGTGTTAAAACTAGTGTTGAAAAGCATGTTTAAGTCTCAGTAACTTTGGGACAGAAATTAAATATGATACAGAGCCCCCCCCCCAAAAAAAAACCCACCAGAAGGAGTGAGATCTCATCTTTGAAATATTAGAAATAATGCTGAGATAAGAAAATTCAGTCTCCAAAGAAAAAATACCTAACAGCACGTGTAGATTTCTGCTGTCCAACCATTTTATCCTCACTATTTTCACATCTGTTTTTCTGGGAACATTAGTTGTGAAGTATGTGATGTCCTGCAATGCATTTCTCCTAAAATGTGGCTGCCCTATTGGCCCTGTAGACTTTGATTTGCTAATAGGTTATTTAGGAAAATTGCATTTTTTACGTAAGTGAATTTAGTCTTTTGGGCTGTTAGCTCTTTTTTTTTTTTTTTTATAAGTAGGCTCCACACCTAGTGTGGAGCCCAAAGCAGAGCTTGAACTCACAACCCTGAGGTCAAGACCTAAGCTGAGATCAAGAGTTGTATGCTCACCCTACTGAGTCACCTAGGCGCCCCAGTCCAATTTTTGACATGGAGATTTTGCTAGCTGTATAAGGTGAATAGGATAACTATGTATATTTTTCTTTGCATCAAGCAGTTATATCATTGGAGGGATTTGTTCCATTAAAGATTGAAGGATTGAGCTGAGAAACCTTTGAATTGAGAGCCCTTTTGGGAAGTAATTTCTTGATAACAATTTCTTCTGTGACTATGTTATCTGTTTTTAAATTGAAGTATCTTTAAATTTGATTTTAAAATTTTGTTTTAAAATGTATTTCTCCTTTGGTGTTTGTTATTTGCTAAGTTTAAGTAATTTATACTTTTCCAGAAAACTTAATTTTGTTGAAATTTTACACATTTATTTGCAGAGAATTTTAATAGAGAGTAAGAAATCTCCTATATTAAGTTTGTTACTTCTAAGTTACAAGAAATTGACCTTAATTTTACCATTTCCTATTTTTTCCTTGATTTGACTCACTAAAGGTAATCTTTTTTCCCTTCAAAAAAAACCCAGTGTTTGGATTTATCACTTGTCATTTGTTTTAAAATATATTAATTTCTCATTTTATGTGTATTTCTTTTGTTTTCTGTAGAGTTTCTTGCCCTGTAACTTTTTGAGTCTGATGTTTATTTTTTGTTTTTATTTGTATACAAATGAAGGGTTTTGGTTATCTCTAATTTCAGATACGTTCACATCCCAGCTACATTGATGTGTCTTGTTTTCTAAGTAGTTTATCATTGTGTTTTAAATTTTTGGTTAAATAAATTTCTGTGTGGTTGGCTTTTTTCTTTTTTAATTGTTGCTCCTTGTAGCATTTTTACCTTGTAGCAAGGAAATACGGCTTATGTAGTTTCTGCTTTTTAGAATTGAGGTTTTGAAGTCCAGCATTTAAAAAAAAACGTTTTATGGATGTTTTAAATGAAGCTTTATTTAGTTCATGTGGGACAGAGGTGAACATGTATTCAACCACTTTAATTATATTATTCAAATTTTATTTTCTTATCTTGGGGTGTAAACTACCATAGACTAAATGTTGTCTTAAAGTCTTCTAGATCTTTTTCTCAATTTCAGCTTGTCTAGAGCTTTTGTTTCATATATTTTGATACTGTTGTTTAGTATGTAAATTCTTGTGTCTGTTAGGGGTCATTCATAAAAGACTTGCTAGTCTATAGAGTTACTCCTTTTCTCCTTTATACTTTTACTTTCAAATTAACCTCTTTGAGATTGGAATATTCTTTTTTTGTTTATATTTGCTTGATAAGTTATCTTTTTTTTTAACTTCTATATAATTTTTTGTTGTCTCTAAACAGCATGTCTTGTTGGATTTTCTATTTCAACCCATTTGGAGAGTTTTTGCAATTTAAGAGGGGAGACGGATAATCCATTTGCTTTTATGTTAATTACTGACTTTGGTCTTCTGTGATCATGTTTTATGCTTTCTCACTGATGCCTCTCATTTCCTAAATGGACTGTAATGTTCTGGGTTTTAATTTTCTTAGTGATTTAGGAAATATGCATTCTCTTTTAAGTTTTACAGATGATGATGGTATCATTTAGGGTTCAGGACCCATGCAAGAGAAAGAAACCATACCAGTAATTTGAACAGGGAAATTTAATATGAAGAATTATTAACTATAACAGGAGATTAACCACTAAGACGGGCAGAGACAACTCTAAAGAATACAGGGCTAGCAGATGTAGAGAGGAACCGTACCTGTAGACTGAGAGAGTACTCAAGTAGGGAACATTCTTTTTTATGGCTGAATAATACTCTGCACGCTTGTGCACGCAAGCCTGTGTATGTGTGTGCGCGTGTGACGTTTTTGTTATCTATTCAGCCATTGGTAGATTATCTGAGTTGTTTCCACATCTTGGCTATTGTAAATAATGGTGCATTGAACATGGGGGTGCAAATATCTTTTGGATTCAGTGTCTTCATTTTCTTTAGATAAATACCCAAGAGTGGAACTGCTGAATCATATGGTAGTTCTATTTTTAATTTTTTGATGAAGCTCCGTACTGTTTTTTATAGTGGCTGCACCAGTTTACATTCCCATGAACGGTGCATGGGGGTTCCCTTCTCTCCGCATCCTCGCTAACACTTACTATTTCTTATCTTTTTGATTCTAGCCATTCTGACAGGTGTGAGGTGATGTCTTATTGCAGTTTTGATTTGCATTTCCCTGATGATTGATGATGAGCATCTTTTCATGTACCCTTTGGCCATCGGTATGTCTTTGGAAAAATGTCTATTTAGGGCTTCTGCCCATTTTTAATCAATTGTTTTTTTGCTATTGGGTTGTATGAGTTCTTTATTTATGTTAGATATTAGTGTCCCTTACGAGATACAAGATTTGCAAATATTTTCTCCCATCCAATAGCTTGCCTTTTCATTTTGTTGATGGTTTCATTTGCTGTGCAGAAGCTTTTAAGTTTGATGTAGCCCCACTTGTTTATTTTTGCTCTTGTTGCTTTGGGTGTCAGATTAAAAAATCATCACCAAGACCTATGTCAGGGAGCTTACTGCCTATGTTTCTTCTAGAGTTGTGTGGTTTCAGGTCTTACATTTAAGTCTTTGATCCATTTTGAGTTAGTTTTTGTGTATGGTGTAAGTCAGGGGTCCACTTTCATTCTTTTGCATGTAGCTGCCCAGTTTTCCCAGCACCATTCATTGACGAGACTGTTCTTTCCCCACTGTATATTTTTGGTTCCTTTGTTGCAAATTAATTAGCCATATATGCATGGGTTTATTTCTGGGCTCTATCCTGTTCCATTGATGTGTGTGTCTGTTTTTATGCTAACACCATACTGTTGTACTTACTATAGCTTCGTAATAGAGTTAGAAATCAGGGAGTGTGATGCCTTCAGTAAATAATGGGGAGATATGACTCACATAAAAGATTTTTGGGGTCCTCAATTTTTAAAAGTTTAAAGGGATCCTGAGATGCCCCGAAATTGAGAACTGCCAGTTTAGATTAAACTGGCTGGATATAAGAAACATCTTCTGCTCAGAGAATCCACAGCTCTCTGTGGTCTTTGATCAGAAGTGTGGTGCTGCGAGAGGCTGGTGGTGGCTGTGTCCTGCGTGTGCGGTGTGGCACTGTCCTGTCTTTACTCTCTCATTCTTGGATTCTGATGCTTTTCAACTTAAATAGCAGCAGAAGTGACTAGTTAGATTTTATTGTTTTTTTTTTAAATTAAAGATTATTTATTTATTTATTTGACAGAGAGAGAGCACAAGTAGGCAGAGTGGCAGGCAGAGGGAGAGGGAGAAGCAGGCTCTCTGCCGAGCTGGGAGCCGGACGTGGGGCTCGATCCCAGGATCCCAGGATCATGACCTGAGCCGAAGGCAGCTGCTTAACTGACTGAGCCACCCAGGCGCCCCAGATTTTGTTGTTTTTATTGTTCTTTTTCCTATCTTGATATTAGGTGAGCAAAATAGCAATTAGTGCAATAAAAATCTCTTTTGCAGATGGGGTGACTGAAATCTCATGAGGGGAAGAGATTTGCTCAAATAGTGAAACTGTTGCTCAAAGCAAGTCCAGGCCTTGTTTCTCCACTGTAGCCAGTCACCATGGGATCTGAAATCTCAAACACAATGAATCCAAGGACACGTGTTCATTTTTATTTTTTATTTTTTAAAATATTTTTTTATTTATTTGACAGAGACATAGTGAGAGAGGGAACACAAGCAGGGGGGGTGGGAGAGGGAGAAGCAGGCTTCCCGCTGAGCAGGGAGCCCGATGCGGGGCTCGATCCCAGGACCCTGGGATCATGACCTGAGCCGAAGGCAGACGCTTAATGACTGAGCCACCCAGGCACCCCAGGACACTTGTTCATTTTTAAATAAAATAACCGCTTATATTACTGTATCTAATAAACTTGAGGGACTCCTCTCCCTGAACACTGGCATAAACTGAAGGTTTGAAGAAATCCATCTTTTTGAATAATTAAAAAATGCACCTTTCATGAATAGTCACGAATAATTATGGAGGTTCTTTCTATATCTTGGGAGTATATCTTGTACTGATTCCCCTTGAAACTGATTTCATGGAAGAGCAATTGTCATCCTTTCCCACCACCATCACTTGATGTTCTGCCATGTCCCTCCGTGCAGAGAACAGTTGGCGGAATATACTTGAAGATTGTCCTGGTAGAGTGAAGTGGCCAAAAAGCAGAAGTTGGACCAGATTTTAGAGGCAATGCATATGGCTTGCCCTCTAGGCATATTACGGACTAATTGGAAGATTATACATATAATTTATTCTCTGCTTCCAGAATAGCCCTTGCAGGGAAACTTAATATTTTTTTTAAAAGATTTTATTTGTCAGAGAGAGAGAGCAAGCGCACAAGCGGGGAGCGACAGGCAGAGGGAGAAGCAGGCTCCCCGCTGAGCAAGGAGCCCGATGTGGGGCTTGATCCCAGTACCCTGGGATCATGACCTGAGCTGAAGGCAGACACCCAACCGACTGAGCCACCCAGGTGTCCCGGAAACTTAATATTTGACGGAGAGTAGAACTGTTCAAAATATGTGGGTGTTGGTTACTTCATTACTCCCAAGGAGAATTCCCTACTCCCAGTTGGTTAGGTCTGCCAACTATAGTTTTATGTTTAAATTCTTTACTTGAGGAAGGAGATGTCAAGAAAACTTGCCCAGATTCAGGATTTGCTTGCTTGAGAAATCTACAAATTTTTTAAAATTTAATTTTATTTATTTTTATTATGTTAATCACATTACATCCTTAGTTTTTTTTAAATTTTTTTATTATGTTAATCACCATACATTACATCATTAGTTTTTGATGTAATGTTCCATGATTTCATTGTTTGCGTATAACACCCAGTGCTCCATGCAGAATGTGCCCTCTTTAATACCCATCACCAGGCTACCCCATCCCCCTACCCCCTTCCCTTCTAGAACCCACAGTTTGTTTCTCAGAGTCCATAGTCTCTCATGGTTCTTCTCCCCCTCTGATTCCCCCCCTTCATTTTTCCCTTCCTACTATCTTCTTCTTCTTCTTCTTCTTTTTTTTTTTTTTTAACATATATTGTTTTATTTGTTTCAGAGGTATAGGTCTGTGATTCAACAGTCTTACACAATTCACAGCGCTCACCTACAAGTTTTTAACATCCATGGAAGTGTCCAGTGTCTGCCCTCCAAAGTTAGAATTGGTTCATAAAATCTGGTAGAGGAAGAAGAGGATGGCAGCCATGTTTTAATTTGGTATTTGGTTATAGGAACTGAGGCCTGGCAGTGAGCCACTTCTTTTCTGCTTGATGAGTTAAGAAGAGCCTGTGTGAATGAATGGCTTCTGAATACTACAGGATAGCACCTTGGAGAATTGGGCTCAGAGGGAAGGCGGGGGTCTTAGCAGTGATGAGCCTGCAGGTGGGGACCAGGTGCTAAGCCAGAGGGATTTGGGGGCAGTCAACCAGCAGTAGCTGTCCTTTTCACGGGGGGAGGGGCTGGAACTAGAGGGTGGGACTAGGGAGAATCATGACAGATTCTTACATGGAATTAACTTCCAAGTCACCTGTTTGGTTTTCTGCTATTGCTTTGATGATAATCAAGTATTTTGTTCTTGCCTTTAATAGTCAGTTCTGGAGTGACATGCTTGTTGGGATTGGTTAAGGAAGTGGCTGACACACCTTCCAAATTCCAGTAGTCTCCGTGAAGCCCTTGGGGTGTGGCCCTAAACGCCACCCAGCTGTCTCAGCATACTATGGCTCAAGTGCCATCTAGTGACTACCAACAACTGGGTTAAGACTTTTTGACCTTCAAATCTGAGAAATAGAACATGTTCATTCTCAAGTGTCACTGCTATTTTCAAGTGAACTTGCTTCTTTGGAAGTCTTTATTTTGAACTAGGTGAATTCCAGAATAATACTAGGCCCTAAAATCCCTAACAGGTAATGACATAGAAGCAATGATTTTTTCCTTGATGACAGAATCACAACAAATATGTAAAGGAAAAACCGAAACAAAGCCAGTGCTGTCTGAGAAACAGGTTCATCTGACCTGAGACTTAACGCTCTCCCTCAATAGACTGAGCTGTTAATGCCTCACCGTCTAGCCCTAGTAGGGGCTCCCAGAGTGTGGACGAGGCAGCGAAGGTCTGTCTGCATCTCTCTCCCACAGTACCTATGATGTGGCTCTAAAGTACCATGATTGATGGTGGAGCAATTTCTTAAATGTCAAGGTGCATTGTGTGTGGACTTGTCCCAAGTAGTCCCCTGGGAAGCCATGCACTTACTTCCAACAGTGCTGCCCCTGCTGAAAAAAAAGCCTTTGGAACTGCTTATTGGAATTGTTTAGAATTTCTTCAGTGGTGCTCAGGAAAGACTGCCTTGGAGGCCGTTTCTGTAATGGGGTTGGGAAGGAGACAGATGGGGGCAGGAAGACTGGTGAGAAGTTATTGCAGGAGCTCAAGGTGGGGTCACCCCAAGGTGATGAGGGTGGGGGCAATGAAGACAAACATTCAAGAGGTTTTATGAAGGCAGAATTGAAAAGTGATGGGACCTGGATATGGAGGCAGAAAAATAGCTCTGGGTTAGTGGTCTCTGACAGAAGATGGTGAGGGGAACTGATTTTGGAGAAAAGATGAAATGTTTGCTTCTAGTGGAACTATCAAGCAGGCCTTGGGTCTGGAGGTCAAGAGGATTGTCATCACTGGAGACTGTACGTATTCATGAAACAAACATTGTAAAGTGCCTATAATAACAGCTGCATTTAGTAAGCGCCTATCCTGTGAGAGACAGTGCTAAACCCCTGGGCAGTAACTTAATCCTCACAAAACTGAGGAGTGTAGGCTCTCATATCCTCATTTTATAGATGGAGGTAAAGTGGTTTCAGAGGGCAAGTTATACCCATTTCATCCCCAGTTAAGACTGAATTAAGTGGGAGAGTAGGAAACAAGAAGAAATAAATGAAAGTATCAACATTATTCCTGATGAAACAAGACTGGAAGATGGGGCTTAGCTTTGTGCTAACAGTGGCTTTCTAGTACTTTCCCCCCACTCAGCACAGCCCCCTTATGAGCCAGGGTGAGTTTGTGGAGCAGAAGCATTCACTCCGACTGCTGCCTCTCTGAGAGACACTGGTCTCTCAGGGCTTTGGTCCTCTGTGCTTGGATGGGTTCTGGCAACTTCGCAAAGTTCTGTTGATTGCTGATGGCAGCAGGTCCGTTTATAAAGCAGGGCTGGTTTCCTAGAAGACAGGCTTCAAGATGAGGATTTCAAGAGAACCTAGCCCTCAGCAGGCAGGGGTGGGCGGGGGGTCAGGGCCCTGGAACCGCCTGCTGGCTGTTCTCAATGGACTGTCTCCATGGACTTCAGGAGCATTGTGGCCTTAAACCTCCCTACACCAAGTGTGGTCTCCACCAGTGGCTTCAGCATCACTGGTCCCACTGAATGGGAATCGCATTTTAACATGATTCCCCAGATGGCGTGCATGCACATTAAAGTTTGGGAAACTGCTGGAACCGTACCCAGGAGCTGCCTTATCCATGAAGGAGAAGATTGTTTTTCTCCTGCTTGCTCCCCACTCTCGGGAAGCCTTGATTAATATTCTCCTCCCTGCAGACGCCTTCCTGCTCTGAAGGCTGCCGACCACCCCTTCCTTCGATCACTCATTGTATCAACAATTTGTCTGTTATTTGGGAACAGTGAAAAAAGCCTTCTCAAAACATGCCCTGAAGCTCATGGGGCTTATGTGATAACTTACTCAAACCAACCTGATACTTATTTCATTTCCCTGCATAGTCCACTCCAAAGAGTTCTTAAAAAGCGATTTTCTGAAACCTTTGGATAGGCCATTTGTTTCAGTATAAGACTTTTTCCCCAGAGGGATTTGTGATTGTAACTGGAGTGAGAAAACTCTGTTATTAGAAATAATATTTGGTCCTAGAAAACTCTAGAGAACTTGGGTGGAAGGGGGAATGGTAGAAAGGGCAGGGGAGTCGGGGTGAGGATGGGGAGAACAAGGACTCTTGCTGTACCCATAAGTTGCCATTTTTGTACTTTAACAAAGAGGCAGAGAAATCCAAGGAAAAATAAAGGTTCAGAAAGGTGCTGGTTCTAGAACTATGCTGTCCAATATGGACATCAGCTACATATAGCTATTAAAATGAACATTTAAAAAAAAAGTATTTATTTGGCAGCACAAGCAGGGGGATTGGCAGGCAGAGGGAGAGGGAGAAGCAGGCTCCCCACTGAGCAGGGAGCCCAATGTGGGACTCGATCCCAGGACCCTGAGATCATGACCTGAGCCAAAGGCGATGCTTAACCAACTGAAACACCCAGGCACCCCTAAAATGAACATTTTAATTAAATTTAATAAAATTATGTTCAGTCATCCTAGCCAAATTTCAGGTGCTCAATAGCCACATTTCCACCGTCAAGAAAGTTCTTTTGGGCAATGCTATTCTAGAAAGTCATATAAGGTTGACATATTAGCTGCTAGCATGTAGTAGTAATTTTTTTTTTAAGATTTTATTTATTTGAGAGAGAGAGAACACAAGCAGAGGGAGGGGCAGAGGCAGAGGGAGAGGGACAAGCAGACTCCCCACTGAGTGTGAGCAGGGAGCCCCATGCGGGGCTCGATCCCAGGACCCTGGGATCATGACCTGAGCTGAAGTCAGACGCTTAACCAACTGAGCCACCCAGGCGTCCCAGCAGTAATGTATTTCTAACTCAAAACACTGTACAAGAGGCGGTCCGAAGATCTGCCCTGGTCTTCCCGAGACGTGGTGGGTAAGTATGCCTTTCAGCTCCGTGATGCTTTGAAGACAAAACAAGGGCAACTGTGCTCATTTTGTTGAAGTGATAAGGACCTGTGGGCCATGTACTGAGCCCAAAGCCAGTGACCCCGTTTCAATGTCCTGCATCACACTGTGTGTCACACACACGGTAGGGAACGCTAGTGGTCTCGTTACGTAAGGACATTGTGTGTCACTGACTGGGAAGTGTGCTTGGGCTCCAGAGAGAGGGAGAGAGAAGTGGTGTGGTTCTGAATTGCACACGGGGCTTAGAAGATGAAAACTCATGCATTCAGTAGATGCAACAGCAACAACAAAAGCAAACGACAACAATAACAGAAAATACACTCTTGTCTCCCTGCACTTCCAATAATGTGCATATTTTCTCTCTAGAAGAAAACTGGCATGGTGAGCAAGTCAGAAGTGAACTATTTATTTATTTATTTGAGAGCATTCAAGGAGGGGGTGGAGGAGGGGGAAGCAGACACCACGCTGAGCACGGAGCCCGACGCGGGGCTCGATCTCACCACCTTGAGATCATGACCTGAGCTTAAATCAAGAGTCTGATACCTAGCCGACTGAGCATCCCAGGCGTCCCCAGAAATGAGCTCTTTAAACTATTAGAATATGAAGCTGTCCAAGTTCAGTTGTGCTTTTGAGATTCAGTTTGAACAGGTTCGAAACTAACCCTGACTGTAGGCTGTTTACATCGCAGGCTGTCTGGCAGCTCAGCAAAATGGTATTTTCCGTCCAAACACAAAGGTATTCGCATTCTTCTATAGCTCAACATTTTATATAAAATGTGTCTGTACATTTCCTGCCTAAAATTCAAAGCGCCTTGTCTTTGCAGTTTTCTCCTCTGTCGGTAAGAAGCTTTTTCCTTTTGACCCATTTAGTCAGCACTGTTGATTGGTTCTCCTCGCACACAAGTACAACGGCGTCTCAGCATTCATTCTCCGTGCATGGGTCTTTGGTAGCCTATTTCAATGTATTTCAAGCTCCGTTGAGATCACATGGACACTGTGATCACAGGTGCAAACTTGCTAAGCAACACTGAAGTGGACAAGAGAGAAGGAATGCCCAAGTCAAGGTCCACAGCTGAAGACGAGGTTAGGATGAGGACAAGGGTTAGGGGGCCTTCATGGCTCAGCCCACTTCTCAGTCTTGTGTCTGCTTGGCCATCTCGGGCCGGGGGACGTGGAGGTCGCTGCCAGAGGACACTGTCCTCCCCCCCAGCAAACGCCAGTCCATCTGAAACCCGGACAATTCCCCACAGCACATAAAAGAGAGATTGCTCACTGTATTTGAGAGTCATTGTGGGGTGTGCAGAGCTGTCTAGGCCCCCTAGCACATTTGAAAAGGTCAGAATAAGCTTCTAAACCTTAATTTCCCTACGATTCCTGATCCTACACGATCAGGGCACAAATTTCCACATCATGGAGCTGGAAAGAAGCAGGAGGGCAGTTCTGGGGCTGTCTTAGCACAGTGGCAGGGGAAAAAAAAAATCCCATCCTGCAGTACGTGGAATAAGATTGCCTGCAAACTAGGGGTATCCGAGGGAGGGAGATGGAGTGAGGCGCTGTGTGCCCGGACCGCCGGAAATGTCTGCAAACGGGTTACATTCATCATGGCAACACCCACGCCCTGGAGCACTCTGCAGGCCTCTGCCCTGGGGCTGGGGGAGCAGAGGGCCTCACCCCTGCTTCAGGCTGGTCTTTTCTTTGTCCTCCCACTGGGCCCCGTTCAAGTCCAGCAAGGCCAGCTTCGGCCCACCCTCCCCCGCTCAGTCCTCCTCTGTCCCCCGTGGGGCTGACATGCATTTGGTTTCCTGTATTCTAGACCTCATTTCTTCCCGTGTCTTATCTTAGCTCCTTAGCTAGATCATGAGCTTCTTTGAACCACGTCTTCTCAAGGATCTCCCCAGAAGAATTCTTGCGTATCTCGGTATCTTGCTCACTCTTTCTCTGGATCCGACTCTGTTTCTCTGTCTCTGTGGGTCTCTTCCCCTTCTCCCTCTTGTCTCCTGGCACCTCTGGCCACACCAACACCAGATCCCCTTGTCAGCCCCCGCTCCTGAAACCCACGCCAGCAGATGAGCCTTAAATCTGGAAGTCACCAAACGAGGACTTCTGCTGCGCTGGAGAGAGGGAATGGGAAAAAGGGAGTCATTGAGGAGAAATTTCCTGGGGATGAGAACAAGCTCTGTTCTTAAAGTCACAAGTCCTGGGTTTGAGTCCTGCCTCTGTTTATTGCCGGGCTGTGTGACCTGGGGCAAATGACTTGATGTCTCTGAACTTCTCTGTGTGGGAGGCCGCTGTCTGCTCTCACGGATTGTCACGAGAGTCGGGTTAGTGAGGTTTGTGAGCTACTGAGCGCCCGCACCTGCAAAGCTTCCTTATCACCCATGCTCTTCACGACCTCTTGACCATAGTTCATGGAGAAAGATACTAGAGAAAGCCTTGTGCCAGGTTCAGAGCCAAAACATCATACCGCGGAGGAAAAGGGGACTGCGCGGGGGAGGCCGGGAGGGCCTGCAGACTCATCTTTCCACAGTGTCTTGACTCAGAAGTCCTTGGCACTGGTTTGTATCTGAGTGAGTGGATGTGCTGATTAGTTGTACTTGGTGAACCAAAAGCACAACCAAAATATGTTCCTTTGTGGGATTTAAACAAATGAACAGGAAGAGCAGTGTGGGGGATGAGTGTGGAAACGCATTTCAGTTTGAGTTTTCAACCCTTAACACATATGTTCTGAAAGCCACTCTGCAAAAACATGCTTCTGTCAACCGTACAGTTAGCTGGGTGATGACCTTCCTCCCTTATGCTGATGGGGGAGCGGTGGGGGCGGCATCTGCCCCCTGAAGGGCAGGCAGCAGAGTGGGGAGAGCTTTGGATTCATGCAGCCTCTACCACGAAGGAGCTGTGTGACCTTGGGCAAGTGACCTACCTTCTCTGGGCTTGAGTCTCTTCTCTTGTAAAGCGGGGGCCTCCTTTACGGGGTCTTGTGAAGAGGAAATGTAAAGTGTCGAGGCCCCCACCCGGCACGCAGCAGGCCTCCAGTCCACGGTAGTATTACTGTCACTTAATACGCCCAGAAACGGGAAACAGGACCAAACCACTGTTACTTTGGGGTTTTCTGTTACAGCTGAACTTAATCCTGACTAATACACTTACTTTACAAATAAATTCCCCACATCTCTTAGGAGAGGCATCCAAAGTTACAAGCCCCAGACTGCCTCCACACGGCCTAGCCTTTAAGCCTGTTTTGTATTTTTCCAAAATAACTCCCACTTTCTCAGTTAGCATTTCCAGTGGTAAGTTTTCAAGTCCACGTATAAAAGAGCTATCTGTCTCGGTTTGGGCCGGTGGGACGCAAGCAGAAATGGAGGTGAGAGACGTGTCTTAAAAAGAGGCTGTGTGCCCCTCTTCCCTCCTTCTCCACTGTTTTTACTCACAGCACTTATGACACCAAACGTATGGGTTTGGTTTCCCACACCAACCAATTCTCCGGTTCTCTGGACACCAACTGGGTGTCCTGCAATTCAGTTCAGCTCTGACGTTACTGACCTGGGGTCAGCGTCAGATCCCACGGGGTAAGGGCTCCGTCCCCACCTCAGATGCCAGTCACAAGTCCCAGGCTGTCTCCTGTGCTTCTGACCAACTGGCTACAAATCGGGGGTTCCCATAACCCCCTCGGTTTTGGCAATGTGCTAGAATGGCTCACAGAACTCAAGAAAGCACTTCACTTACTATTACTGGTTTATTATAAAGGGTATGATAAAGGGTACTAGTGGACGGCCAGAAGAAGAGGTACATAGGGTGAAATCTGGAAGGGTCCCAAGCCCAGGAGCTTCTGTCCCCAAGGCGTTGGGGCATTCCACCCTCCCAGCATGTGGATGTGTTCACGATCTGGAAGCACTCCGAATCCTGTCACTGAGGAGTTTTAATGGACATTCCATTATGTTGGCATGATTGATTAAATCATAATCAATTGGTGACTGCACTCCACCTCCAGCCCCTGACCCTCGCTAGAGTGTGGGGGGTGGGCAGAAAGGTCCACTCCTCTAATCACATGGCTGGTTCCTCTGGCAGCTAGCTGTCCATCCCGAAGCTATCTAGGGGACCACCAAGAGTCACCTCATTAGCGTAGACTCATGTATGGTCTAAAGGGGCTTGTTATGAATAACAAAAGATGCTCCCATCACCCCTACCACTCAGGAAGTCCTAAGAGGTGGTAGGAGCCTTGTGCCAGGAAATGAGGACAGGGCAGAGTCGCCGCTGTACCCCAAGGAGATGCTGAGCAGGGCAGCCTGGCTGGGAGAGGTTCCTAGGTCCCTGACACCAAGGAAGGCTATGCTAGCCCCAGCTTGACCATCTGGACTTCCTGAACATGCAAAAATATCCCTAAAGAGGTTGGTTTCTTCCAATTCCCTACTGAAGACTTCAGTCGGGGTAACCAGGCTTCGGCGCCTGGTGAGGGTGGGTCAGCTGTGAATGAGCAAGAGAAACAGGAAGAGGACAGCCAGCCTTATGGGCCGAATGTAACAATATGGTCCATGAGATGAGGCCGGACTGTAGAATTCGCCTGATGTGGGGCCCAGACACCAATGGCCTCAATATAATTCCCACTGCGGGAATTGTGTTGAGTTGTGAATTTGGGGGCAACTGGCCATCAGCCAGAAGAGACTCAAACACAGGGAGATGGGAGAGCCAGTTGAGGATTGAGGAAAGAGCTGGTTGGATGGGGTGAAATGAAGCAAGAGCCCTGTGTTAGTTTCCTAGGGCTGCCATAGCCAACTTCCGGTGCAATGGCAATGTATTGTTGCACGGTTCCGGAGGCTAGAAAGCCAAGATCAAGGTATTGGTAGGGTTGGCTCCTTCTTCTGTGCCAGTCTCCTTGCCTCTGGTGATCTACTGGCGATCTTCAGCCTTCCTTGGCTTGTAGACACATCAGCCCTCTCTCTGTTTTTATCTTCACATGGTGTTCTTACTATGTCCGAATCTCCCCCCCTTGATGAGGACACAGTCGTATTAAATTAGGGCTCACTCCACAATGACCTCATTTTACTTGCTCATCTGCTAAGACCCTATTCCCAAATAAGATACTCACAGGTACTGGGGGTTAAGACGTCAGCATCTTTTTTTGGGGGGGGGGAATACAATTCAACCAATAACAAGCCCTCTTCTAACACTTGGAGGGTTGTCACGTGAAAGAAGCTTAATTTTCTCCCCCGTGACCTCAAGGGCGAGAAGCAGGGCCAGGGTGGCAGTTCCATGGAGACAGATGACCGAAGGTGCAGGGCTGTGCCTCAAGGGTTCTGGGCCTTTGGTGGTTCTCGGTGTAGCTCCGTGCTTCCCTCCTCTCCCGCTGGTACCTGAGGGCCATTTCCTTTCCCCCCAGTCCCTATCTAAGCAAAAACAAAGATGCAAATAAATTATTGGCCAAATAAAGTATCATCTAAGCTGGAACACTTCTGAGTGGGGCAGCGGTGAGTGGGGGGCACAGTCGGCAGGGAGGTACACTGACTCAGGTATGAAGTATCAACAGCAACAACAAAACCGAATAAAAACGGACTTTTCACGATCACCGTGCATCAGCACTAAGCAATTCCGAACCATGGCAGTGATAACATACTCCTTGAAAAAATGTTTTGTTGGCTTAAGTCATAAACAATCGCTAGGTTACTGTTGTAACATACATGTAAACGTCAAATTAGCTTGTTTTAATTTCTTATCCTTTATTTTTTTTAAAGATTTTATTTATTTATTTGAGAGAGAGAGAGAGAGAGAGAGCCAGCATGAGGGGCAGAGGGGGAAGCAAACTCCCCGCTGAGCAGGGAGCCCAATATGGGTCTCCATCCCAGGACCCCTGGATCATGACCTAAGTCCAAGGCAGATGCCAACCGACTGGGCCACTCAGGCACCCTAATTTCTTATCCTTTAAGAAATAAATATTATATTCTGCCTGGAAGTTACTTTGAGAGCACCCAGTTCTAAGGTTGGCCCCCCACCCATGGGGACTCCGTGTATACATTCATTTGGAGAAGAAGTTCACAACTACCCAAAATCATTCAGGCTTGGTGAGCAATTCATGTCTCCAACCCTTGGGTGAGTCCTCCTGCTTTTAAACAATAGACTTGAAATGGCAATGATGGCGCAATGATCGTAAAGACTAAGAAGCAGAACTTGAGTTACTTTAAGTCTGTCATTCTTCAGAATGACAGAATAAATTAAAACATATACTCTCTTTTGTTCTCCCTGTTGTAGCACAAATGGTTCATCAAACACACCTGATAGTTTCCAAATTATTTGTTCACATTTAGGAACTGTTGGTGCAGGCTCTGGTTTGATGTGGCTGACCCTCTTGAAGTGATGCCCCTGTCTGGGCCATGATTTGATGTAGGAAATAGCATCAAGCTCTTCTAGCAATTTCCCTATTATATTCCCTAAATTAGGTAACTTGTAGCTTCCATAAATGGAAAATCTTTCTGAATCTTGGTGATATTATAAATGATGCTGATCTTTTCTCAGATTCTGCTAACCTAACAGTAATTAACCATTTTCTAGGCCTTATGAAATTATCTGAGCTTTCTGCATATTCCATATCTCTAATTATTGACATCATTGAAAATCGTTCCTTGGAATGTCATGTTTAGTTAGGTCAAGTCCAATGTTTCAGGCAGGTGAGAGGTAGGGCAGCACGCTTGGCTGAGCGTGTGGGCTCCGTTGCTGGATTGCTAAGTGTCAACTCTCCTTTCTATTAATTAAGATTATTCATCTTGGTGATGGGCTGGGGCTTAAGGAGTTGTAGTATGTGTTCCATTCAAAGGAGGTGAAATTCAGCAGGGACCATGGAAGGAGGGATTTACACCCTACAGATCTGGGCCTCCCTATATCATCTCCCCCTTTCACACGGGTGCCCACTTCTCCTGCCTCTCACTGTCGGCCCCTCAGAGCCTGTAGTTCCTCCATGTGGCCATGGGAGGGCAACTCCAGATCGGTGGCAGCGGGCAAGGGCAGCTACAGCCTCTGGGAGTGGGGCTGGGGGCTGGAAACGTGCGCCCCACTGACATGGAGTTCAGGCTGCTGTGGTCGAGGAAGCAGGTATGGCATCGTGCACTGGGGAGCTCCAGAGGGCTGGTGGGGCAGGAACCTAGATTCCAGGGGCCCTGGGCTTTGGCCAAGTGCTGACTCTTCAGGCACTGGGTTGTGGACAGGTGCAGGAGTCCCAGGGAAGGGCCCAGGGCGAGGGGTATTTGCCAACCACTATACAAGAACTTCATCTTTTTGCCAACCAATATGGCTGGGCACTACCCAAATACAGATCTCTGGTCACGAATCTCTAAGAAAAGCCAAGCAGGCATGATCATCGTGGTTCATACCTTGTGGTTATGTTCCCTAGAAAATGAACAACCCATTTCAGTGTGGTGTGAATATGAGTGCTTGGCATTGTTCTCTATAATCTTTTGTATTCAGTGAAAAAAATTCTCAGAAAAAGTTAGATCATCTAAAACATTTTTGGAAGATTCAATTGTGTGACATCTTTTTAAAAAACTGTCAGCAAAACCAAATACATCTGCTAAGGGGTTATTTGGCACCATTGGCATTTTTTAGTAAAATTGCAAATTAGGTAAATTTTATCTTCAAAATTCCTCATTCCAGTTTCCTTCCCCTGTTACCACTGTCCTTGTGGCTGCTTCTGCTCCCCACGGCCTGCACTCGACCACCCTTGACCTTCTGTACAACGTGGCAGGTGATCGACGGGTGTGCTCCATCTCTTCCTCTTTTTTTTTTTTTTAAAGATTTTATTTATTTGACAGAGAGAGACACAGTGAGAGAGGGAACACAAGCAGGGGGAGTGGGAGAGAGAGAAGCAGGCTCTCCGCAGAACAGGGAGCCCGATGCGGGGCCTGATCCCAGGACCCCGGGATCATGACCTGAACCGAGGGCAGACGCTCAACCGACTGAGCCACCCAGGCGCCCCTCCATCTCGTCCTCTTACACCCAGGCTTCGGCTCTTATTTTTGCTTTGAATTGTTCCTTGAAGGAATAATTTTCCTTGAAGATGTTTGAAGGACACAAATACCCAAAGTTTTGCTCTGTAATAGCAAAGATTTCTTCTTTTAATATGCATTTAACGGCTTTTCAGAGATTGACAAAAGTCAACACGCTACCTTTGTAAAGGATCAGTAGCTTGTAGCCCTGTTTTTCACACACCAAGAAGTAAAAAATGAAATTCAATGAGTGTATTTGTTATTTTCTGGCCAAATTATATGTTGAAATTGACTACATCGAACTTACACGAAATAGCTAATTTATACATTGCTTGAGTCCAAAACTGATCAGAGAAAATAATACCGAATGAGAAGATTCAGTGAGCAAAATAAAACGCAAGGTAGAGTCATAAATAAAATTATTTCACCTGTCTCCATGCTGCCTGTGAATCACACAGCAAATCTCCCTTTCTCCCACCTCTTTTTTTCCTTTTACTCTTCATCTTACTTCCTAGACTGGCTGCTCTGTGGCTTGGCCCCTCTGACATGCCTGCTTTGGCCCCCTTGACCTGATGCCAACACCTCCTTTCCTCTTCCTGATAGGCTCCTGGGACCCTCCAACGTGATCCCTTCCTGGAGTATTTATATTTTAAAAGGAGACAGCGGGGCATCTGGAGAGGACAATGCTCCAACCCAAAGAACACAATGAGGACTAGGGTGTAATGAGCACCTACTGGGTGTCGGGGGCACAAGCATCACCTCATTTCATCACCACAACAGACGGGTTTACTTCCCCATTTAACAGATAGGGAAGTGGAGGTTTGGGGGCTTGAGAAGGTACAGTTACTCGGTCAAGGTCACAGAGCTGGTGACTCTCTAGGGGCGCTGCACTGAAAAGCACATTTGGTAGAGTCTCAACCCCTGGCCCGTCCTCAAGACCGTGCCCCTTCCTCTCCCCTCCCCTCCCTCCCACCCTTGGGCCCTGGCCTCCAGAGCCCACCTGGGAGCCAGGCCCCTCGTCCCTTGCCCACGGTGCCCGGGCAGCGGTGAGTGGCAAAGGAAGGGCTCGCTGGTCCCGGCTGCCCATCTGTGGCCTTCTGAACAGGAAAGAGACAAAGGTCCCATTTGAGGACTGCTGTCTGTTTCCATGTCTCTAGCTGCTGAGCCACCAGGAGGAAAAGCATTTGAGGTATTTCCACGGGAAATGGTAGCCAACAAAAGCGCCGTTGGGTGGTATTCTAGTTAATTGCAGGAAGGCGGGCAGCCCTCCAGGATATTACCTTTCTTGGGCTGGAAAGTGTTTCTTTGAAAAACGTTTTGGTTCAGCCGAGGCCTCCTAAGTTTTCGCAGATTTGCTTGTTCATAACTACGAAGAGAGTCACTGAGTCGGTCCTTCGGGGGCCGGGAGGGGGTCTGGTGGGAGGCAGCGTTGGGCGGGAGGAAACCACTCTGATGACAACTCTCCGCTAAATGATGGCTGGAAAACACTGGATTATATTTCCCAGCCGGTATGAATTCCTAAAGGGGGCCATTCCCCCGAGGCCCGCCTCCCCCAGACGGAAACAGAATCTGCGACCCTGAATGAAATGTCTCCTGCCCCCGTGAAGGGGAGAGGGCCGGAAATGAAGAGAAGTGATCACTCTTCTTATATACGCTTAAAAAAAAAAAAAAGGAATGAAAAGAAAAGCATTTGCAAAGGTGCATGAATCCAAGCGTGTTACTCCTGACACACTGGGTTTGCGTGTGCTTTTGCCTCTTCGGAATGCTTCCCATTCACAGCAGCCCTGGGAAATGAGCAAGGCCTCCATCTTTCTCTGCACTTGACAGATGAGGCCACCGCGTTCATGACTCACCGTGCAGGTCGCCCTGCGCCTTCCATCAGTCTGTCATGACCGCCTGTTTACCGGCCACCTCCTCTGTGCCCCGAGCTGGGTGGCTGGCAAGGACAGGGAGGTGGCTGCTGTCGAGCCGTGGATACACATGCCTCGTTTAAGTGGAACAGTCCAGAGCAGCCCCAGGTGAGCGGGAGCCCACGTGGTGCTCTGAGAAGGGAGGGTTGAGGGTGGTCGGAGTGGGCAGACTGGCAGGACCTCTTGTAGGAGGTGACCTTCCTTCCCCCACAGGGCTCTTTCCATCAGAGCTCACTGAAGTCTAGGACTGTTCCCAAAATGGAATATTTTCGTTCTTGTCGGAGATTGTACATTTCACATACGCTAGTTGCTATCAATTCAAATGCAGAGGCATAGGAAGTAAAAGGGCAAAGTGTCATTTCCCCTGGTGCCTGCAGTTCTGGTCCCCTGCCCCCGAGATGAACACTCTCAACACTGTAGCACATTGCTGTGTATCCTTTTGGACGTTTTCATCTGTACGCAACCCGCGTGGTCTTTTCCCTGGACACTCCTCCAGGTGTGTCCCGGGCCTCCACCCTGCTCTGTGTCTCTCTGCCCCTGCAGGGCCCCGAGAGTGTGCTGGTATTCACTCCCTGGCTAGCTACCTTTCTGCCGGGTGTCTCTGTCCTGGCTCACAGCTCGTGTCGTGTTTTGTAGTCTGTGTATACAGATGTATATGGATGTGTGTGTGTGGGCAAAACGTAGCAGTGTATATATATCTATATGTGTATGTAGCTCTCCTGCTTTTTAAGGTGAGCATAGTATTCCACAGTATTCCATTGAGTGGATGGGCACTGTTTACATCATCAGTCCCTCTACTGATAAACATTTAGGGTTGTGTTCAGCTTCTCTCTTTGGTATCATGACATCCTCAAATATGCATATGACTTCTTCCAGGAGCCTAAAGCGTGACATAGAGCGGTGGAAGGTACCTGGGAGAGCCTGGGCAAGGCACTTCATTTCTCTGAGCCTCAGTTTCCCCATCTGTCCAACGGGGACAGCCTACTGCATGGATCATTGGCCCTGGAGTCAGGTGATGGCCAGAGATCTTGCAGAGGCCGCATCTTTGCGTCGCTGCTGTTGAGAGGCTGAAGGGCAGGCGGTAGCTGCTCCCCATCATGCTCATTCACTGCGAAAATATTAATTTCTGGAAGAAGCCCTGAAGCGAGAACCAGCTATTAGCTCTAGAACTGAAACAGAGACAAAATGAAGGTGATAAGAGAACGGGATGATTCTTACAATTCAGAAGTGTTACGGGAGAAACAATGTGTTCCTGGGGCATCTGGGGAGCTCCGAGGGGCGATGGGGCCATCGGAGAGCGGGCGTGGGCGGCTGCAAGGCCCCGCGGCTCTTTCCAGGCCCGCGGTCCCCGTCCTTCCAGGCTGGGGGACGCCGCGCCTGCCCGGCCCAGGGGCCTGGCGGCGGGCGAGGGCGAGGGGAGGCCCGCTGCGGCGGCGAACGGCGGCCCCGGACCCCAGCCGAGCGCGGCCCCCGCGGCCCCGACCAGCAGGTGTCGCTGCTGCCCCAGCGGACGGCCGCGCACACGCCCCGACCGCTCGGTTCCCGCCCCGCAGGGTCTACCGTCCACAATCACGGGGTCAGAAGCCTGTTCTCCCCCACGCCCCTACTGCTGCCTAAGAAAAGGAGTGACAGCCCTCTTCCTCTTCCTCCCAGGAGGCTGGGAAGGTGCTGTCGGAAGAGAATTCCATGCAGGTTGACCGCGCTGTGTCCTCCCTCGCCCCCAGGCCAGGGCAGGCGGCGTGGCTCAGCACGCGGGGCCCCAGGGCACCGCTGGAGCCGTCGGGGTGCTCGGTGCTGGGGTGAAGGGCCGTTATGGACCGCAGAATCCAGCAAGGGGATGGGACAACTTGGAGGGGAATTTGCAAGTGTAACAAAGAGGGGCCCGGCCTGGGTCTGGCAAGCCGAGTCCATCTCCTTCCCAGCCGGTTTTTCTTTACTCCAGAGGCTGTACTAAGGGTCCTGTTCTAGGTTTTCAGTTATTCCTCTGAATAATAGGAGAAAAGGAAGTAGCTCACCCGAATGGGATTAGAGGGTGACCTTGGGTTCCGTTCTCTCAGCACTTTGAGGGCTTGCTGGGATGCACCACTTTGGTGCTAAACCCTGGAGAGCCCAGGGCAGCCGGGAACACCTTGGTCATCCTAACTGCGTACCAGCCACTGTTCAGGCTTTATCTCATTTATTTTATTATTTTTTTAAAAGATTTTATTTATTTGCGAGAGAGAGAATGAGAGACAGAGAGCATGAGAGGGAGGAGGGTCAGAGGGAGAAGCAGACCCCCTGCTGAGCAGGGAGCCTGATGTAGGACTCGATTCCGGGACTCCGGGATCATGACCTGAGCCGAAGGCAGTCGCTTAACCAACTGAGCCACCCAGGTGCCCCCAGGCTTTATCTCATTTAATGCACATTGGCGGTAGCACTGTCATCTCCATTGTTCAGAAGAAGAAACCGAGGGTCAGAGAGGCTCAACAAGCTGCCCAAAGTCTCAGAATGGGGAGGGAAGAGCTGACATTTGAATGAAAGTCCCCTTAACCTGTGGTCTTTCCATGACACTCCATGGTCTCTTGGATGCCTCTGAAGTTGGGAGTTGAGAAGTGACTTTCAAAGGCAAATCTGGGAGGCCCAAACAGTAGGCAGCTGTGGGTCGTGGGCATAGATAATTATAACGTGCGCTGTGGTGGTTGCCCGAGCTGGGGCAGCAACCCGGGAGCTCCTCAGGGGCTTGGAGTTGTGAGAGAAGCAGCGTGCTGGAAAGTGGGGGGAGATGCGGACATGTCAGCGAGCGTGCAGGCGGCAGAAAGGTGTGCAGTGGGCCAGGCCAAGGGGACACTGCTGGGGCTGCCAGGGCTTGTGCGGAGATAACACCAGGTCATGTCAGCTGGAGAGGAGGCAGACCATACCACCAAGAAGGCCCTGATAACTTCATCTACCTCCTCAAAAGCCGGGACAGTTTTTGGAAATATCCTTTAGTACAAGAACAAAAGCCTAAGCCTGGTGGGCTCAGGACTCATGTGTGCGGAACCGGGCAGGACCGGGTGGGCAGGAAGAAGCAGACCCTGAAGGATCATGACCGCTTGTCATGAAATGATGTCAGGTTCTGACAGAGAAGCTGGGAACACACTCGAGCTCTCATGAAAACCCAAATGAAATGATCCACAGGGTCCTGGATCCATCCCGTAAAAGCAGCTCTTGTCAACCCAGGCTGAGTGCTGTGCTCAGGGCCGCCCCGGCCTACAGAGAGCAGTCCCAGCTTTCCCGTCTCTGCCTGCGAGAGCTCCCAGTTCAGCTGCTGACAGACTCCCCAGCAAGGCACTGCAACCAGGATGAGTGTCGAGCTTATTAAGACAACTGTCCCCTCCTGGGATCTGCATGTGTCTGCTGAGCAGGGTTGCTACTAGCCTTCACAGGTGAGAATGAAGGAAAATACCCCGCCCCAGATGTGCACAGCTCTCAGCAGCACAGCTTTGCACGTTCAGACCCCGAAAGCCCCCTCAGCTGGGTGCCTTTGTGCAGTGCACAAACTGCACAGCTGTGCATGGGCAGTCCTGCGGACGGAAGCCTGGTTGTGTCAGGGACTGAGAAGCCCTTTGGGAGAGAATCCATCAGGAGGGCGGAGAGTGACAGGCAGGAGTGGGTTCAGCAGTGAAGCTGGAGTGTGCTCAGAGTGGTCAACTCTGCCTGGGAAGCACCCAGGAGAAGTTATTCAGGAAGACAAGGAGGAGGAAGGGCCTCTTGGGCAAAAGGAATAACATGCGGAGAGGCACAGAGGAATGAAATCTCTAGGCTATCTGGAGGGTAGGGTGCAAGATGGGGACGGTGGGGACGAGGTGAGCAGGGGCCAGACAGCAGAGGCCCGGGCGTCTGTGCGTTGTTCTGTAGTTGAGGATGGGATGAGCCAGACTGGAGAGAAAGGGGCAGCAAGGTGAGGGAGGCACGGTGGGGAGGAAACACTCCTTTTTGTAGGCTCCCTTCATATTTAGCCCCATCCCACATGAATGCTCTGCCCAGAGACCTTCCTCCGTAGCTCTGAGCTCTGTCTTCTGCCCATCGTGCCTGCCCCTGCTGGGAGTCTTGGGAATAAAAGTTGGGAACCTGACTCTCAACAGAAATGCTGCGTCTGAGGAAGAGAGTTCTGATGCCACCCGTGTGTCTGCTGGGAGTAACAGGGGACAGAGACTGCGGGGTGGGGGGCGGTGCTTGGAAGGAGCCAGCCCTGTGCTTGGGCTGGTCTGGAAGATACTCCTCACACCTGCCTACTGCTTGTGTAGACCTGGCTGTGGGCACCGTGTCCACCCCTGACGAGGGCACCGGGTTCCCCCCACCCCCACCTGCAGAAGGGTCCAGCAGCTCCCGCTCACCCCATGGCCAAGGCATAAGCTGCCCGGATGTCATGATTATTTACCCTCCTCCTGGTGGGTGGCCGCATCTCGAGGACCCACTCCTGCCTCTCACCCATGTGCGTACCAGTGTGGACCCAAGTTTGGCTTTCTGTAGCCAGAGAATTTAGCAATTTTCTTTTTTCTCTTGTGTTCTGGTTTCTCTTTTGGAAGGCACAGGAAAGAGGCTGGAAAGGGCCCCCTTGAGCGAAGCTGATCTGGAAGGGCTGAAAGTGTGCAGACAATGGTTGGTGGGCCAAGCTGGCTGGGTCCCAGGGGCTGAGCCCCACGCTGGGCTGCTCTAACAAGAACTTGAACTGAACCGAACCATGACCCCCAAATTGGAAAACACTGCCCTGATTCACTGAACCCAAAACCGAATCCAAATATTATTATTTTTCGACTGAACTCTGAATTGAACTGTTTTTTTTCCTAAATACCTACCAAGCCAGTTTGAACTAGACACAAACATACGTGTTTTCTGAAACTATTGAACCTGAACTTCAAAATAATCTCCTATCCGAGGGCGAAGTGAGACTTTATTTGCTTGAGAGTGTCCTGTTCCCAGCAGGCCGGCAGAGTTTCCCTTATGGCAGGAGTAACTCTCATTTGTTCAGCATTTTGACCTTCCTCCTCATCTTTAAATATAGTGGAACGCACAGATCTTAAATGTGCAGCCTGATTGGTTCTGACAGATGTGTATCCTCGAGGACCTGGTACCCCCATCAAGATCTAGAGCATTTGCGTCAGCCCAGAGAGTTTGCCCCGTCCCGGTCCATCCCACCCCCACCAAACAAGCACTGTTCTCATTTCTGTCTCCTTCTGCTTCTCATTTGAGGCTTAGAACCACCCCCCGCCGCCCCCACCACCCTGGAAAGAGGGAAAACAAAATAATACCCATTTTATGGATAAGAGAACTGAGGCGCAGAGAAATGCAGACGGCTTGCTTGAGCTCACGGAGCTAGGTGGTGGCAGAGTTCGAATGACCCAGTTTTCCGGTTTCCCAGCTAAGTGCCCCCTCTTTCCATTTCCAGCCAGCTGCTGGACGGGGAAGCGGCTTTAGTACCTCCGTGGGCTTCCTAGGGAATGTAGCCCACCTCTGGCTTTCAGGGCACAGTGGGACTTCCTTGCCTCACAGAGTGGTTTCACCTATTTTTAAAGATCTCTTGGCAAAGAGGGCCCCCCGTGTCTCGGTCCGGGGCTGGGCCACCCCTGCAGATAGGACCTACTCGCGGGGCCTCTGCACACCCCTGTGGCGGTGGCCTGCCCTGGGGTGCCTATTCCCTGTCTCCAGCCTGCCTGTGTGTGGCTGTCTGTCAGTGTCTCTGGCCGCCTGTGTGTAGACAAACTGTATCTGACCCCCGAGGAGCAGTGTCTGTCTCCTCGAGCAGTCGAGCTAGAGAACATTGACCAGGTTCCCAGGCTGGTTTTCCTGGGGAAACATTTTCCAGAGCCTACAACAATGTTGCATTTGATTTGATTTTTTCCCCCCTTTGCAGGCGATTGTGTGGTTTGGGGTGTTTTGCTCCTAGTTATAATCCAATAAAGAGCAGCTGCTGAGATTTTTCCAAGAGTGCTGCTTTCAACCGCCCTCGTTGAAAATGCTCTAATTTATTTCAGTCGCTTGTGGGAAAACCAGCCTCAGCTCAAAACAAAGGCGTCCTGTGCTGATGTAATTGCCCCGTGAGTCTCTCCTCAGGGCTCCAGGCCTGCTGATGGTCACTGAGGCGGCCCAGGAAGAAGCCTCCTTTCTGGATGGTGGCAGTTATCTAAAAGAACTTCTATTCCGAGCCTCTCACGGGGTGCAGGGGCCCCGAGCCCAGAGTGGGGCAGGAACCAAGGTGTTCTTCACGGCTTGCCCATTTCCTGTGGCTCACAGGGGTCCGTTTGCGGGTCCATCACACCTTCATGTGAATTAATTGGATCATTTTTCTTTCTGCTTAATAACGTAGTCAACCCCTGCCCATCGAGGGGCTAGAAGTTTGGGAGAAAGAATGGATTGAGAGAGAAGGAATTTCAGCTAAACAGACCTGTAGGGGGGCCCAGGTGGTGGCACCTGTGGGAGGGCATTTTGGGCACTTTGGTATGTGTGTGGGGGAAGAGATGCCAAGGTTAGGGGGTAGACCTCAAGGGTCCACCTATTCTCAGCTATCCAAGCTGGCCTGTTCTATCTTCCATTCTGTCCAGGTGCCACCAGACCCCTGGCTAAGATGATTTCAGACCACCTACTCATTGACTTTGTCTGATTGTGTGCAGATTTCTTCTTGTGAAGCCCAAGGGCCTCCTGGACTCCAAAGGCCAAAATGGCGGCTCCCATGGCAGAGTGATGTGTGAAACATTTTTGTTACTTAGTCAGCTCATAGATAAGACTCTGATTGAGTTACACTGGGTGGTGCCACCTGTCTGGTGATAACTGTGTTTCCAAGGGAGGGACTCTGGGTGTGTGCTGGGGGCTGGCTGTCTCAAAGGCCCTGTTTTCCATTTTGTTTGCAAAGTGATTTCCATAGAGCCACAGAACTCTATTTTCTTCAAGTTAGAGGAAGTCTCATGCTGGTGAGCATTTGCCTGGGAGGTGCCCTTCTTCCCCGATGGGCCCCCCTCTCCCCTAAAGCCATTCCTTTCCTAGGACCACCTGGTGGGGCAGAATGAGTCAGGGGGGCAGAGACTTGCACAGACGAGCCCTCTTCCGGCCTTTGGTTCCTAGTGGTGACTTAGGAAGCCAGGGTGCGGTGTAGGTACAGAGTCCCAAACACTCAGCAAGTACGGATTTCTAGGATTCACAGCCTTTAGAGATTTTAGTTTAGTCTACCTCGTGTGGGACTCAAGCATTTTCATTTTTATTTTAAAAAGTATTTAAGTGTCCATGTTCATTTAAAACCTTTAGAGAATTAAGAAAGTATAAACCAAAACGTTTCCTCCCCTCCAACAGTCACATTGAGCATTTTTGCAAACTTTCCAGTCTTTATTATTGTCCATACCTTTATATCTAGAGAAGCGCCACACGCCCACTTTGGTGTCTTTTTCCTTTTGCGCATCATGAGTGTTTTCCCGTGACATTCAGTATTTTCTGAAAGCATGTTTTGTGCAGGCCACACGTAAGGAAATCTTTGTCTGCATGTCTGATTACTTCCATGGGCTGGGTTCTCAGGTGTGTGACAAAGCTCTAGAGTACTCGAAATACTTAGCTTTGCGCGTTCCCTTGTGCCGGGTTCCACTCCCCTAATACACCCACCTCCTGCCCCTTCCAACGGGGAGCATTTGCTCATTTATTTTCTTAGTTTTAAAATGACAAAAAAGCGCATGCTCAAGGAGAACCAAACAGTGTGAAGGTGTGTGAAACAAAACAGCCAGTCCTTGGGTTTCCCCAGCTGAGCACGTCCCCCCAAGGACCCCTGGGTTAGGGATGCACCTCTCATTTTTAGTGTTACTAAGTTCCTCAGCTGGTTCTGCGGCATGGGAAGATGGGGAGATATCGTGGGGGACAGAGTAGGCTGGGAATCCAAAATCTGAGGTTCTGTCCTGGCCCCACCACTCACCAGCCCTGGGAATGCGAGCATGGTGAGAAATCTTGGACCTCACCTTCTCCTTTGCAGTGTAGGGATGATGACATCCTTGATGCCTGCCTGCCCAAAGGTCGTTCTGGGATTGGGTTTAGCCCCATTGAGCAAGCAAACAAGCAAACAAAACAACAAAGCAACATAAAACCACACAAGATTTCTAGTTATATTTGAACTTCAAATAAACCATGAGTAATTATTCAGTATAGATATGTCCCATGCAGTATTTCATTTTATTTTCTCTGGCAACCCTCCCTGGGATGGAGCATGTGGAAGTGAGTTGGAGATGGGCCCTGGCAAGATGATTTCTCAGGGCCCCAGCTGGCCCTGTCCCTTTGGGTAGAGAGGGCTCCTTTATCTCGGGGAGATCAGGGCTCATCCATCCTTGACAAGTGCAGGAGGGCAGAGGCCCTGGAGCAGCAGGGGTAGGGAGCGTGCACTGCTGTTTACTGAGCACCTACTGTGCGCCCGGCAGGTGGTAAACACTCCAGTCTCCATGTTTACCCCCTGTTTGTAGGTGCTAACCCTGCTCCTGACTCCCTTGCCCTCCCAGACCTCACCTCTCAGCACCTGGGCCCAATTCTTGCCTCGTCAGGCAGTGTATGTGAAAATAACTCTGGGGCTTCAGCCGTTGACTTTCTATACTTGTCTTCAGGTAAGGCCCTGGGTCAGGAGTGGTTTCCCCCAAAGACCCTACCTATCTAGCCTCCCCTTGGGCTCCTCAGATCCCACCAAGGCTCAATCTTTTTTTTTTTTAAAGATTTTATTTATTTATTTGACAGAGAGAGACACAGCGAGAGAGGGAACACAAGCAGGGCGGGTGGGAGAGGGAGAAGTAGGCTTCCCACTGAGGAGGGAGCCCAATGCGGGGCTCGATCCCAGGACTCCGGGATCATGACCTGAGCCGAAGGCAGATGCTTAACGACTGAGCCACCAGGCTCAATCTTTTATGCAGGTGTGAGTGGACGGCACTGGGGCTGCCATTTGAGAAGCCCCTGGACCCCAATCTTTATCTTTCCTTCTTGGATGACTCACATAGAGCTGATTTTCCTGGGCATCTCTGGGCAGAGGCAGGGGTCTGCGCCCTTCCTCTCCTGGGGCCCCCTCCTAGGCTGCCTGGGCATGGCCCTCTCCTGCAGTGCCTTCTGACCCCTCAGTAGCCCTCCTGGCATCCCCCCGAACACCCCGCAGACCTCCCCCACCTGCTAGCCACAGCTGCGGGGCTCAGGACTTTGTGGAACCCCATGAGATACAGATATATTCAAGTCAGAATGACTGAGTATGATATAACTCTGCTCTAAATTGGATGCCATTTTAACCTGTATACTATTATAGACCGAGGGTATTTTATTTTATTTATTTTTAAAAGATTTTATTTATTTGACAGGGAGAGACACAGCGAGAGCAGGAACACAAGCAGGGGGGAGTGGGAGAGGGAGAAGCAGGCTCCCTGCCAAGCAGGGAGCCCGATGCGGAGCTCGATCCCAGGACCCCAGGATCATGACCTGAGCCGAAGGCAGACGCTTAACTGACTGAGCCACCCCGGTGCCCTTTTCTGATCATTTTAATATTTGAAACAACACTGAGAAAGCAAAAGCCTCTTTTCTGCCCCCAGTTCCGTTCCCTCTATTTCTCAGTTATCCACGCTGAGCAGTGTGGGTTATAATCTTCTAGACTTTTCCATCTGTACATAAACATGTCTGTGTGAGTGTTTTGTTCTTGACCTGGCTGGCCTCACACTACACATATCGTAATCCTGCTTTATCCACTTAGCAAATAGACGGTGAGCCCACAGTCCTCGTGTATCCTTGTCCGTGGTCTGTCCTGCCCCGTGTGGCCGCAGCTCTGTCCCGGCAGCCGTCCCCTCCCGCCTGACACTGAGGGTGTGCCCAGCTCTGCTGCTGTTGGCACCAGCTGCAAACACCCCTGTGTCGGCTGGCACCTAACTGGTCATGAGATGACCTACAGAAACTCATCCCCGTCTGGAATCTGATGGGCATAGGTCAAGCATCATCCCTCTTCTTTACCCATGGAAAGCCAGAGCACAGACGCGCCAAAGTCGTGTAGCTGTGAAGCCAGTAAGGCAGTCTGCTGGCACTTGGGTCCCCGCCCCAGGCCCTCTCGCTTAGAACCCGCTTCTTCTTCTTTTTCTTTTTTTTTTTTTAAAGATTTTATTTATTTATTTGACAGAGAGAGACACAGCGAGAGAGGGAACACAAGCAGGGGGAGTGGGAGAGGGAGAAGCAGGCTTCCCGCCGAGCAGGGAGCCCGATGCGGGGCTCGATCCCAGGACCCTGGGATCATGACCTGAGCCGAAGGCAGACGCTTAACGACTGAGCCACCCAGGCGCCCCCCCTTTTTTTTAATATATATTTTTTTCATTTCCATTTTGATTTCTTTGATGGTCTATGAGTTCTTTTTTTTTTTTTTTTTTTTTAGATTTTATTTATTTGATAGAGAGAGACACAGCGAGAGAGGGAACACAAGCAGGGGGAGTGGGAGAGGGAGAAGCAGGCTCCCCACGGAGCAGGGAGAGCCCGATGCGGGGCTCGATCCCAGGACCCTGGGATCACGACCTGAGCCAAAGGCAGACGCTTAACGACTGAGCCACCCAGGCGCCCCTAGAACCCGCTTCTCACGCTTCAGTGTGCACACGCGTGCCCTGGGGATGGTGTGACAATGCGCATTCCGATCCGGCCGGTCCGGGGAGGACACCCTTCCCCTAAGCTCCCCCGTGGTGCTCACGCACTGGTAGGTCTGGACCACACTTGGAGCGACTAGGTTTTCCTGTAGGTAGCATCACTGGTGTCTAGAAGATGTTTGCGGTGTGGGGGCCTTGGCTGACCTCCAGTCTGGTGGGCACTTGGACCACAATCACTGTAAGTGCCGGAGATCAGAAGTACCTACCGCACACATGATGTTAGAGCCAGAAGCGCCCAGGAGACCAGCTAGTTCAGAAGACTGAGGTTCTGGTCGGGGAGCCAGGGCTGAGCCAGAGGTCAGGACTCTGGATCCCACGTGGGTCTTTTCCACCTGGGATGCCGGGGACTGGCTACTGGCAGCTGGTGGCTGCTGGATCCCAGTCCCCATCCCCTGTCCGAGTTCCTTCTTCCTGTGTCTTGCCATCGTGGCAAAGCTCGGTTTGAAGAATTGACCAGGGAAGATGGTTTAGACAGTGAAGGTGTTGGGCATGGCCCTTCTATGCAGACAGGTACTCCCCTGGGCTTTTTTTTTTTTTTAAAAGACTGATTTGAATTTAATGGCAAATATTCCATATTGATTGCTGAACACTAGAATGCTGTCCAAATGCTTATCACTGGGCCCAACTTCCAGGCCTGTTCACAGGAGGGCTGGCCATTCCCTGGGTTTGGCAGTCAGCACTCCTTCATCCTCTGTCTGCCAGCATGCTGGCTGCACCCTCCCAACCATGGAACCAGCCATCTATCCATCTTTCCAAAATGTCTTTTGCTTTCCTACCAGGAGCCAGGAATGGCCCTATGTGCCATAGGGATATTCAAAGATGAATGAATCAAGTCCTTGCCCTCAAGACAAGGGAGAGAATTCAAGATACAAATAGCTCTAAGAACATTGCTCTCACTGTCCCAGTTAGTCTTTAAAATCAGAGTTTGGGTCCTTGCTAGAGGGTGGCTGAGTCGAGCCACCTGCCACGTGGTCATACCCCCAACACCTCCTGGGAGTTGGTTCTGTGTGGGGAGTTGCTGAAAGCCCTAAGTGATGGGGGCCCTCGGAGGGAGGAGGGATGATGGGACAAGACAGCTGACGTCAAAACTCCTGTGGAGGGTTCAGGTTCAATATGGGAAGAGGCTCGCAGCCCAGGTGATTCAGGATTCTAGGAACATAGAGATCTGTCTGTCCCTCCCTGGGCAAGTGGGACTGGGGAAGATATTTGCCCACAGTCATGCTGCATCCAGGGCAGAGCTGAAGCAGGTCCACTTCTCCCTGCCCCATCCCTGTCCAGTTCCTCCAGCCGTGGAACCTGAAGGTCCCTGCCAGACCCTGGTTGCTCTGCGTGCCTCTCCTGGCTGGTATCCTTCTGCGTCCCCTCGTCTCAATTTAGAGTTAAATTGCTTTTTTAACGTCATGACTTTGGGCTAATAACCTTGAATGAGTCAGGTAAAAGATCAGCCCCTCACTAAGTGGCTACTCCAGTAAAGTAACCGAGGGTTTGTTGGGGGGGTGGCTACTGAATGCCCTATTAAGGTTCACATGGATGTCTGGGCAACTGGGGACATGAAGATGCTGGCTGGGCATGTTGAGGGGAGGGCAGCTGCTTAAATGGTGGGTGTGAGATGTTGGCAGTGGCTGGCACTTGCCCCAATGATGTGGGTGTGGTGGAGAGAATGGGGGGCCCCAGAGCAAATCCTGCTCTCCACATAGGCGCTCCGCACCTCCTCTGCATTCAAGCTTGCAGGTGGGGGCTTGTCCAGCGGCTTCAGTGGGAGGCGGTAGGGGGAGAAGCAGTTTCGTTGGTGTTGACATCCCACCTCCCACTCCAGCCTGTGGAAGCTGGGGGTGGTGCTGAGAGGGGTCCCCACCTGTGGTGCTGATGGGTTCCAGCTGTGCTCCTGTGCCCCCGACTCCGTGAGCTGCCAGGAGGGGCTCGGGGTCAGGGGAGGCCTGGCAGACCTTTGAGTTCTCATGAGCCCTGTAATGAAAACCAACACTCAGCAGATCCTAGTGTTTGCCCCAGGCCTCTGTCCTCGTGCCTTAGGGGTCTGGAGTTGCCGAGGGTCTCTTCAATATTTACACTTTGCCAGCACCCCTGGGAGCCACCTTCTGCCATCTGCACACAAGCCACGTTCTAAGGCCCTCACGTACCCCCCCTCATTGGATGCTCCCTGTTTCACAACAAGGACGGCAAGGCTGAGGGAGGCTGAGGGCCACGGGTGGGCCACACGACTGCAAGAGGCAGCTGGGATTGCGCAGGTCTGCCTGACCCCGCAGCTGATGCTTCTTCCATGTCGGTCAGATTTCTAGCATTTAGGCTAGATGGTGGGGGAATGTGCTCACTGTGACGTGCCCGGTACATGCTGGCCTTCGCAGCTTCCTGTTTGGTGTACATTGAGATTCCGTAGCCCGATGCTCATTGTCCCTAGGCCGGGGATGGGGGAAGGGAAATGTGGAGTTGAGGTCTCCTGGCTCTGCATCTGCTCCTGTCTCTCCATTTCTGGCTTCACTGAACCTTGGACTCCTGAAAGGTAGAAAAGAGGATATTACCATGGGTGACTCCCTCCTGTTGCCCCAGTGCTGTTGCTTTTTCACACGGGGAAAACTGGGGCACGGGAGGTGGTTTGCCCCAAAGCTACTTTCAGAAGGGTTGCAAGAAGTTCTAGCTCCAGGGGAGTAGTGTTGCCTGATAACTGTGTATCTGGCCCCAGTCATTCTGTGCTGGCTCGGTTATTTGATTTATTTAACCCGTGTGCGTGTGTGCGTGTGTGTGTTGACATGGGCATAATTAGTATACAAGTGTGTATGGCACCTGAGGACTTGAGCTATTGATGTATCTTGGAGCAGGTGGGAATCCTTGGGAATGCAGGTTTCTTGGAGGCAAGAACTGAGCTCTGAGTTTTCTACAGCTCCTCATCATGGCCTGACAAGGGGTACATTTACCGTACCCCAGATGTGCATCTAAAACATGTGTGTGTTATTAGGTTTTCTGAATGCTCATAACTTAATGCACTAGGAGAAAAGGGATGGGGATGGTTCCCCTGCAAAGAGCGGGATCGTTTTTGTATTTGGGGCTAAACCTTCTGTACAGTGATCTCTGAAGGAAACACTTGACACTGGACATCCTAAAATGAGAGGCAACCTGACAATAACAGGGCTTCTTATCATTACAGGTGGGGTATGGACTATGGTGAGGCAGGGGCCCTGGGTTTGGAGCTGCGACAATCTGTAACTCAGGGTGAGTTGTGTCACTCTGGGCCTCGAGGCCAGCATGTCCTCTGAAGGGAGGCAGGGAAGGCAGCACTTCCCAGATTTTACTGTGCACATCAATTCGCTGGGGTTCTTGAGGAAATGCAGGCTCTGATTCAGTAGATCTGAGGGGCTTGAGAGCGTTTCTAACCAGTACCAAGTGAAGCTGATCCTGCTGCTCCACAGGCTACACTTGGAATGACAAAGCTCTAGAAAGTCGCCCAGAGTCCGTCCTTTCTTCCTTTTTTTTTTTTTTAGGTGGGGAGGGGCAGAGTGAGAGGAGAATCTCAAGCAGGCCTGACTTGGGGCTCCATCTCATGACCCCGAGATCATGACCTGAACCAAAACCAAGAGTCAGATGCTTGACGCTTAACCAACTGAGCCACCCAGGCGCCTCAAGAGTCCTTTCCACGCGAATGTCCCGAACTACGGTTTTGAAGCGGGTAAGCAGAGCTGGGGTCCTCCCATTTCAGGGGGTTCTCAAGCACACAGCTCTGGACCCAGACGTCACACACACACATCACAGGAGCAGAGACAAAGGCAGAAAGAAGGATGGAAAACCGGGCAGTGGACACCATGTGGCCGGGAGCAGACAAGGCGAGGGATGCAGAGCATAGTAAGAACACAGGAGGAGAGACTTGCGCACAGACAGAGACAGGGAGACACAGAGAAGGAGGACAGCCTCCGAGAGCACAGATGGAGAGCGGAGGGAAATGGGGGGGCATGGGGAGAAGTGGAGGGTCCCAGTTCTGCCTCCTTCAGCAGTGGAGTGTGCTGCCCCAACCTCCTGGTCCCCTGGGGGGTGACACTGCCTTCAGCTCTAATCACAGCAGCTTGAAGCCCTGAGGGGTCCCATTATTTTATTTCTCATGTTTATATTTGAGAAGAGATTTTCCCTCCCCTGCCTTTCTCCTCCCCATCACCAGACTCCAGCCACCATCCCAGGCCCAGAAAGGAAGGATGGACGCCCTCCCCCATTAATCAGAGCTGAGGCCCGCGTAATGGCAGTGAGCATGGGGACTGCAAGCTACTGTCTGATTGAACATTAGTCATGCTGCACGTTACATTCTCTAATGAGAAAATTATTCCAAATTGCCTCGAGGGATGGTTGTGATTAAACTATTTGCCTTGACTTCCTCTGCTAAATTGAACGTGCACAAGTGCACACACACACACACACTCGCACACACACACATACACACACTCACAGAGTCTCCCGAGTTAGAGATGCTCACCCAGAGCCTTGGAACAGGGTAGGGACGGCCTCTGAATTCCAGAGGCTTCCCGCTCCCAACCTGTTCACAGCTTGCCTTCTCCTGCTACATTTTGAAGACAGCGAGGCTCCTAGGAGGGAGAGGGGAGAATTAGTGGGGCCATATCATTACAGCAAGGCCCCAAATGCCCACATTCTGAAAGGGGCTTGGTTTCTCTGGGTGAGCTTCTCCTGGGTGTCAGATGTCTTTCTCTTAAAAGGAGAGTAATTTTTTTCCGGGCAAGAATCTGGGGCTCTTTTCAGATCCCTCTTTATTTTCTCTACTCTGTAGCTCTAATTTTATTTGGACCTCCTTCCTATGCATAAGCTGGGCCAAGCCATTAATATGCAGCCCCTGTTTGCTGTTACAGGTTTTTGAAGCATATTTCAAAAGAGAACCAAAGCATACTATTAAATGAGTAATTCATAGGAACTAGAAAGTTTTTATACAGAATTTATAACATAAAAAATCTCCCAAGAGCATACGTGGTCTTGGTTATTGGGACACCAACGTACCACTTCTCCAGTTGCTTCCTCTTTAAATCCTGGCCACATTTCAGGGTCTAGCACAAATGTTCCCTTCTCTGGGGTCCCTCTCTGACTGTCGCCTCAGTCACAATTGAGCTCTTCCAATTCTGGGCTCTTACCATTTTGTCTTTAGTTGATAGAACTCCATGAACATTTACTGAGTACCAGATGCGTCAGCTTTTGCTAGGTTATTCTGTGTCAACCAATAACCCTAACTTCTCAGTGGTTCATTCTGGGATCCAGGCTGAAGGAGTAGCACCAAGAGGGAAAAAGAGAGCAAACTTGGGCGGCTCTTAATACTTATGCTCAGATGTGGTGCACGTGACTTCTGTTTGCCTCCTATTGGCCAAAGCAGGTCATGTGACCAAGCCGGAAGTCAGGGGAGTGGGGAGGAAGACTTCCTCTCAGGAGGGAGGGCTACCACAAGCATCTCCATTTACGGAGGTGATGTGTTCTGGGTATACCGGGAAAAATTCAGCACCCTCAGACTTATCTGGAGTAGTTTTGCGTCTATTCTTAGCATTCTACCAAAATTCCCTCACCATGATCATTATCACATGTAGCGATTCTTTTTTCTCTTTTTTAGAGAAGTTGTGTGCTGGCAACATATGATTCTGTCAACCACTCTCTTCTCAGCTTCTAGATGAGTTTTCTCCTGGTTCTTTCTATGCCTCTGGCAGCCTCATCTCGGTCTCTCTGGGCCCATCTCTTCCCCTATCTTTTATATTCCTCATATAGTGTTATGTTCCCTTTCGGTTGGGAAGTCTCTTCCTTTGAGTTGATGTCAACTTCCTCTTCTATCTCTGTGGCCATAGACTCGTTTTCCCTGCTAAACTTGGTCCTCCTCTTCTGAGGCAGATCAAATATGGCCACACTTTCTTTGTAGCCCCTCCTATCAAGAAGTGAAATCTACTTCTCCTCCCCTTGAATCTGGGCTGGCCTTGTGACTCTGTGAGAGTCTGAAGTGTAGGCCTGGGAAAAGCCAGCTGCCATGTAAGGAAGCCAGTCTAGCCTGACGGAGGGTGCAAGGTGGGGGAGAACCAAAGTGCCCCAGCTGACAGCCAGTGCCAACTGCCAGGCTCAGGAGTGAGGCCATCTTGGACTTTCCAACCTAGCACATCTTCCAGCTTATTACCGCTGAATGAGTGAGCTCAGACAAAGCTTGCAGAGGAGGCGTCCAGCTAACCCCCAAATCACGAGCAACCATAAATCTTTGTTGTTTTAAGTTCCTAAGTTTTGGGGTCTTTGTTATGAGCAATAGATAAGTGAAGTATCCCATATCCCCCAGATTGGTTAGTGGCACGGCCGCCTAACCAGCCTTCTAACCTCAAAACCTGGGGGTCATCCTGTCACCTCCATCTTCCTCAACTCCACATCCAATAGGTCAATAAGCCCTATAAAAGTGATCTGAGTGGGGGGTGGGAGTTGTTCAATGAGTACAGAGTTTTAGTTTTGCAAGATGAAAAAGTTCTGGAGATGGCTTGCAAAACTATGTGAATATTCTTAATTCTACTGAAATGTACGCTTGAAAATGGTTAAGATGGTAAACTTTATATGTATATATTTTACCATAATTTAAAAAAGTGATTTAAGCATCTTCTGGTCTGCCCCTCTTCTCAATCCTTACTTTCCATGCTGCTTTCTTCCTGAGATGTGACTCCAGCCCTGACACTTACTTTAAAACCCAGTGTCTCCCCCTCTGCCTTCAGGATAAAATCCAAATCTGCACTAGGAAATGGAAGGTTCCCTGTCTGCTCTCATGTCCATTATCTACCTTCTGCTCTTACTAACGTCCTCCTACTCTCTGGGTGCGTTCCAGGCCCTTCCTTACCTCCATACCTCCAAGCCTTTCTCAAGAAATTCCTTCCACTAGCATGTCCTTAGTGGTTTTTATTCAGCATTAGCAACATCTGTTAGGTCTTCAAAGCGTCCTGTTTTTAAATATACGTGAGGTTACCGATATATTCCAACTCTTAATTTTTTTCTTTATCCTTTGGCCTAGCATTTAAATTTGAAAATCTAACCTATGGAAATAATACCAGTGCCAAACAACCAACAGACACCTTGGGGTGGATGGTTGGGAGTAGATGAGAAGGATGGGAAATAGAAGCCATGGTCTATCATGACAATCATGTCATATTGCAGGATATCAACATGTAAAAACATTTTGTCATGTGTAGCTTCAGCAGGTGTCTAATGTTTACCTTGTGATGGTGTCTTGCTGAGCACTTCGAGTCAATATCACTAATCCTTACCACACCCCCTGGAGGTGTGAGGTGTTGCTTACTATCACCATGTTACAGATGAAGAAGTTAAGGCTCAGACAGGAAAGGTAATTCCCCCCCCGTTTTACTGAGATGTAATTGACATACAGCACTGCGTAAATTTAAGGGGTGCAGCATAATGATCTGATTTTTTTTTTTTTTTACCTGAAGACAGTGTGGGTGTTGAGTCATGTGGATCTCCAGGGAAGAGCATTTCAAGCTGATGGAACAGCCAGTGCAAAGTTCTGGAAGAACAGGTACCCTGTATCTGAGGACCAGCCAAGAGGTCAATGTGGCTGGAGGGTGTAAGCAGGACGGATGAGATCAGAGAGATGAGGGGTATAAGCAGGACAGATGAGATCAGAGAGATGAGGGTGGGGCAGGTTTTGTAGGACCTAATAGGTCTTTGTGAAGATTGATTTTTTTGTTGTTGTTTGTTTGTTTGTGAGAGAGAGAGAGCACACATGCGACCAGGGGTAGGGGCAGAGGGGAGAGAGAATCTTAAGCAGACTCCATGCTCAGCATGGAGCCCAGTGCGGGCTCCATCTCATGACCCCCCTCAGATCATGACCTGAGCCAAAATCAAGAGTCAGACACTTAACTGACTGAGCCACCCAGGCACCCCTGAAGATTGGCTTTTGATTTGCTGATTTGGGAAGCTGTTGCAAGTCTGGAGCCAAGGACTGACAGGCCACATGGCCCGATTTCTGTGTTAAAAGGATGCCCCTGACGGCTGTGTTAGGAATGGAGTATAGGCAGGCAAGGCAGGAGAGGCAGGGACACTGCCCCGAGGAGCAAAAGGTACAACAAAAGGTAATTTTGGAAACAAAAAGGTAATTTTGGAAAATAAACTTTTTATGGAAATATACATACGGAGAAGTACACACAGAGAAAGCTATGTCATGAGAGAAGAGATTGGTTGAAGAATCATATGTCTCCAAGATGTCAAGTAGCAAGTAACTTGCCTAAAAAAAAAAAAAAATTAGGTCTGGTGATTGAAAACCTTGACAGCTTAGCACAAAGTGAACACATCCATTGACCACCACCCAGAATGAGACATAGACCACCACTGGTGCCCCAGAAATGTTCCCCCTTTCTCCCCTGCTCTCCTTCCCAAAGATAGCCATCATCTGGCTTCTAACTCACAGGTGAGGGTTTGCCTGGTTACTCCCTGAGTGAAGGGACCAGTGTCTTTCTACTACCTATAACATGAGCCCCTGAAGTGCACAACATGCCCACAAGGGCAGTTATAGGAGGGCTAGGCCTGACCCACAGTTCCGCTCTGTCCTGGCCCTGACTTTGCTGGGTGGAGGTGCAGGCAACTGTGTGTCTAGGGAGAAGGCCGTGTGTTTCTAGCAATCCGAGAAGGGCCTGTCAGGGGAGCAACTCTCTTTTTATCTACCGCATCCAGGGGCTTGTCTTTTAGGCATGAGCACGCGCGCGCACACACACACAACTTCCTGGTGATCTATCTATAGCGTGAAGTCTGCTTGCAACTGCAAACCTTCCTGATAAATGTCTGATCTCTCCCGAAAAGCTGTTGTGAACTTCATGTAAGGAAAGCTTTCAAAGTGACCCTCCATTTAAGCCTGGAGTCAAAGCCTTGTGTGTTTTCTTTCCTTTTCTTAACTGGAAGGTTATGTGTTTCTTAGCTACTGGTCAGACTGGATGAGACTGCCAAAAAGCTTTCAGGGAATTTCCTCACCGTGTAACAAATTTATGAGTCATATGAAAAACTGGGAAATGCTTCAACCAGCTGCCTCTCATTGACTCAGAGCCTTTTTTACAACACCTTAGTGCTGGGGCCTTGGATGGAGCCAGCAGAAGGGTTTATTATAACTACAAATGGCCTGACATTGCCTGGGAAGAGGCTGTGTTGAGCTTTCATCTTATCTCCACTCTCCTGTCCTCCCCAGCAGAAAGCTATAAAAGTTCTCTGAAACCCTTCAGATACTGAAAGGCCAACCACAGAGGTCCTGCTTGTTCCATAAACACTGGGCAGATGGATAGGCGGGTGGGTGGATGGATGAAGGCAGATTTGGGGTCTTATCCTCCATCTCTGCCTAGATGATCGATGGGTAGCTCAAACTTAACATGCCTGAAACCAAGTTCTGATCTCCCCTCAACCCATGCTGTCCTCCCCATCTTCGAAAATGCTCCCTTCCTCTGGGCCAGATTGCATTTGCCAAAGATGGCTTTGAACATGTCCCTGATGCCCCTGCCATGCTCTTCTGCGATATGACATTGCTGCTCCTTCATCGAGAGGTAGAGTTATTTTCCATCCTCTTGAAATAGGTGAGGTTCTGCAGCTGTTTTGACTAATAGACTATGGTAGAAGTGACGCTGCCCCAGTTTGGGGCATAGCCCTTAAGTAGCCTGGCAGCTTCTTCTTCCTGCCTTGCGGAAGGCAGCCATCATGTAAGAGGTGCAGCTGCCCAGGGACCACTATGCTGCGAGAAGAGAAGGAGAGAGAGAGAGAGAGAGAGAAGAAGGAGAAGGAGAAGGAGGAGGAGGAGGAGGAGGAGGAGGAGAAGGAGGAGAAGAAGAAAAAGAAGAAGAAGAAGAAGAAGAAGAAAAGAAGAAGAAGAAGAAGAAGAAAGAAGGAGGAGGAGGAGGAGGAGGAGGAGAAGGAGAAGGAGAAGAAGAAGAAGAAGAAGAAGAAGAAGAAGAAGAAGAAGAAGAAGAAGAAGAAAGAAGGAGGAGGAGGAGGAGGAGAAGGAGAAGAAGCTGCAGCCGCCACCTTGGGGGTAGACCTGCTGCCCCCGTCTCCCCAACTGCTGCCACATGGAACAGAAACAAACTCCCCAGCCAGGTTTTCCAAAGTCCTGACCCACAAAAACATGGGCAAAACAGATGGTTTCTTCAAACCACTAAGTTCTGGGGAGGTTTGTTCCACAGCAGTGGGTAACTGAAACACCATCTTCCCAGTCACCAGACTCAAAACTTCCCAGAGCCGTTCTTGACTTCTCTCTCTCTCTCTCAGACACACATCCCACCTGGATGCAAATTCTGTGGGATTTATCTTCAGTCTATACCCAGAATCTGACCACTTTTCATGACTCCTTTGCTCTGTCTCCAGGCCAAGCTGTCACCTCATTTTCCCCCTGGATGATTACAACAGCCTCCTGTCACCCCTCTTCAGTCCCCTCTCTGCACCGTGGCCTGGAAGGAGCCTGTGAAGCTCAACTTAGACCATGTCTCTCCTCTGCTCAGGATCCCTCAAAGCCTTCCACTCCACTTGGGCCCTGCTCCCTCTGGCTACCTCTCTACCATCATTTCCTATTTCCCTCCCCATTGCTCACTCTGTTCCAGAAGCACTGGCCTCCTTGTTGCCCCCGTCCAGCCTCAAGCCTGCATTTGCTGATCCTTTTTACTGGAACACTCTAGTCCAGATGGCTGTGTGGCTCATGCTACCACCTCTATAAAACCCCGCACCAGTTGGCACTTAGGGATCCCCTTCTCTGTCCCCCCATCCCTCCATATACCCTCCGCTGCCCCTTCCCTGCTGCTCTTTTCTCTATGACATTTGTCAACTGATGGCTGCACACTCCAGCTGTTCAGTTCTTGTCTCTCTTCTCCATGGGGTATGAGGCATTACCCCATGGGGGCAGATCTTTGGTCTGTTTTGTTCACAGACATTCCCTAGAGCCTAGAACCCTGCTGGGCACATCGTAGGAGCTCAAAAACCATTTGCCCAATGCCTGAGCCAAACTTTTCTGAGCCTGAGCTTCTTAACTCCAAAATGAGGAAAATTACAGGTGCTTTAAAGGGTAGTGAGGACAAGTGAGGTTTAAGTACAGTGCATGGCATCGAGCCTGGTGCAGAACAGTGCTCAGTAAATGTCAGGTCCTTTTTCCCACATTCCTCCTTACTCCCAATAACCAACTGCTTTAAGATTCTATTCTAGAAAGGCTGGGAAGAAATTATATGTGTGTAAACTTGTATACATTAATAAAAATATATTAATTTGTAAAATATTAATATACTAAAATATATTTAAGATCTATATTATATATATAAAAAGGTATGGGGAAAATCCAAATCCATTTATAGTAAATGGTCCGTGGATATATTTGACTTGTTTCGTCTTGCTTTATGTTTTTGGTCTTTACCACCTTCTAGAGTGATCGCTTCTATAAGTTAGTAACTATGTGATAGAATGTGTTCTCTGGGATCTGTCAGTCACTGACTCAGTGGCTGGGTCTCTTGTTTGTGGTTCTGGATAGAGCAAATATGATTGGTCCAGCTTGTGTCAGTTGTCTGTGCCTGGTCCAGTCAGGGGCAGCGAGGGGTGGGAAAGCAGGGTTACACGCACAGCTGGTCCCACTTAGGCCCACCTTCAGCAAATGTTATGGGCGGGGCCAGTACCCAGAGAAGAGGGCTTGGGTGGGGCAGATACCTTACGATGTGTCATCTACACCCTACTTCCCCATAATTGTCACAGGCCTGGGTCCTGCTGATGGGGGCATTTCCCCTGATCTCATATTCTAAGGTCTGGGAACAAGTCTGTGTCTCCCAAGATCTGCCTTTTGTAGGCCACATCCTGTCTCCTTCCGCCTTCTCCCTCCAGTCTGGGAGGTTCATCTCTTTGGTCTGCCTTTCCCATTAGAGGCCTTTCCCTATATTCCTACTGGAGACTGGTGGCTCACTAACAGTGGGGCATTTAGAGGTGGGTTTATGGGCAAAGGTGTGGGTGTAGGGGAGCCATAGGGATTGTGCCCTGCCCGGGGCTGGTATAGGCTGAGCTGTTACCACTCTTAGGCCCAAGGGAGCCAGGTGGGGTGGTTACTGGTACCTGGAAGGAGAGCCATCTAGAGAAGCAGAGGCATGCAACTGGCCTGAAGTGGAGATGCAGGGAGGGAAAGAGGTGCATGGGCACCCAAGCCTCACTCTCTCTTGTCCTCTGGCTCCTGCCAGGGCTCCTCATTGGTTGAATCCAGAGGACAAGTAGGTCACTGATGTAGCCCATGGTTGGTTGCCTGGGGCCTAGAGCAGAGAGAAGGGTGGAGGGTGGATGGGTTGCAATAAAGGAAGGCCCAGACACTTCCTTCTGTACTTTCTCTAGCTGTCTCCAAGTCCAAGTCCTTCCCTGTACTCACTGTTGTGGACCTGGCTGTCCAGGGGCCTGCCCAGGAGAGATACAATCTCCAGTACTCCTTCAGATAACATCCACCCTTTGGGGCAAAGAACACATTTGCCGTTATCTTTAGGAATTCTTGAGTCATAACTGATGATTAATTCAGTCTACAATGCACAGAGTTTGGGTCATTTTTTCCCTAAGCATATCCTTATACTTGGTCCACTAAAACTCCAGCTACACACGCATACCGCCAGACCCCTTCTGTGGTGCTGTCCCAGTCCTGTGCAGTTGTAGGCTGACGGAATATTGTTGCCAACAGAGACCTTAGAGCTGATTTCCCGATAGCCCAATGGTGTCATTCTCCTTGTAAGAAAACCAGAGCCCAGGGGCGCCTGGGTGGCTCAGTCGTTAAGCGTCTGCCTTCGGCTCAGGTCATGATCCCAGGGTCCTGGGATCGAGCCCCGCATCGGGCTCCCTTTTCCGCGGGAGGCCTGCTTCTCCCTCTCCCACTCCCCCTGCTTGTGTTCCCTCTCTCGCTGTGTCTCTCTCTGTCAAATAAGTAAATAAAATCTTAAAAAAAAAAAAAAAAAAAGAAAACCAGAGCCCAGAGAAGGGAAGTGACCTGCTGTCAGGAAAAACTACTTACCACACTCACACTGCCGGTCACCAAATGTGTGGATGTTTCCCCACACCCATCAATTCTCAGACACCAGCTTGAGTGTGAGACAATTCTAGTCCGTTCTGATGCTGTCTACCTGGAGTCAGCATCAGGTCCCACAAGGGCTCCGTCCCACAGACTGCCCCCAATGCTGACGCCTATCATGAGTCCCAGGCTGTTACCTGTGCTTCTGATAGACCAGCTCTAAATCAGGGATCCCATGATCCCCTCCTTGGTTCAATAATTTGCCACAACAGCTCATGGAACTCAGGGAAACACTTCTGTTTGTCAGTTTATTATGTAATAAAGGATGGGATAAAGGATCCAGAGGAACAGCCAGATGAAGAGACACAAAGTGTGAGCCCTGGCGAGGGGGTGCAGAGCTCCTCTGCCCTCTCTGGGTGCGCCACCCTCCCAGGACCTCCATGCGTACAGCAACCCGGAAGCATTTTGAACCCTGTTCTTTTGGGATGTTTATGGAGATTTCATCATGCAGGCATATGATTGATAATTGACTCCATTTCTAGACCCTCTCTGCATCCCAGAGAATGAGGAGCAGGTCTGGGAGTTTCAGCCTTTGGATCATGGTTTGGTCTTTCTGGCAACCAGCCCCCTACCCAGGAGCCTACCAAGAACAAAAGATGTTCCTATCACTCGGGGAATCACAAGGGTTTTAGGAGCCCTGTGCCAGGAACTGCGGGGAGAGACCACTTATATTTTTGTTATGATTACACACCTGCGCAAAGCCACAGAGCCAGACTGGTGGCAGAGCTAGGACTTTGCTGCAGCCCTCCTGACCACGAGTCTGTGGCTCTTTCTACTTCCCCCTGTTGCCTGGGGATTGAATGCCATCAGATAGGCAGAGAACAGCCAGGCCCATCTTTCCCTTGTCCTCTCTGTTCCTTCCTTGTTTTGTCTCATTTGTTCATCCATTCACACTTTCTAGGAGCTAGTGGGTTATTGCTATGTGTCACACGCAGGCTCAGTCACTGATTATGGCAACATTACTAGTACCCAAATATAGCCAGTTCATCTCTCCTTCTGGGCTCATGGAAGACTCACTTCCCAGTGAGGAGGGATATAGAAGGGAGGAATAATAACCTTGTATGTGCTAAGGCTTAGATTGTGGGGCTGCTGGGTACCACAGAATAAGCCACATCAACTGATACACAGCTCATGTTTTAGAAGAAGAGAGAAGGACGTTTCTGGTAATGTGATAGAATTATGGGATGACAGAATAATGAAAACGTGGAGTCGGGAGTGATGGACCCCACCCAGTCCACAGAGCAGCCCTGGGCAGCAAGGCTAGGTCAGATGTGTTTCTCATTGCAGGACAGCGCTCGGTCTGGACTATAGCCCTAGCTCAACCACCAATCTGCTCCGTGACCCTGAGTGTGCCATTTTCCCTCTCTGTACCTTGTGTATAAAATGATGGGGTCAGACAGGAGCATCTCCAAGGTTCATTCCAGCTCTAAAATTCTGTGTTTTAGGACAGATCTAGCGAGTGGATTTCCTGACATCTTGGTCTGTGCTTCCTCCCCCCTGACTGGCTCTGGACCATCCCCTTGTGTGTCAGGGGGTCCACGCTGCCTCATGGGGATGAAGACTGATTGAACAGGAAGCAAAGGGAAGGAAATATTTGTTGTTCAGGCTGTTGACTTCCAAAATAATAGTTGTAAAAGCCATAACTAGAGATTTGCTGGCAGAACTTTGAGGAGAGAAGGAAAGGCTCCTGAAAATCCTCAAGGGGAAGTCCTGAATGACAAGTAGAGAAGCTCTCTCTTTCCTTCCTTCACCTCCTTTTTGCCCTGCACAGGCACTGTCCCCACTTCCCTTCCCCAAGCCACCACCACCACTCACTTGCCGGATGAGTTTGAGTAAATGATGGGCTCTGAGGGCCTCAGATTCCTTCTTGGCTATATGGGGCCATGCTACCTTCCTCCCCACTGGTCCAGGGTATCAAGTGGGAGAGTGGGCACAAAGTACCTGGCCCAGGCATAATCCACCGTGGGCACTCACCAGCGACAAGTCCAGACCCTGCCTGGTCCCTGCCCTCCCCCAGGGTGGCCTCTGTTGAATTTGGTTCCTGTAGATCACCACTTCTCCCACGCCCCAAATGCTCCACCTTGGCTCCAGCTACCACCCCCTACAACACTTCACCATCCATATATCATTGCCACACAGGGCTGGGACTATGAGGTGCTCGCTCTCAGGGTCATGCAAGGCCACAGCCTGAAAAAGGAGCACCTTCTTACACGTTGTGTCCTTCTGGCCTCACCCTCCTCCTGATCTGTCCAGCTGATGTGTGGCTGGTCTGGGGTAGACAAGAAAGCCTCCAATGCAGGAGTGCTCAAACTTCAGTGAGCACTCAAGCCACCCGGAGGGTTGGTTAAAGGGGTTTTTTGCCCGTCTGAGCCCCAGAATTACTGATGCAGGAGGTCTGTAGTGAGGCCCCAGAATTTGCATTTCTAGCAAGTTCCGAGGTGACACTGAGGCTGCTGGCCCAGGGACCACACTTTGAGAATCACCACCCTAGGGAATTGCAAAGCGGCACAAAACTCTCTTGAGGGCTGCTTGGGAAATTCAGGGATGAGCCACTTCCCTCCCTCTGTTGATCTATTCTTCCTGTTCTCTGGATTTGCTGCTCTGGCTGCTGGTCATTCTCCTGCGGCTCCAGAGCCCGGAGACGTTTGCCTAATTTATGGGACTTGGCAGACACTCAGAAGCTGAGGGAGGACAGAAAACTCCTAACATACAGCACATCTGACTCTTGTGTTTGGGCGTTTTTTATTGCTCAGAGGGGAGAGCATACACGTGGAAGGCCTGTTCCCTGGCTTGCCATAAAACTTGGTAATGGAGTGCAATAGGGTGGTTATGAGTCATTCAGGGGGCTGCACCCTTGCCCACCCTGGAGCAAGCAGGAGGTCTTTCTGGAAAGTGCTGGAGCTGGCACTCCGTGGCAATTGGTAGGGATTTGTATGCCCTGTGGGCTCATTAGTATCATTCCCTTAGAGGGAATGGAGGGCATGCCCTCCTCCTCCTTGCTGGCTGCATCATGGAAATGATGGGGAGCCTTCTTGACCATGTGAGTGGTGGCCACACTCTATAGATGGCAGAACAGTGGATGGGAGGGGCTGGGCCCTGGTGAGCACAGCTGCCATCCCAGCTCAATCTTCTACTTCAGAGAGAAACAGACATCTACCCTGATGTTTAGGCCACTGCTAGGTGAGGTCTCTGTCCATTTCAGCCAAGTCTATATCCTAAGTAATAGGCCCACTTGCCCACGAGGAGCACTGTCTTTCCCTGGGAGCTGGTCTTCTTCAATCTCCCCAAGCCTTTGGAGGTTAAATGAAGGCCTCTTCCTTTCCACTGTGTGGACACTCAGTTTGTATCCGAGGGGCATGTCCAGATCCTGAGCAGAGTCAGAGCAGTGACTCTCAAACCTCGTCATGCATGAACACACAGAGGTTTGGTTCCTACCCCATGCCGAAACCTGACAGGTTAGAATTTCTGGGCATGAGATCCAGAAACTGTGCATTTAATAAGCTCCCCACGGTGACATGGTCCCAAGATTTGGACACTGATTGGTTAAGTTTATTTATGCTTTGGGACCTCCTAGCCTGGGTTCCCAACATGGCCTGGCCCACTATATTTATTCAACAAGTATTTACTGAGCACGTTCCTATCATATGTTGGGCCCTATCATGGAGCTTACCTTCTAGTATGGGAGACAGACAAAGAACAGCTTAAACACAGTCACGTATAATTTCAGGTAGGAGTACCTGCTATGAAGCAGAAGAAAACAGGGTAATATGGTAGAGGGTGGGGACAAGCTGATTTAGATTGGCTGAGAGGGAAGGCCTCTCAGAGCAAGCGTCATTTGAGCAGGTCTGAATGATATGAAGGCATAAGCAATATGGACAGTTATGAAGTTAGTTATATAATGTTATAATTGTAACTATATATTTATAATTATATAATGTTAGTTATAAGCTGAGCTGGCATAACAAATAGACTTTCAAAATCAAACAATTTAAAGAGTAAGACATTTCTTTGTTTCTCACATAATCCTTCAGTGTTGGTGTTCAGGCTGATGGGATGGCGTTCCTTTATACGGTCATCTGGGGACTAAGGCTAATGACTGCTCTATTGTCTTCAAATTTTGACTTCCAAGGTCTTCCTGGCATCACCATCCCATTTGGATAGAAGGTCAAAGAGCTTAGGGAAGTATGTTGGGAGTTTTCTATGGGTCAGTCTGAATGGGACCAACATTACTTAGGCTCATGTACCACAAGAGCAAAGCAGGTCACGTAGTCATCTCCACTGCAAAGAAGCCTGGGAAATGTAGTCCAGTCATGTGCTCAGGAACCAAGAGAAGATGGATTTTGGGGGATGGCCAGTGGTCTCTGCCAGAGGCAGGGGAAGCAGCAAGTGCAAAGGTTTGGATCAGGGAGTGAGTTTGGTGTATTCAGGGAACAGCAAGGAAGGCCGTGTGGCTAGAGTAGTGAGATGGGAGGAGAGAGGGTAGCAGATAAAGATGGAGATGCAGGCCAGGCCTACTGCCAAGATATTCTCCCTCTCCTGCTCACTTTAGTGAAGCTTTAAAAATTACAATCTTTTTAAGCATAGCGTTCTTCCAGTGTACACAAAAGTAAAGAGAATCGCATAATGGACCTCCAGGTACCCATTAGCTTATCAATGTTTGGCCAAACCTACTATAATTTAAAAACAATATACAAATTTCTCAGGCATCAAGAAGATGGGGAAGTCCCTCACAGTTCCCTACTTACCTCACATAGTCTCTCAGGGAAAATTCTGACAGATATTTGGAAGGATTTTGGACCTTAGGAAGAAAAAAATACCGTAATGATCCAATCATTATTGTTACCTTTATCAGAATTTTTAATTTTTATTTCAAATGAATCAGATATAAAATTTTAAAGGTGGAATTACCTCTCTTTACTGTGCCACAAGTTACCTCAAAGCTAAGTGGCTTAAACTGGCCATAAACATTTATTATCTCTCAGCGTTTCTGTGGGTCAAGAATACAGGATTGGCTGGGCTAGGTGGCTCTTATTTGGAGTCTCTCATGAGGATGCTCTCAGGATGCAATGAAGGCTATGGTCAAATGAAAAATCTGCTTCTAGATGGCTCACTCACATAGTTGACAAGCCGGTGCTGGTTGTTGGCGGTAGGTCTTAATTCTTCACACAAGCCTTTCCCTAGAGCTACTTAAGCACCTTCATAAAGCGGCAGCTGGCTTTCTTCAGAGTGAGTGGTCCAAGAGGACAAGGAGAAAACCACAATGCCTTTTATAACCTAGCTTCAGAAGGCACACACCATCCCCTCCATGGTATGCTGTACTCACATGAATCACCCTGATTCAGTGAAGGGGGGATTACAGAATGGTGTGCAGAGTAGGAGGCAAAGACCACTGTGGGCCATCTTGGAGGCTGGAGACCACAGAGGCTTAAGCTAAGTTCTTTACAATGATCTCTTTGAGACATAACCCTTTCAATGAGCCTTAGAAGGACCAGTTTTGGAATCAGTGCCTAAATATGAATAAACAGAAAGATAGCTGAATAGAATTGGGATATTTTGTAGTTAAGAGGGAACTTAGAAGTGAGGTATTTCTATACTCCCATTTTACAGAGGAGGAAATTATTTCCAGAGAGGCAAAATGGCCTGTTTCAGGCTAGAGGGTGAGTTTGCGGCTAGATAAAGATGAAAGATCCAAGCTCTTAACTCCTGGATCTGCAGTGCTTTGGACAGTGAAGGAACCTTACATTTGGAGTCCAGACATCTGGCCCAAGGTCTCTGCATGGGTGCTCCCTTGTCCAGCCTCTGCCTCCTGAGCTTGGTCATTGTCTAAACAAAAATGTCATCCTTTTGGGACAATGTTTATGGACAGTGTCAAGTATTCTCAATAAAACTCAACATGTCCTTTAAAACATTGGGTTGCTGATGCTTTGTATAGCCTTATTCATTTAATTTGTTTTGCCCCAGTGAAAGGTGTTGGGGGATTTAAAGCCATATAATTTTATTTAGTTAGCTTCATGGATCTCTGAGACATGCTGTCCATGAAACAGCAAACTGGGGCACCTGTGAGCACCAGACTTGTGGTTCTCTTAAGCTTTTTTGTTTGTTTTGTTTTTTAGTTGCATGCAACAGAAACCTCACTGACTAGCTTAGGCAAAGAAAAAAGTTAATTTGTTAGAGAGACTATGGGGTGCCTCACAAATCAAAGGAAGCCCCGAACAACTAAGATTTGGAACAAAATGGGGCAGCCCCTGATGGCTTATAGCAGGAGTTCCCAGATCCTCTTCTCGATTGTTTCCCATTGACACAATCCAGCCCCAAAGATTTCTAGTCCATGTGTGCTGATGTGGACGTCAAAATCCTGGGAAGCAGAATGTCTCTGACCCCCTTTGGGTCATGCGTCCTTGATCAATCAGCTGTGGCCAGTGGCCAGGATCAGGTAGCATAGACATGGCCTTTGGGGCCCACCTTGAAATGCCTGACTCTGTCCACCACTGAAGGGGGAGTTCCAGGGGGCTACCCAAGAGGTGTCTATGGTATTCTGTGAATTCTGCCATGCTGGCAGGGCTTAACCTTGAATAGTGTACAAAGTCATTCCTACCATTTTACTATGCAGGAAACCAGCATCCTTAAATAGCACTATTAACTCACTTGTTTTCACTTATTTTAAGCTTGGAGCTTTGGGACTCAGGCCAATACCCTTTCCTTCTTGGGATTTAGCTTTTCATCTGTATAGTGAGGGGTTTGTCCCTTCAAGTTCTCATACAACCTCTTGGCTATACCACTCAGCACCCCTCTTCTTCTGCCCTGCTGTTGGAGATTCCCTGCCTGGGGTTCACAGTGCGCATGTGAATATGTACAAATCTATGTGTGTGAATTCGGTCTCTAAGAGGGTATCACCCACACCTGTGTACTTAGGTACTTTCTTTTTTTTTTTTTAAAGATTTTATTTATTTATTTGACAGAGAGAGACACAGCGAGAGAGGGAACACAAGCAGGGGGAGTGGGAGAGGGAGAAGCAGGCTTCCCGCCGAGCAGGGAGCCCGATGCGGGGCTCGATCCCAGGACCCTGGGATCATGACCTGAGCTGAAGGCAGTCGCTTAACCAACTGAGCCACCCAGGCGCCCTACTTAGGTACTTTCTAAACTACACTGGTGTATAGTCTCTTAATGAGAATGGATCAGCTCTGGGTTGAAATGATCATGTGACAAGGGGGAATCATCTGGATGATTAAATTTTCCAAGCAAGAAATTCAAGGGCTCGTGTATCTCTCTTTACAATCTGTAATTGGTCATACAATTTAGGCTAGAACTGGAATTGGAAGTTCATCCAGGGCTTGACTGATAGGAACTGCAGCAATAAGTGGGGGATGGGAAGAGGTAAGTGGGTTTGGGGTAAAGGTTGTGGGTAGAGAGAGAGAGAGAGAGACTTCAGTAAGTCTCAGAGGTCACTTAAGGGTTAATAGGCACTTGAACTTTGATGAATAATCTTTGACAAGCTTGTAGGAACCCTCCAATCTTCAACAATTGGGAAAACTCATATCAACTTTATGGTTCATCCAGGGTTGTGGGGGTGGTGATGGAAATGGGAGTGAGGAATGTGTCAATGGAAAGGATCCATCCCCAGCTGGGGAACACCTATCACCAGACCCCTCAAACCCCAACTTGGTCTGCACCCACAACGTGAAGTCCAACTCAAAGATGGGTCCTGAACCATTCCAACCTTTCCTTGGGATCCCAAGTCAAAATCTTGGAGTTAGACAATTACGACCAGACAAGCCCTCAGAGATAACACAGCTTGATCCCAATACTTACTTCCCAAGTTCTCCCAAACTCCCAAAGTCATGTCTTTGGCAAGTCCACACTGGTAGGTAATTTTCCTTTCTGGGGTCACTAGTTTTTCCACTGTGTTGGCTGCTGAAGAGACAAGCATCTCACCCTCACACACCCAATCACATTCAAGGCTCATCCCTTTTATCATGGAAGAGAATCTTTCCCAGAAGTCCCCAGCAGAATTTTCCTTTTGTCTAATTGGTCAGAAGAAGTGGGTCAAATGTCACTCTAAATTCAATCACTGTCAAAGAGCCATTCAATTGCCACTACCAGTTCAGACTAATCTTGATTCGTCCCCTGGGGCTGGGGGTTGTGGGGGAGGCAGCCCTTCTCTGAGCCCATGGCTGCCCACTAGGTGTGTGTACAGCAATATAGTGGGTAGATGTGTGCAAGGTGGGGACACTGGAGTGGGGAGAACCTCTGGCTGACATAACTCTGATGGCACCCAGCTTGGCCATCTCATCTATATTTGGGCTCTTGAGTGACCTGCCTGTAGTTACAAGTAAATAGGCCATGGAGGGTTTTAAAAATAATTTGTTTCTGTGTGTGTGTAGCAGACTTATGCATATGTATGTGACAGAAAGAGAGTTATGACCCAAGGCCTTATAATGTTCCTTCCTTAATTAGACTTGCGGAAATGCACCATTTTTGCTTTAAAGGAAGTGTAATGAAGATGGATTATAGTTCAGGGTCTGATTGGAAAGAACTAGGAACTAAGATTAATTAGCAGCAGTATGTGGTTTATTTTCAAGGTCGTTTTTACTCGGCTTCCAGAAATCCTGGCCTAATATCTTCAAACTCTCACTGAACTTTTCATGTGCAATGGGGTGAAGGATTTTGTGTTCTTGTTTGATGGGGAGAGGCATTTGCCTTCCTGGAATACTCTCCGGGCGGCCAGCCCCTGTCACTTGCCATGTTGGGATGTCTGTGGATGGCCATCCCAAGCTAAACCAACCCTTCCCATTCCTACCCTGTATGGCTTCGAAGTGAAATGCTTTCCAGCTGACATTTATCAGGAGGCATGTGGGTGTTGGATCTGAGGGTGGTTTTTAATTGTGCAAGCTGTTTAAAATCTCCTAAAATTCCTCAGCATCCTTTTTTAAAAATTAGTGCTTAAAATTCTCAAGGATTTTTCAGAACAGAGAGAGAGAAAACTTTAAAATAGCCCATCATTATAATTTCTGTGCACTTTGGAAGGTTTAAGCACTTTATGGATAATTCTTTGATTAGCTTTCAGCCTTTATTTTCTTCCATGACATCTTTGACTTCTCCTGAAAGGCTACCTCTTCTCCTTTCTACCCAGGGGACTATCACCACCTCATAAGCCCATTAGTAGATCCCTGCTTCTCTTGGGATAAAAGCTAAACTTCTTACCATGGCTCAAGGGGCCCAGCCAGCTCTGCCCTCAGCCTTCTCCCTTCCTCCCTTTATTCCAGGCACACTGGCTTTCTTTGGATTCCTTAAATAAGTAAATCTTTTTTTCTGCTTCAGAACCTTCACACATGCCGTCCCTTGTGCCTGGAACATGCTCCCCACTTGGTCATTGGACAATTCCTTTTTACCTTCCACGTCTTGGTTTATATGCGACCTCCTCACAGTGACCTTCCTTGACTTTTCCAAATGAGACCCCTCCTTTAAGTATGTACCACACCATCCTGTTTGAGTCTTCCATAGCACTTCCATACCACAGTTTGCCATTATTGTGCCTATTTCTGGGTATACTTGACCAAGGGCAGGATCTTACCAGCATATTCACCATGGTATCTGCAGGGCAGAGCTCCGTGGGCTCTGGGTCAGAGCTGGTTGATCAATGAGTGAAATCCTGCCTGCTTGGGCAGCTTTCCTGGGGCCACTCATCTGAGATTGCTCCTTTTACAGGAGCAATCGCCTGGACTGATCCCTGAGGTCCTTGGAGGTAGTGACCAGGTTTGATATGCCTTTATGCTCCTCCAAGGCTCCTGCCTCTGCTGTCATCTTAATAAAGAGTTATTGATTGATTAATTAAAAGAACTCTGTTTCCAAGCAAGAATCATCTGCTTCTGCCAAGCTAACCACTAGGAAATGCAGTAAAAAGTCATAGCTGTTAGATACGTAGATTGATTAGGATACATTTAGCTGCAAGTAATAGAAGTCTTAACTTTTGGTGGTTTAAATAATAAAGATAATTAATGATCTCACATCATCATAGTGAACCCTTATGCCTGTCAGCCTTTGTTCCATATGCTTTCTTCATATACTTAGTCCTAATATCCTTCCTAAGAGGGAAATGCTACATGGTATCCATATTACAGGTGAGAAAACTGAGCCACCTTGCCCAAGTTCAAGTGAGTGATAGAGCTAGGACTTGACTGTTTCTCAGTTGGTGTGGCCCCGGGGTTGACATTTTTCTGCTGCTTTGTCCTGGCAGGTCTTGAGGTAGCAGTCTGTGTTATGCAGGAGCTCAGGGACATCAGCGTGCTGAGTCAGTGTCTCTGTGATTCCCTTGGGTGTCCTGTCATGGTTACTATAGCTCTGTGCTTTCCTCCACTATACAACAGCTTCTAGAGCAGGAAGCTGGGGCCAGGGGACACAAGCACTTTCTCTTGTGCTACCCTCGCCTGTTACCACGGAGGAAAGTCTCTTCCAGAAGCACCTGGAGAGTTCTTTTTGCATCTCATTAACCAGAGCAGGGTCTCATGGCATCCCCACACCAACCCTGGCAAAGGGAAATGGGGTGGCCATGAATGGCTGGTTTCAGTTGAACCAGTTTTCATCTCTGAGGACTAAATATGCTGCCACCAGAATAAAATTGGTTCTGTTAGCTGGAAGAAGTGGGGGATGGATGGTGGGTAGACCCCACCAGGCCTAGTCCAGCATGTATGCTTTATCAAGGGAAATGGGAAAGGTGTTCAGGATCAGGAACCTATGAGGCAGGCTTGACCCTTGGGTGGCATTCAAGGACTCGAATTTCCTTTGAATATTAATCCCCAAGCTAGTCCAGTGTTATTCCAGAGATGTGTGCCTGTGTTTATGGGTGTGTGTGTATACATGAGAAGGGGTCCAGGGGCCAGGCAGGGGACCATGGTTGGTGGTAGAAAAGGAGCCCAGCATGTTCTTCCTTCCCTTCTGGCCCTGCTGGATGTGCCATCCTGGGATTTCAGACTTCACTGACAGACAGTATATATACATGGGGTGAATGGGACATGGTAGGGATGGCATCTTTCTGCCCTAACATAGGCCCTTAGCACCTGTTTGGGTGACCTGAGAATGCATATTGTATACTTGCTGTGTGTCATTTGTACCCATATCTCAGTTAATCTTTACCACTGCTCTATGAGATCAATGTTATTATTATCACCCCCAGGTTTCTATCATGTCTTTGGGAGAAAAATAATACTCCTTGTTCTTTCCTTTAAAGCAAAGGCAGTGGATTGTCCTGGGAGTGAATTTAGAAAGAATAGCATCATTCTATTCAGAAACAGACACAACCTTAAAGCTCATTTCATCCAAGCTTCTTATTTTATGGTGTTGAAACCAAGACCCAGGGAAGGATATTGGAATGCCCAAGGCCATGTGGTCAACTTACTCATTAACCATTGGAAGGTCCTATTGTTACCATGGAGAATGAGAACACACCGGGCTTCTTGCTGGGAAGGCTTTATAAAAAACCAAATCAATATACTTAATATCATTTTTGTTCATCTCCTTGAAAGACGCAATGTGGCAGTAATGTCCACGGTCAACATTTTTATGAACTCTGTGGAAAATATGATGTTAAAGACTTTTGGTAACCACTTCATTAAGCTTGGCTTTTTCTTGGCCACCACAAAAGGTAAATAAACCCTAACGAGTAATACGCCCAGTCTGAGATCCTGTAAGCTGTACAAAGAGCCAGTGGCTCAAAACACACTCATCTCCCCACCCCAAGCCCCAGGGGAGTCTGAGAAAGGTGATCCTAGCCCTGCACTGTGCACCAAGACCTTCACACAAAGACTTATTAACCCACAAATTAGATACTAACTAAATAGAGCCAGAATTTCCATAGACTGAAAAGAATTGCATAGCATCAGTAATACTGTAAAGTTAGCACTCTGCCAACTGGCCTCCCATCAAAGCAGAATTCCTTGGTAACCAGTACACAGAGATTAATGGGGGCTGCTGAGTCTAACAATGACCCCAGGCCTTACTCTTTCATTCCTCTTGCAAATTCTATGCTAGATGTTGGGGATTCAATAGTGATTAAGACAAAGTTTCAGCCCTCAAGAAACTCGTTGTTTTTTTTGGGAGGAATTGCAGTACAAGGAAACAGACTATAATCCTGGGGTGCAATGGGAACTTGTAGAAGGAGTAACTACTCTGTATTGAGGGAACAGAGCCAAGAACACTTCCTTGGATGGACTGGAGAGTTGAAGGAAAGAGCTCCTTTATAAAATACAAAGAACTTGAGTGCGTTTACAAGATGATGAGAAGGAGCCACTAGAAAGAGAAAGGATTGAGCTCAGTTATTGGCCTGAGGTTCCTAAGAAGGTGGAAGGGGATGGAGCCAGGCGGGAGGATGAGCCTTAGGAGGAAGGAGAATCCTCCCTGTGAAGCAGATGAGGAAGAGACAAGGGTGGACACAGATGTAGGTGAGCAGACAAGAGACTAGCGGTGGGGAAATAGGAAGATGCAGCTATTTTGGCTGAACCAGGAGGTATAAGCACCTTATGATTATGTGGGGGTTGGTGGGAAGGTAAAGGGCTTCATGAGAGGGGGAAGTTTAACAAAGCTGCTTGGCAGAACAGCATCGTGGCCTACTGTGTTATAGAGGATGTCTAATGGGTGGTGATAGGGGCCCAGCAGTTGTCAAGGACCATGGTTGAAGAGTAGTACCAAAATGAGTGGTTGGGTAAATTTCTCCAGAAGTACTCAGCATTATGAATATAGGAGCAGAGAAGGCAGGGCCCAGTCTAGGATTAGTTTTTCTTTCTTTTTTTTCCCCCCAGGTAGATCTAAGGGAAGGAAGATGGGGCAAAAGGATTAAGAATTTTTGTAAGACAGGCTGAAGTAATTGATCATGGGGCATAAAGAAGAGAGTGGAGACAGAAGGGGTTAATACATTGTGAGAAATGAAGAAGCCAAAGGTCTGGGGGTCTCAAAAGTTTAAAACCGGATGCTGTGAGATTAGTGGAGGAAAAATGTTGGAAGATACAGGTGATTGTTGATAGAGAATGGACTATGAGAACTTTGCTTCCAGGTAATGGTGAGTTAGGTTAATTAGGCTATCCTGCATGCTGAAAACAACCAAAAATTCTGGATAAAATACAAGAAAAAATCTCCTTAAAAATGACAAGAGCTGACAAGATTGTAAGGAATTATTAGGCCAGCATTTAAGGGAAAAAAGAAGTCAGAGAGGTAGGTGAGCACAGGATCTGTTTTTGTTTTGAGGGAATTTCACATTTTAGTGAATTTGAACTTTTGTCTACCAAAATCGAAGTCAAAGACCAGCGCAAAGTGTAATGTCTAATAGGAAGCTTTCCTTACTATAAGTTGGGCTTCCTAAGAAGCCTTAAAGCAGGGTGAGCTAAATTATTATTATTATTTTTATTTTTTAAAAATATTTTATTTATTTGACAGAGAGAGAGGGAACACAAGCAGGGGGAGTGGCAGAGGGAGAAGCAGGCTTCCTGCTGAGCAGGGAGCCCGATGCGGGGCTCGATCCCAGGACCCTGGGACCATGACCTGAGCCGAAGGCAGATGCTTAATGACTGAGCCACCCAGGAAGCCCTATTATTATTTTTTAAAAATTTTATTTATTTATTTGACATAGAGAGAGAGCACAAGCAGGGGGAGTGGCAGGCAGAGGGAGAAGGGGAAGCAGGCTCCCTGCTGAGCAGGGAGCCTGATGCGGGGCTTGATCCCAGAACCTGGGATCATGACCTGAGCTGAAGACAGACACTTAACCGATCACCCAGGTGCCCCAGAATGAGCTAAATTAAACCAACTGTTACATGGTCTTATAGCTGATTTGTACCATCTGGGTGATTCAGAAAAACTCAAACCTCAATTTTGGATTAAAGGTGGGTCTAGACTAAGGTTACCTGACACATATCTCTATAAATAATTTTTCAAGTATGATGACTAGTACAGTGTCAAAGATAACTATAGCATGGAAATAAGAGAACATGAGTAACCTGTAGGTGTAACAGACCCATTGACTTCAGATACTTTTATTATCAGATACAGATTATGAAAACACTATGTTTATTCTGTTCAAAGAAATACAAATTAGCTTAAAAATATCTGCAGGGAATAGGAAACTATAAACAATGACATAGGTTGGAAAATCAAACAGAATTCCTAAAACTGAAAAATATAATAATCAAAATAGAGAATGTTCTACCTTCTGAGGTAAAGCAATTACTTGTGTTGACATTGTCTAGAGTCTGGCCATGAGGAGCCTGTGGTTGAGGAGAGGGGAGGAGTTCTTCAGAGGAGTTGACATGATGGAGGACTTGAGAAGGAGGGGGTTGGGTGGGTCGTTCATGTGACCTGCGAAGTCATCCAAAATTATGGCAGGACTTGAGGTGGGGGAGGCTAAGTGCCAAAGGTATTACTGGATAAGAAGAAGGTTAGTATATGACAGAGATGAAGAGAGTTAGAGTGGTCTTGCCAGATAAGATCAAAGCATCAAGGCACAAGGGATTCTAACAGGAGTTAGAAGATGTGATCTGGAAGTGGCATTGAGGACTGCAGAGATGGAGTTCACCTCTCTTTCAAGAACTGTGCAGGGGGGGTGCCTGGGTGGCTCAGTCGTTAAGCGTCTGCCTTCTGCTCAGGTCATGATCCCGGCGTCCTGGGATCGAGCCCCACATCGGGCTCTCTGCTCAGCGGGGAGCCTGCTTCTTCCTCTCCCACTCCCCCTGCTTGTGTTCCCTCTCTCGCTGACTCTTTGTCAAAAAATAAATAAAATCTTAAAAAAAAATAACTGTGCAGGGTCTGGTAATTTATAACAAGTCAGCCTGACACAGTCTCATGCATGCTGGCAGAAGAAAGTCCTGAGTCAGAGACAAGGGACAGTTTATTACTCACATCACTTGTGTGGATTCTTTGAGCCTCAATTCCTCCAGAGTGATGCAAAGAGATTCCAGTGATATATGTACATGAAGTAGGTTATGTTTCAAGAGAGGAACCCTGAGTTTAGAGACTATGAATCTTTTATAATGGACAGTAAGGTGGCCTGCCCTCTGCTCTGGAGAGAGACACCATCTCTATTGTCCAAGCCTGGTCACTCTATAAACACTTTGAAAGGAAAGTCCAGAATGAAAGTAGTCAATGCATCTGCTGGCAAGATATACTGAAATGTGAAAGACCCTTGGAGAACTGTCAACACTTTCAAGCTCCAGATCCACTGGGTGTGAGGATGAATGGTTTTTACTTAAGAGGGTTCCAAAGAAGAGTTCTCAGCGGCCGGCAGGATTTTAGCTAAGGCTAGGAGGTGAAGGATGTTATGAACTTCTTTGAGGAAGTCAGGAATTTACAGCATTTCTTCCTACCCAGTGAAAACAGAAGTGCTTATTGGATCATTAAAAAAATTGTTTTGAAAAAAAATTTTGTACCAGAATTATGTGTGGTATATTATAATGCAATACAACATTGTGTTGCAGTGTGATCCAGAAAAGACTCAGTGGGGGAGGGGCACTGGACCAGGATTGGGGAGCCATGGATGGTCCCATGGGAACATTGCTTTCCCTCCCTGCTCAGCATTTCCTCATCTGCAGAATGAGAAAGAAGGAGCTATTTAATAGTTTGGAGATCCCTTTTTAGCTCTAACAATCTATGATCTCCATACTGAGAAAACTGGGAACCCTAATAATATCACACTTAAAGAAATTCTCAGTTGGCCAGAAAACCCTACTTTCCAGCCAGGCTGGGGACAGAGTTTGGTAAAAAAAAAAGATTAAAAAAAGCAGGGAGTGATAGAGGCAGTGATGACAATGACCATGGAATAGAAGATGAAAGATGTGGCCTCCAGCCTAGTGATGTGCTTCATCTGGCTTTGGACGCCAGAAGCATCCATGGGTATCATGTTGTCTAAGGCAGTCAATTTGTTTGAACTTTCTGGAGAGGCTGACTGACCAACTGATTTCCGAATGCAGGAGTAGACACTTAGAGCCTGGGAGAGGCAGTATGCGACAGAGCATGAATGTGGGCTTTGGAGCCCAACAGACCCGGGCACCAATCCAGCTTCTTCCACTTACTGGCGATGAAACTAGAGTGTGCTACTATTTTGTGGCCCGCCCACAGCCCTGTCTTTTGGGAGCTGCACACTCACTTTCTGCCCATATCCCTGCTCTCTCTATGTGGTTCTGTGGGAAGTGGCATAACTCACACGATCCCGACCCCTGGCCACAGTTGATTGGTTAAGGGGTGGGTGTCTAGCCCAAGCTGAGCCAATCAGAGTCTTTCCCTGGGATTTCTGAAACTGGAACTGAGGAATGGCGTCGGTCCTTCTCTGCTGGGGGAAGGCTGTGGATGACGTCCGCGTGGCCAGTCCGTAGTGCCAGTGGAGGTGGGGAGAGAGATGTGACGGGATCCGAAACCCGGCCGCTGGTTGCTCTGAGGCCTGGCTGCTTCTTGCCTTTCCCACACATGCTTCTTAAACACTGATGCATCTTGGGAACCCCGGAGTCTCTTCTTTGGTAAGATTGGCCAAGTTGGCTTTAATCATTTGCAACCAAAAGAGGGCTGACTCATTTAGGAATCCTGGGCAAGTGACATCACAATTCCTCAGCTTCTTGAATTAGAAAATGGTAAAAACTAGGATAAAATATATAGTATAACTGCAGGGCTAGCCACGCAGATTAACTGACATAAGTTAGGAGGACACCTGGCACCAGGCCTTGCCAGTAGGGGAACTCAAGAAATACTCTTTTCTTTCCTTTTTGGCCTTACAGGCAGGTAGGGTGCTATTTTTTTTTAAGCTAATGTTTATGGAGCCCTTACTCTGAGCCAGACAATGTCCCTGGTGCCTAGAACGCATAATTTCCTTTAGCCCCCACGATGATCCTAAGAGGTAGCTCCTGTTTATCTCCATTTTACAGATGAGGAAACAATGGTGAAGGGAATGGATCTGGCCTATGTGCTTGTTCACTGGAGGTAAGGCCCTCCAGCCCCATCCAAACCCTGCATTGCCTAAACCTCAGAGGAGGTGGGTTTGGACCACTGAAACACTGGTGTGAGGGCAAGTGTCGAGAATTTACTACCTTGACAAGAGGTTTAGGCTGGAAGCAGAGATAGTTCCAAGAAGGCTTGGCTGAGGTAACCATGAACAGGAGAGCTGGGGCGGGCAGGGCCCACGACTTTTGAGCCTTTTTTTTTTTTTTTAAAGGTTTTATTTATTTATCTGACAGATCAAGAGAGCACAAGCTGGGGGAACAGTAGAGGGAGAGGGAGAGTAGGCTCCCCTCCAAGCAGGGAGCCCGATGCGGGGCTCAATCCCAGGACCCTGGGATCATGCCCTGAGCTGAAAGCAGATGCTTAATGACTGAGCCACCCAGGAGCCCCCGCCTTTTGAGCTTTAACATCCTGGAGGAGACATTCCTTCCCTCAGCGGATGGAGTCCTTAGCTTTCCTAGAGAGCACAGCGGGTTCTTAGGAGCCCTGCCCACAGCAGGAGGGAGGGAAGTACATTCAGTTCCCCTTGGTACTTAGATGCTGCCTTAGGCCTCAAGGGACAGCCGCTGAGCTTGGGTACAGGGCAGGTGGGGTGGGGAGCCAGGGAGGAGGCAGGAGCTAGTCCCTAGGGAAGATGAGGAGCTGAACTGGGGTAGCCACGGGGGGGTGGGGGTGGGGGTGGGGGGGTGAGAGTTCTTTTAAAGATCTGTCTGGACTTGGTGGCCGACTGAACACAAGAGGTGAAAGAAAGTGAGAGTTAGTGGGGTTACGTCAGCTTTGAGATAAGGTTGTTTCCGTGAAAGACTGAGGAGGATTAATGAATTTTCCTACTGTTAAAAGGGAAGAAAGAAAGAAAAAAACAAACTATCAAAACAAAATATCAGTTACCGGCATGGTTAAGAAATGATCATCATTTCTGACTTTGGAGGCATGGTGTGCGTCTCCTTCTCGCACCTGCCATTTGTCGCATCATCTATATCCACAGCCAGTTCTCTCCGGATGCTCCGTCATCCCTGCAGATCCCAAGGAACAAAACCAAATGGCTTTGACTTTTCAGCAGCCTGGAGTGGGGGGGCCGGGTGGTGGGACCAGCGGAATGTGGCAGTAGGAGAGCTGAGTCCTGGGTCCGTGTTCCAGAGGCTCTGGTAGCCGGCTGTGCGGACACAAGCCGCTCCTTGCTTCCCCCTGGCCTGTGTGAGAGCAGCTTCGCCCTCTTCCTGGTGCGGCCACCCGCCTGCTGAGTGGGCCTGGGGCCCTCCCTTACCCCTCTTCCACAGGCTTTCCCTTCTGTCGGATACCCCGGGGGCTGCAAATAACATTTCTTTCTTTCTTTTCTTTCCTTTTTAAAAAACAAGTTTCTTTAAACCGGTGGAGGAGACTATATACTTCAAAGTTCTTCCAGCGCTCACATTTGTGGAGTCTCTGACCACGTCGGGGCCTCGAGGACAGTGGCAAGGACTACATGACTTCACCATGTCTTAATTGGGGTGCTCCTCAGGCCCCCGCTGTCCTCGTGGGAGTTCAGAGCCCCCGTGTGAGTGCAGGTGGACATCAGCGCCCAAAGGCCCCGGATGCACTGACCTGCGCAGGCCTGGGGTTTGTATCTGCATCTGGTAACCATTACCTCGGCTCGCGGGGCTACGTGCTCCCTGGGAAGCCTCCGCCTGCTGCTAGAAAAGACTCGATTTCGCTTTCAGCATAATAATTTAGACATCATAAGGTTTAGGGTTACCTGAAGGAGTAAAAGGGGAAGAATGTCATCTGAAATCGAGATTCTAATCATCTCTGGTGGGTTTTTGATGTGTTGGTTGGAGCCTGGCTGTTGGCCCAGCCAGAGCCCCCCGGGACAGGCTCTGCCCAGAGATGCACGGTGGGGAGAGGCTGCAAGGGGCTGTTACTTGGGCTCTTGGCTGGACCTGGAGAAATGGTTCCCTCCAGAGATGGGGGGCGGGTGCCACTCACTCATCTCTCACAGATGGTTTGGTCCATCCTTCCCCCCGAGTCTGGCGACCCTGGCTGGGTCTTGCACGCTTTGACTTCCTTACTCCGTGGGCATGATGAGCTCTTCCCCCGGATGCCACCCCCATCTCCATTGGCACCACTGTGTCCTCTCCCACCTTCCCCCATGGGCTGACACCCCCCCCACCCCGGCCTGTGGCCCCAGAGTGTGGCCATCTCCAGCTCTGCTCGACCCTTCCTTCCCTGCCCTGGCCCAACTTCCATGGGAAATAAAACGACAGGGTCATGGAGTGCCTCATTTGTCCTAACTCGCACGGATGAATGAGTTGGAGGTGAAGCCATTTAAGATCTTGAACTCTAAGGTGACTTTCACAACAATGGCACAGATCCGTGGCTCAGAGCCTGTTTCTCCTCTATTTAAACAAAACCCCCAGAAATAGGCCCTCACTTCTCCCCATTTTCTGATGAATTAAATGCACACCTCTCAGTTTCGAATTCCAGACCCTTTGCAATCTGGTCCCAATCTACTTTGCCAGCTTCTTCCCGCCTCCATCACCGCTTTGCTTTGAGAGCCCCCCCCGCAGACCCCTGAGTGTGCCCGCACCCTCGCCCCAGGCTGTCCCTCCCACTGCTCCCGCTGTCTGAGTGGCCACCCTCCCAGCCAAGAAGAAGCTAAGGCCACACTCCAGGAAGCTTCTTGGTGCCTGCCCTGCTTGCGGCTCCTCCTGTCTCCTCTCCTAGTCTGCATCCTGGAGGGCAGGACCGGCATCTCTGTCCTGCCTGTGATGCCTGGTGCATAGAAGGGGGAATCTGAGTTTATCGACTGAGAGGAAATGGGAAGGCGGACAGCAGGTCTGGCCTTAGAGTGGTGGGAGAAAGAAGCCGAGTATATGATGAAGTTTTGGGGGACCCTGAGGGGTCTCTTGGCCCCCCCCACACTGTGGTTCTCTGTTTTTCCACTGTATGTCCCATCATTAGAGTATGTAAGCAACAGTTTCCAAACTCACGGCCGCGGCAGAAAGTGTCATTATTAAATTTTCTCCTCCATAGACTGTAGGTTTGGGAGTATTTTATCTGCCAAATGAACTGCATTTATTCACTAATTTATTTTCCGATCTTTATCATTCCGAGGCTTCTGACCGGATGAGCTGACCTGAGCCGCTGGGATACACTCACAGCTAGGGCAGGGGAGCTCCACACTTTCAGTTTCCCTGTCTGACTTCATCACAGACAAACACAGGCTGTCTTCAGGGTTCCAGAAATAAGGAAATGAAGGGCCCCCTCATTGCCTTCCTGAAAGCTTACTTGGAAATGTCTAGTGTAAAGTTCCTTGTTTTCTGTTACAATGCAAATCCCCTGGTTGGAGTAATGGTTCTTACCTGCACCTTAGTGAATGGGTTTCTCGGGTCTTACCAAGAGCAGGTTTTGTGTGTGTGTGTGTTTAAAGATTTATTTATTTATTTTTAGAGAGAGAGAGAGCAGGGGGAGGGGCAGAAGGAGAGAATCTCAAGCAGACTCCCCACTGAACACGGAGTCCGACATGGGGCTTGATCTCACGACCCTGAGCTCATGACCTGAGCTGAAATCAAGAGTCTGACACTCAATTGAGCCACCCAGGTACCTTCAAGAGAGGGTTTTGATAGGGGAAGTGTGTGTGTGTGTGCCCTCAGGACAATGTGGGGACAATGTGGGGAAACTGGGCAGCCCAGGAAGATAAGTATTTGGAGATCTTTTCTTGTACCCCTAACTGGCCTTGACTGGGTCCACACACTCAAACCACAGGGTGAGGGGATTCTGAAGTCAGAGATTGGCAGACTCTGTTGGTCACAGCCAGCAGCCATCTTCCCTTCCTGCTACAGAACCCCATTTCACTCAAGAATGGGGTGTGGGTGTGTAAGCTAGCTCTGGCTGGGCTCACACCCCATTTCTCCCTGATGAGAAGAGAGGAGAAACTTCCTTCCTCCCTCCAGCCTGCCTCACACATCATCATGTGAAGGTGTAATGTTTGGATCGTGATGACCATCTGTGACCACTGAGAAAAGCCAAGAGACTTACACAGAAAAGCCTTGACATCACTGGGGGGCTGAAAGAACCCAGACAGGAGCCATCCACCTCTAGACTTTTTGTTAGCAGAGATTATGAATCCTACACTTTAAGCAACTATGGTCAGATTTTGTTCCTTGGACCATCTTAATTTTTTTTAAGAGATTTTATTTATTTATTTGAGAGAGAGAGAGAGAGCACAAGCAGGGGGAAAGCTCAGAGGGAGAGGGAGAAGCAGACTCCCTGCTGAGCAGGGAGCCCGATGTGGGACTCGATCCCAGGACCCTGAGATCATGATCTGAGCCGAAGGCAGATGCTTAACGACTGAGCCACCCAGGTGCCCCTGGACCATTTTAATTTAAGGCTTGTACAGGCATTATATTGAGTACAGGCCTCACTGAAGGGCCTGGCAGGGTGGGAGAGAGAAAGTCCTTACCCCCGAGCTGTTGGTTCTGAAGGCAACCCAGAGTGGGCAGGTCTGGGCCCGCCATGAGGGAGAGAGTCCTGGGGTCTGAGCCTGGCTCTCGGTCTACAGAGCAGAGCCTGAGGGCATCTTAGCCGCATCCCGCTCACCCACCTCTACTCCCATTGTGTTCTTACCAGGCTCCTTGAATGGAGCTTGGATGATGGTCTTTTCCATGACAATCTTGCACCTTCCCCCACTGGTCCAGGCCTTTTTTGGAAATGGCTTTCACTCTTCTCTGGAATTTCCTATCTTTTGTCCTCCATCTCCGAATTCTACACATTTCTCTAGTCAGCTCAGATTCCCACCCCCACCTCTGCCCCTCTCACATCAGTGCTCACCGGACCCATGGGTCTCTGAGGCAGTAATGAGAGCGGAATTTCCATATGGTTGCACCTGTAGGGGATTTGGCTGGTGTCCTGCCCACAGCCCCTGGCACTGACCATTCTTACATACTGGTGGTGACCTGATGCAGGCCCTGTGGCTTGTGCCTGAGAGTTTGGCTAGAAACACTGGGGCATTTACACTCCAAGGAGCAGTCCTCCACTGTTGCCAGTGGAGTATAAATTCCCCAGCTCCCTTGCGCCTCTGCTGGGACAACTTTGAGGCATATCCTACTCAGACTCTCGGAGGTCCCAGTGGCACTGAGCCCCAGGTGCCCTCGTGGTAACTTGCTCATTACTACACCCCAGGTTGGCCTCCTTCTCTTCCCTGTCTCCCTTCCCTATTCTCTTACCGATGCTTCCTGGGATCACCTCCCAAGTAAACCACTTGGACAAAATCCTTGTCTCAGGCTCTGTTTGTAGGAGAATCCAGCCCAAGGAATACCTTTTTCTCACTGCCTATAGGATCAAAACCCAAATCCTTTGCCTACCACATCTCAATTCCAGCCTGAGAGTTTGGGTCCTTTTGCAAAAGGGCAAACTGGCTAAAAATCTTTTTGCCCTGGCCTCCAGCCTGATAATTAGTCCTGGCTCCCACTCGCCCTATACCGGGTGTGTGAATGCAAAAATATTTGCCTCGCCTTGACCATCAACTTTTGAGAGACAGGGTCCAGATCACTAATTCTTTGTGCTCCCTGGAAGCACCTGCTCAATCAGGGCAGAGGAAGGTCCAGAAAATTCCTGTCTGTGACTCAGCACCCTCTGACAAAGAGGAGACGGGGTGAAGCTGATTTCGAGGGGAGGCAGACTCCAGAGAAGGAAGACCAGAGTTGCGCAGGAAGGCAGGGTGGGCGAGAGAAGAAACCGAAAAATGTGCAAGTCATCAAGCAGCAGGGAGCCCTGCAAGCCATTAGATAATTAACCAAAGTGAAAAATCAGAAAGCCAGCTTGGGCCGCCATTGCAGGGGTGTGGCTGCTTTCAGGGTTTGATTGAATAAAGTATTTTTATTAACTTCACATTTTGCCTCTAATGTCCCCCTGTTCTTTCTCATCCTGGATCCCTCGAGTTCCTTGACTCCCGGACTTGGTGATAGGCAGTGGCAGCCCCCATGCCCACTCCACTCCCCCTCCCCCTTCTCTGCCACCTGAGTTACTTCCCCAGAAAACACCCCCATGTGGACGTTCCTCTGCCGAAAATCCCTTAAAGCCTCCCTATTGTCCGAGAACTGAAGTCCAGAGAAGGCCCTCGTGGTCTGGCCCCCTGCCTGCCTTCCTGGAAACGTCTCCCCAGTCACCTCATGATCCCCTCTACAGGCTTCCAACAAGCCTCCTTTCTCCGCGCATCTGTGAGGATGCAGATACCGGGGTGAGGGCCCCCACCCCATACTTCTCTCTCCTCTGCCTGTGGACTCTTTCTTCTCCTTCAATGCTGAGCCCCACATCCGCTCCTGTGGAAGCCACCCCTCACTCCTTCAGGCAAAGACCTCCCCCAGGGCTCCCCAGAGCAGATCTGTGGCTGCCTGGTATACACCGCCCACCCACCGGACACAGCTCTGTGGAAGTGAGACTATGTCTGGTTCAGCCACCACGGTGTGTGCTTTCTGCCACGGACCCTGGAAAATGCTGTCACTTCCTTTGGGGGACGTGGTTGTAACTTGGGCTCCCTGGAGAGCAGACTCCGAGAAGTGGTTTGTGCACAGGATGTTCAGTGGGGAGGGCCCCGGGGGTTGGCGGGGTGAGGGAGCAGGCGTGGGCAGAGGGAGAGGGCAAGCTGCCATGCAGGCCCCGTGTCTGACAGCCTTGGCGGACCCTACGGGGGGCTCTGCAGCAAGTGTGGCCTAGTCAGAGTCCACCTGCCATGGGCTGAGGTCAGTCTTCCCAGTACCCGAGACGGATAGATCGGTCCTGGAGGTGGGTGGCTGGGAGAGGACAGACCCTGAGCAAGGCAGCTCTCTGCAGCTGAGGCATGAGGGGCTAACAGCTAACCGCTCCCAGCAGCTGCAGAAGCAAGTCCTTCCTTGAAGGGGGATCGGGATGGTACCTCACAGTGTCTACCTCAGAGGGACCCCAGCACCCCCAGGGGCTTGAACGATCTCTCCTCTGTTCCTCCATACTCTGTATGGGGTCTACTGCATGGGGTCGCTAGGACAGAGAGCGTGAGGACACGGTGATAGGAGTATCTCCAGCACCGAGCCCAGAAGAGGGTTAATAGGTGCATGCATGGTTTATCCAGGTGCCTTCAGCCCTGCAGTGTGTGCAGAGCACCTGCCCTCCTGAAGCCCCTGAGCTGCGTCACTCTCTCCACGGGCCTAGCTCCTTCCCCAGGCCTGCCCAGTGCCAGGTGGCCCACTCTCCACTCAGCCCTTGCGGCACTCACATTTTGCCTGCCTATGTTTTAGCCTCCAACCCTGCAATTTCAAGGTTATCATCCTTTCTGAGCTCTTCTGCTGGGTCTTGGATCCCAGGGAACCCCTCCGGGGTTCCAGGGATGATATAAAGAAGGGGATGGAGGGGTTGCTACGTGCACTCGGGCTGGTTGGCCCCAGGTGACAGGGGGCTGGACTGGTAGTGAGGGGGTGGGAGGCTTGGCCTTCATCAGAGTCTCCCTCTGCAAGGAACATGCTGCAGACAAAGATGCATGGTTTTGGCTGGGGTTGGCAGGGGGTCAGATGCGAGGCAGAGGGACCCTCGGCCTCTGCCAGGGGAGAGCTGGGGCTGGAGACCACGTGGAATGCATTTAGTCCTGAGAAGACAAAGCAAGAGCCATGGCAGTGTGGGTCGCTCAGGGCCGGCGTCCAGAGAGACCCTGGTTCTTATGGGGGAAGCTGTGGAAGCACTGGGTGGTGCCAGGCATGCCCCAGGTCAAAGGAGCGAGACTGAGTGCTCCTCACATCCCAGCTAAGCCCTGGGTGGGGTGGAGTCCCCGGCCCAAGCCTCAGAGCCTCTCCAGCCTTCCGTTTCCTCCGCCTTCCCTGCCCACCTGGCTGTGCGAGGGTTAGTTATGCACTCGAGGGGTTCCTGTGTTCTGTGGCCGTGGTGTCTGAGCCCCAGTCTGGGACCCATGGCCTGACAGAGACAAATACGATTTAATTAGGAGCCATGCTGAAAAATCAGGGGCTGAAGCTGACGTATCCATGTGGTGTTAATTGAGGAAAAACATGAGGTCCTCCATTCTTTCCTGAGAGCCTTCTAGGCATTAGGACGCCTTCCCCCCCCACCCCCAGTTCATTAAGCCCCCCAGGGACATGGATGGGCCAAGTGAGCTAAGAACTGTGGTGTGGAGGGCGGGGTGGCGGGGGAGAGTTCTTTCTTAGATCTTTGATTTTTCTGGGCGAGCTGGAGCCTACGGACCCTTTTCAGAACAATGTTTTCAAAAGCCTAAGATAAAAAAAAAAACCCCAAGGATTACCAAGTAAGCCAATGACATTGACCTAGTTATAAAAACCCTGCTGGAGCAGTATGTGTGCGCCGTTCCTCACGCATTAGGCCGGGAGATCGAGCAGCGGGTCCCGGCGATGCCATTTTGCAGACGTGAGGAGTGTGGACAGTATTTCGAGGGAACAGCTCAGAACCCTCCCGTGGAAATTTTGCTGCGGCACACAGAGTCCCGGCGGCTGGCCGTGGTGCTGGGGGCCCACATTCGCGATGGAAGGAAGTGCTAGACTTCAGGTCGAGGTGGGGAGGAGGAAGCGTGCTTCTGGCCACGCGCTGAGCCCACGTTACGAGCCTCTGCCTAGTCCCTCGTGCACTTGTTACTGGCTGGGGACTGAACACCTATAAGTCCCCTTTCGGAGCCTTGTCTTCTCACCCGTAATGCGGGGATGGCAACACTGACCAACTCAAGACTTCTGTGAAGGCCAAATGAGATGCTGTTTGAAGAGGCACAGCTTCTGGATGCTCAAGTCAGAAACCTGGCTGTCCCCCTGGGTGTCCCCTGGGCTCCCTCCTCCCCCCTCCCACTACAGCCCCCCAAACGCTGTTACTCCCACCTGGGCACTGTCTCTGCAAACTCCCTTTCCATTCCCACTGCAGCAGCTATGGGCAGCCCCGGGCCCCCAGCCTTCAGTCTGCCCCCCTTCAAATCCAGAACTTTCCGTGCGGCCAGAGTGGGATGCTCACACAGGTACTGCTGGGCCACTCTCGCTTCAGACCTTCCAGGGCTCCCAGGAGGTTTCAGGGTTGGGCCCCGATGCCACGGGAAGATTCTCTGCCCTCTGGCCTCCACCCGCCTCCGTGCCTCCTGTGGGCTACACCCGCCTGTCCTGTTGGGTACAATGGCACCATGCGTCCTCACCTCCAGGATCTCCGCTCGCTGCTCCCTGGCTCAGCACAGAGCCTTCCTGCCTTCTCCTTGTTAACCCCTCCTCCGGCTTCAGCTCAGGGGTTGGCTCCTCTGGGGAAGCCCTCACTGACCCCCAGCCCCGGGTAGTCATCCTGCCAAGGCCTCTTGTGGCATCTGTGAGTATTTCTGTCACGGTCGCCGCTATATTGTGTGCCTCTGTCTGCTCTGCCTCCTACTGCGGAGTAGGGATGGGTGCTGACGGCTGCAAACCATGTTTCCCAGGTTCCTCGCCAGTAATGGCTTCTGGTTAGGTCCCATCGCCGGAAGCAATGGCAGGAGGTTGGGAGCAGAGTGGGTATTTCTTAGCTTCTTCTGATGGAGACTTTGGCAGGGTCCACGGTTCCTCCATGGCCTCAGCCCCCACTGGCTGGCTTGGGTTCCTGGCTCTTGCTAACTGGAATGCCTTGCTATACTCTGTGGGTCTCTCTTTCCCTGACCAGACCCTGATTCACCTGGAATGTTCACTTCTCTTGCCCCCTCCAGACTGTGTATCCCTCACCTTGGAATCCTCAGCACCAGCAAGCAGATGCTGCATCCATGGGGTGCCCCAGGCTCCTCTCTGTCCCACAAGCACCCCACGCCCTTTTCTGCCTTTGTGGTTTCATCTCAATATTTTATGCTCCCTGTTCCTCTCTCTTTCCCAGGCCCGTCCAAAGTCTGTCCTTCAAGGCCCCTCTCAAATGCATGAAGTCCTCCTAGAAGCTCAAGCCCAGCTGGTACTGGTTCTGGGGAACTCCCACAAGGAGGAACACACAATTTGCTTTTGTTTCAAGGCCTGTTCTTCTGTTCCCCCAGGGACTGTAACTCCTGATGGCAAGAATAGCATGATAATAGAGACAATAATAGCTAAATGACACCCAGAGAGGTTACATAACTTGCCTAAAGTCACACAGCTACAAAGTGGCAGAGCTGAGGCCAAGTTGGAGCTGCCTGGTTCTGAAGACTGCGGGCATATCGGCTCTGCTTTCTCCCTGGGCCTCTACCCCATGGTGCCCTTAGCAGAAAGCACCCTTCAGGTTGCTGAGATTGGGGAGCTGGTGTGAGGGAGATTGAAGGGGTATTAAAAGGTAGGCAGAGGGTCTTGTTACTGATCAAACCTGTTTCTCATGCCAAGGTACTTGGGCACCAGGCCCCTGAGGTCAGACCCCTCTCCTCTTTTCTTTTCTTTTCTTTTCTTTTCTATTCCTTTCCTTTCCTATTCTTTTCCTTTCCTTTCTTTCCTTTTCTTTTCTTTCTTCCCATTAGTCAGTCCCCCCCCCCCCCCCCCCCCCCCAAGAACTAGTTTCATAGCTTGTTCTCAGCTCAGAAGTCCCTCCAGCCGTTTCCAACAACTTGCTGCTTCATGTGAAACCTCATCCAGGTAATTTTCCACTTCACACTGCAAAGAATAATAGCCAGGGGGCTCTTTTTATAGGAAAAACTCAAAGCTGAGCAGCCTCCACTCCTGGGCAGACAGCAGAAGTCTGCAGGACAGCGGTGCCCGAGGAGCTGGAAAACATTACCTCTGCATATAGATTTCCACCCATCCCTCGCTCCTGCTCGCTGTGCTGAGTCTCGATATTTCCTGGCCATCTGAATCCACTTCTGTCTCTTTAATCACGGGTCGCTGTGAGTCTTTGGGCCCTCCTGCCTGGCCTTTCCAGGAACTTGGCATGTGGTGTTTTTGAGGCTCTCCTACCCGCTTGGAGGGATTTAACTCACACCTGCCTGCACACTGCCTTCCACTTATGCCTCACCGGGGAGCAAGGATGGAAGCGATGTCCCTGAGTGCCTACTATGGGTCATGCATGATGCCAAGTGCTTTTAGATCATAAGTTAAAATTGTCACCATCTCTGTAACAGGTTGGTTTGTCAGGAGCAGATGCTGAGATGGAGTTTGGGGCACAAGATGTTTATTAGGGGTGAATACCTTGGGAAGGAGATGGGGAGGAGGCAGGACGTGTGGAGGAAGACGTTGAGCTGCGAGTTAGGAGAGTATAGTGATGTATAACACTTGTTGCTAGAGTGGCTCATCGACGTATTTCCTATGCAACTAGGGACAGAAAATGTGTTTTTGATAAGCAGATAACATGCAGCACTAGACAATGTCTGGACCCCAAACGCCTGGCACAGAGCTTCGCGACTCTGGAGGCTGGAATGGTCACGGAGGAGTAGGGACTCTGCTGATCTTTGTCTAAATAGAGGAGAGGGAAAGGTATTCTAGGGAGCAGGTATAGCGGGATATAGGAGATGGAAGTCGGAATTGACAGGGCCTGTGTAGGGAAAGTGAGCCAATTGTCCGGGTTTGAGGCGAACAGAAGGAGCCAAGTAAATGAAATGGAAATGGGGAATATGAAATTCAGCTGATTCTCTTCCATTCCACAGGCTTCTCTTGAGTACCGATGATATGCCAAAGCAACTGTCAGGCCAGACATGCTCAGAGTGAACAAGAGGGCCCTCCCCCTTGCCTGGCTGACAAGGCCTCAGGCATGAGCCTGTCTTCTGTGTTTTGCACCTGGAGCCACGAGGCCAAGCCAGCAGTGGACGTGTCCTGACTGCGGGCCCATCGCAGGAAGGATAAGGAGGTCCGCCCTGCTCGAGGGTAACCCCCTCGCCCTGGGGTTGGGCCAGGCCGCTGAGCCTTCTCCTTCGGGTGAGGGGTCCTGGCAGGAGATGAGGGAGGCCTGCTCTACACTCTTTACCTGCCAGAGGAGGTTGAGGGGCCACTAATGCCCTTCGGGTCCCCCAGGAGGACAGCAGTGAGGCTGAAACCAGCCCTCCCTCCTGCGAGGTGCCCTCAGGGTGAGGCCTGGCAGGGAGGGGGGCAGCCAAGGTGGGGTCAGGAGGTGGGAGAGTGGGTACTGTGGAAAATGCCCTCACCTATGGCTTCCAGGTTGGTGGGATTTCGCTCACCTGTAAAACAACAACAAAAAACCCCCCAAATAGACAAAAAGCAAACAACATCTTGATTCAGCTTAAGGGTTGCCAGCTTTGTCTGTTGCCCAGTGAGGACACCAGGAGAAAAACCAGTGTTAGGAATTGAATTGTGTCTCCTGCAAAAATACGTTGAAGTCTTATTCCCTGGTACTTGTGAATATGACCTTATTTGGAAATAGGGTTGTTGCAGATCGGATTGGTTAAGATGAGGTCGGGCCAGAGTAGAATGGGCCCCTAATCCAGTATAACTGGTGCTCTTATAAAAAGATGAAATTTGGACCCAGAGGAAAGGCGAAGGCAAAGACACAGGGGGAAGGACATGTGAAGGCAGAGGCAGAGAGGCAGCTTTAAGCCTAGGAAGGCCAAGGATTGCCAGCCCCCACCGGAAGCTGGGAAGAGGTGAGGAAGGATTCTCCGCAGAGTCTCAGAGGGAGTGGGGCCCTGCGGGCACCTTGATTTTGGACCCTGAGCCTCCAGAACTGTGAGACGATCAATTTCTGTGGTTTTAAGCCACACAGTTTGTGGTCCTTCCTTATGGCCGCCCCAGGAAATAAACACACCCACCGTCTAATATCACCCATGTTTAGGATATTCTAACTCCCAGAGCAGAACTGACAATTTCAGGATATCCTCTGAGTTGAATGCATTTAGCTTTATGCAAAATCTACTCTGGGGATATAGTTCTTTTCTTTCATCTTGGACCAATGATAGGACTTAGACTGGCTCCCATCCTGGACTGGTGCTTGTGGGCTTCTGCTGTGTGGAGGAAATGGGTCAGGCTGGCAGCCAATGTGGCCCTGGGGGGTCCTCCCCCCTCCTCCGGCCTCTGTGTCCTTGGGGGTTGGTCCCTCCTGCCTCTGAGGCTGGGCATTCTGCCCTTAGGGATGGCTGTCTGGAGGCTCAGGTGTCCGTAAAATGTTCCTTAGTTACTTAATGGCTTGGAAAATGCACATCCAAAGCTATGGGATGTCCCCAGACCTGGGAGGGGGAAACTGGAGGTACTGAGGACAGCACGAATAATGCTTGTCTTCATAGGATACTCAGAGGACACAGTGAATATTGTACAGGCTGAGACAATGACCACCCTGTCTTCCAGTGCCCAGGGAAGGTTACCATTTTGTCTTTGTGATTGGGTGCTAAAGTGTGTGCGCCTGAGAAACATTCAAACTGGTAGCCCACCAGTGCATCTCTGTTGATGTCACTGTTGCCTTTGCAATTTTAAGCTTTTATTTTATTTTTTTTTAAGATTTTATTTATTTATTTGAGAGAGAGAGAATGAGAGAGAGCAAGCACATGAGAGGGGGGAGGGTCAGAGGGAGAAGCAGACTCCCCGCCGAGCAGGGAGCCCGATGCGGGACTCGATCCAGGGACTCCAGGATCATGACCTGAGCCGAAGGCAGTCACTTAACCAACTGAGCCACCCAGGCGCTCCAATTTTAAGCTTTTAGAGCTGTGCTTCTCAGAGTGTGTTCTGTGGAACATGGGTTCATTGTGATGTTAATAGAGGTTAGGGGGAACAATGATTTAGTGGTAAAATATTCCTGAGAACATTGGGTCCCACAACCTTACACAGATTGCTGTCTTGCAGGTCATCTCAGGGCCTTCAATATGCTAAAGGACATTGGGCATGCCGCATTTCCCAAATTCAACTGGCAGTGGAACTTTCTTCTTCTTATACATGGTGTAGTCCCCGAGACTTGTTTTCTGAAGAGTACTCCTTGGGGACTGTTCTTCTAGAAACTAGGATTCTGAATTTCTCTACTCAGTACCTAGCAGAATGCATTGCACAACTTCATACTTAACCTGGCCTCCTGATGCTAGTGGTCAGGTGAAGTCAACGATGCTGACGACGGTAAAGATGAGGTTAGTGGTCATGGTTCTGGTGGTGACATTTGTGTTAATGAATGCGGGTAGTTTGGTGTAACTTTAGTAATCCCTTAAGGAGGAGGAACTCCCAACTCAGACTTTCTATATATTGATGACACTATTAGACTTTACAGAGTTAATGATCCAGGCTAGTAGCAAGGAGCTGGTGCCCCAGAAGACCAGGAATGTGTAACCCAGGGGGAGTCAAAGGGCCCAGAGCGAATAAAACACTTAGCAACATGGGAAGCCCACTGAGGGTGTACACCTTTGTTTCCTGGAGCCTCTATTGACATGAATGAAATAAAAAGAATATGATTTGTGTGACCACAGGATTCTTAACATGGTGAATGGGTGGGGAAACCTGTGAAGGCTTGTGAACCCACCAAGCGATGATGCTGAAAAAAGTGTGTTTGCTCCTTGTAGGCTTTGTCTCTTTGGAATGGCCCATTCGTAGCTCAGTCTTACTGGAGACTATAAGATGACTTATGACCCCCCAGGAGAGCTGAGGGAATCATGAAGGCAGCTGTGAAGTGGCTGCAGGAGTTTTTGACCATGGCAGTGGGGTCATTGACAATGGTGGGCTGACGGTAAGAATGATAATGTGGTGGCAAGGTCATGGTGAAGGTGAGGACCATGCTGGTGATGATGAGAGTGGTAATGGGCATGACAGAGGCCATGATGGTAGGGCTACAGTAGGCAATGGAGGCAGTGATGGGGACACTCTGAGTTGTGGTACTGGTGAGTGTTGGGGGAATCATGGTGAGCACTGTGCACCAGTAAGAGTCTAAGTGACTCTGTGTCCTCCTGCCTCCTTTCTTTATGGGCAGGTCAGACTTTGTGAGATGCCACCCAGCCTGATAAGAATAAGACCTTGCTTCAGGAGGCATTTGGTTGTTTTCTGTGTAGAGAAGTGGCCCTTCACTTTGTCCATAAATCAGCCTCATAAACTTTCCACTTTGCAATTTGTGGGTTGTCAACCCCACAAACCACTCCTGCCTGGAATACTTAGCTTGAACAAATAAATCACACTTATGATTCACGTCAGCAGCAATGTCATCATTGCATCGGGGTCCAGACCTGGGCTGACCTACCCAGGGGACACGGGCGGCCCCCCTCAATATTGTTCGAGCCAAGCGCACCATGATTCAACACTGGATTTCTAGACAGAGGCCCTTATATCAAAGTGACATTTAATAGCTCACTTCTCCCTCACTGGAGTGGGGCCTCACTGGGGCTGGTAGACATATAGCTTCTCTGGGAGAAGGGGGAATGACTCAGAGGCAGGCCCATGCCCTTTCCCTGTGAGAAGACCACTGTCGGGTCCCCAGCCTATAACTCACCCGGCCCGGCAGCTGACATGGTGTTACTCTATGTAACCAGAGCACAGCTCTGCTCCCCTCTTCCTGCACATGCCCATTCCACCTGATGTTAAGGAGGAAATATGGCTCTGCCTGGGCCTGTGTCAGGGCAGCCCCCCACCTTAAAGGTGGTGAGATGGGTCATGGCTGCCTGGAGGTAGATGTTTTGCACCCACGTAACACATTCTTGCAAGGGCTGCCCATTGATTTACCTCAGACTTGCTATTTGTGGGTCCTTGCTGTTCCTGGAGGGGAGCACTTGGTCAAGGCCTCGCCCATCTCTGGGTGGGCAGAGTTCTCACAGCTGTCCACGGTTTTCCTGGCACGTGTCCAAGTCATAGCACCTGTTCAATGAAAGCCATTTCCCCTGTTTCTTCACGTCATTATATAACGGGGCAAAGTGACAGTGGGGTTGCCCTTTTGGCTCTTTTCTGGAAGGAATTATTGGTTTAATTTAACTTAATTTATTTATTTGTGTTTCTTTTCTTTTTTTCCTCTAGGAATGAAATAGCATTTCAGCAACCTCTGGAAAAAAAAATCTGAGCCGGTTAGCAAAGTGTTAAAGCAGACTGAACATCTCATTTGTAGAGATATCAGGTATTTTCCTATGATCTTAAATGGTTGGAATTCCAATTAGCTGGGGCATTGGGGGGGGGGGTGGCGACGAAGGCTCCTGTTTCGGCATTCTAGAAATGAAGGTCTTTGGAGGGGGGGAATGTCTGTGGTTTAGTAAATTAAAAGTTCTAGAACACATTGGAATTAGATATTTTTGGTTTGAAATATAAATATATAATATATGGAGAATATGTTTTTGGGTCATTTTGGGTGTAATTTTGGAGGGCAGAGCTTGTGTATATTTGGGATGGCAGCACTAAAGCGATGCTGACTATGGTTTCAATGATGCCATGAGGAACAGGTGACTCACAAAATACACTACCATTCTGAGGAATTGAATTCCAATTTGGCTTTTGCTTTGAAATATTTCAAAACATAGTATGCTGAGAAGTGGAGATATGACAAGATGATTGTTTTTTAAGATTTTATTTATTTATGAGAGAGAGGGAGAGAAAGCAAGTGGGAGGAGGGAGAGGGACAAGCAGACTCTGAGCTGAGCAAGTACACAGGGCTCGATCCCATACACCCAAGATCATGACCTGAGCCAAAATCAAGAGTTGGACGCTCAACCGACTAAGCCACCCAGGTGCCCTGTGACAAAATTATTTTTTAAAGTTTTGGTTGTAGGGATGCTGTGGTTGACTCCCCAGCATCCATTACACCCCAGATGGTTAAGCAGCCTAAGTCAGTCATGCTAATCCCATGCCACTTGCCAGGGATTGGCTCAGCTCCAGGCAGGTGTGAGCCAGTTTGGGCCAATGAGATTCAAGGGTGGGGGGCCCTGCTCAGAGCTTTTGGGAAAGAGCAGCCAGTTCTCCTCGCACCTTTCTGGCTGTGAACAAGGCAGGATGTGGCTCCGAGTGCTGTTGGCAGCCATTGTAAGACCACTGGGGGTAGAGGTGGGGGAATGGTATTAAGATGAAGCCAGCACAGCTGCTGACAGAGCAGAAAAGTGCAAAGAACATGGGTTCTGTGGCTGAGCCCTGCCCTGCCTCTGGACTTCCTGTTTGTGAAACAATAGAAGCCATGACCGTTCAAGCAAAGCTGGGAGAGAATTTCTGTTACCTGAAGGGGAAAGCATTTGTCCACAGTTCCTGTTCCTCAGAGTTCTCAAATGTTGATTGAAGAGATGAAAAGCACAAAGTAAGAAGTGTAAAATTTTAAAGAAAGATACTCTATGGCAGGATTTGGGCAATCCTTCCCGTAAAGGGCCAGATAGAACACACCCTGGTCTTTGCAGACCAGATGGTCTCTACTGTGGCTACTCAAGTCCACCACTGTAGCATAAAAGCAGCATAAGCAATAAGTATATGAATAAGCATGGCTGTGTTACAATAAAACTTTCTTCAAAAGAACAGATGGCAGTCCAGGCTTGGTCTATGAGCTTTAGTTTGCTGGCCACTGCTCTGGAGGTTTATAGAAAGGAGACATCCGTAGGGACCGGGGTCCTGGGAGGATTCCTGGAAGATGTGGGTGCTGGATAGATAGAGAGGACATGGGTCAGCCGCATTTCTGCATGTGTGCCTTTAAAGACCATGCCCTTCTATTGTGATTGTGGAAAAGGAAAGCTAGAATGCATATCAAGGGCACATCTGACAGCATCCTTGTAGATCAGATCAATTCTGCAGTGCCCACTCCCCAGTCCTCAGTGATCAGTCATGAAAAGCCCAAATATCAGAGGGCCACATACAGAAAGACGCCCCACCCAGGTCTGCTTCCTACCTGGAGAGCCCATGGTAGGTCTAGGCATATAGAAGCTCATAGCAAACAATTCAAGTAGTATAGATGTGAGACTCTTCAAAGCAGAGCATTGAGACCACAGGGTCCAGGTACACTTGTGAGTCTCATGTGACTCAGGTGAAGTGAGATCTAGACTTTCCCAAAGTCAGAAGCTCCTGGGACTCACCTACGGGGAGGAGGGTGGGCAGTTTCTTGGAGAACCTGGGCCATGATGGTGGGCCGAGAGCATTGCCTACTTAGGGTGACCATGAGCATGGGTATGAGTGGTGACCAGCGTGGGCATAGGGAGCAGGAAGGAAGAGAGGCCCAGGGAGAGAGGGAAAGTGGTGATTCTTTAGGACTGAGTTCTAGGCCATCCAGAGAGCCTGGTCTACACTCCAGGGGGTGCAGGGAGCGGGTAGCTCACGGGGAGGGAAGGGGTTAGGGGAGGAGGCTGGAGTTTGCAGGGGAAGGAGAACCTTTCTGAAATGTAGGGGCCAGGGAGAGCCCACATGCTCCCCACCCTCCAAGGCTACAATTTAGAGACTTAAAAATACTCCCACCAATGTTTTCTCACTTTGATGTGTGAACATGAAGTGATCTAGTTGGAGAGAGGAAAAACATAAACCAAACTGCTGAGTAACATCCTTTTGAAAAGAAATACGGACTTTGAAAAAGAACTGCAACAACTTGTGGAAGCTTTCAAAGGGTGTTTTCTTTTCTTATTTATTTTTATTTTTAAAGTAAGCCCCATACCCAACATGGGGCTTGAACTTAAGACCCTGGAATCAAGAGTTGGATGCTCTACCGACTGAGCCAGGCAGGCACCCCTTTTCTTTCCTTATTTTTCAAAGCCCAAGCAAGGGTTTTGGTGAAATCAGTGTTGCTGTCTCAGGCTCCAGAACAGATGAGCATGTGTGCAGCTTCAGCTGGTGGCTCAGGGAGACCAAGGAAACCCCCAAATAGCCTTCTTTCTAATCATTGCCCTAAACACTGTTGAGGGCTGGTTGGTGCCCGCTCCCCTTCACTTGCTAGTGACCAGTCTGGCGCTGGCTCCTGCCCACCTGCCTCGCTGACCACCCTTCCCTACAGGTGCTGTGTTTGCTCCCCAGCTCTGCTCCCCTGAACCCCTCATCTGCTCCACCATCCCCACGCTGCCCCGGCTCTGCCTCTGACGCTGGGCTTTCGGGCCAACCTTGCATCTGGTTTCTCTTTGCTTCTTTCTCCCTTTGTCTTTGTTTGCTTTTAGGAGGAGATGGTAGTTTTTATGACCCCCTTCCTACCCCCCCATCCTGCAATTGTTTTTTGCTCTGCTTCAGCTGTCCTCGGCCTCTCACTTACTTCCATTCCGCTGGGCTCTCCATGACCTGCTCCCAACAGGGCCAGCTGCTTCTTCAAGCTTGACTCAGGCCCTCAGAGATGTGTGGCTGCCATTTCTCTTGGGGGAGGTTTTTCATTTCTTTTGTGTTGTTTTTCCTCTTTTCTATTTGTGTTTCTCCATGCAGGATATTGGGTGTTTGTAAACTTCTCAGGAGAGCTTACTTTTGAAATGAGAGGGTTGCTTCTGAATTTCTGGGGCCGCATGCTGAGATAAGACTGTCTTGAAAGGCCTGCTCCCATGAGCAGTAGGGCTGCATTTTCTCTCCCTCCTTGCCCTGTTGGGTCACCTTCTGGAGCAGAAAGCAAAGTCAACAACTACTTCATCTGTGCAACACATTACTCCCTCAAACCTCCTCCTTTTTCTTTTTTTAAGATTTAAAAATTTTTTTATTTTTAAGTAATCTCTACGCCCAACGTGGGGCTCGAACCCACAACTCTGAGATCAAGAGTCGCATGTTCTACAAACTAAGCCAGCCAGGTGCCCCCAAAACTCCTTCTTTGAACTTAATAAAGGGATACTACAAATGATCAGAACATGGAAGAAATAAAAATTCTCAACTGTGTCACAAACAATTTTTCACCAAGTGATTAAAATTTTGCAGTTGTGTAATACAGATTAAAAACATGTATTGCTCTTAAAACTGATTACTAACACTCTAAATCTTTGCTTTCACAATGTGGTTCCTGGACCAGCTGCATCAGCATCTCCTGGGAGCTGGTTAGAAGTGAGGATTCCAGCCTCACTCCAGACTTACTGAACCAGAATTTGATTTTTTTAGAAAAATTTATTTATTTGAGAGAGAGAGAACATGTGACTAGGGGGAGGGGCAGAGGGAGGGAGAGAGTGAGGGAATCTCAAACAGACTCTCCACCGAGCATGGAGCCTGACACAGGGCTCCATCCCAGGATCCTGAGATCATGAAATCAAGAGTCCGTTGCCCAACAGACTGAGCCACCCAGTCGCCCCTTAGAATCTGCATTTTAAAAAGATCCCCAGGTGATTCCTGTGCCCACTGGCTTTCAAAAAGTCTTGCTTTAATAACCTTTAAAAACATTAAATGGGGGGCGCCTGGGTGGCTCAGTTGGTTAAGCGACTGCCTTCGGCTCAGGTCATGATCCTGGAGTCCCGGGATCGAGTCCCGCATCGGGCTCCCTGCTCGGCAGGGAGTCTGCTTCTCCCTCTGACCCTCCTCCCTCTCATACTCTCTGTCTCTCATTCTCTCTCTCTCAAATAAATAAATAAAATCTTTAAAAAAAAAAAAAACATTAAATGGCCCATTATACCGAACAAAAATCAACCAAATACTTAAGCAGTCACATGATACAGCATGAAGACTGTGGCCAGAATATCTCCTTTTAACCTCTGCTCACAGAGAAGCCATTGAGTTGACCTGGCCTCAGTTTCAATGTGCCAGATGGGATGACAAGAATACCCTCCTGCCCTCTGCACCCATCAGGGTCAGTGTAAGGAGTTTTTGGGTAAAGATTAAGTGAAACAAATGGGTCAATGCACTTTGTAAAGCACCATAAAATGTTAGCTGTTACATTGTGCACAATGCCTCATTTTAATTGTGGGGAATCTTAGCTCTTTCTTTGTCAGAGTCTGCCTAATACAGGTATGGATAGTGAGGAGTCACCACCAGTCATGATGCACCAGGACAAGACGTATCAGAACACTTCATCCATAGATGGGGACCATAGTAACTCCTGCTTTCGGGGACATCTGCCAGTTTTTTGCCTTTGACCAGCCTCTGAAAGTCCTTCCTACAACTGGGGAATTTCCTCCCATATGGGCCTTGGTGGGAAGTAGGACTGTTTCAAAGTAAGAAAGCCTAAATTAAAGCACTCTTGCCTCTCCCTGTTGGGCTGCCAATCTCCACCTTCACCTGCTGGCCCAGGACACTGGCATGCACTGGCTCAGGCTCAACTAAGCTCACCTGTCCCTCCAGGAGTTTGAATCTGGGACACGTGATGCAGAGACACAGAGATAAGTGATGGTGGAGGTTGATTTAGCAGATATAGCTGCGGTGGTCCATTCCGTGATGACATTAGCTGGTTGTGATTGAACTCAGGTCCTGGCTTCCCTTGGCTCTTGCCCGTTTTCTGAACATTCCCTGTAATTCTCCGAGATGTCCAATATCCTCTTGGTAAGCTGTTTTTTTGATGAAATCGCCCTAGTTTGTTTCTGTCACTGGCCACCTAGAAGCCTGAGTGATAACTCTACCCATCTTACTGGCTTGCTGAGAAATAAGGAGACAAGTCATAGTAGATGGCACTTGGAAATGCCTCGTTAGTGACAGCAAGAATAAACAGTGCATCTACTTTTGTTTCAACTTGATAGAGCCCCATCCTTTGATCACTGAATTACAAGCTGTGGCTCCTATTAATTCATGGGCAGCTGGTCATCTTTACCTTCCCATGGAAAGGAGCCCTGTTCCCTCAATGCTCTTCCTCTGCCCTTGGTCAGAGGCTAACTATGTGTCCTGGTCCTCTAAGGTCAGAGCTAAGATCCAGCTCATTCTTCTTATCAACAAAACCAAGGGGGACAGGTCTCAGACTTCTCCCATGGTTTTATCCATTTTGCTCATGGGCCATCTACTCCAAAGCTGTTTAGGTCTATTTCTCAATTTCTTTCTTGATCTATCAAGACGTGGGTTACCAGATTCCCTCTATTATCCCCCCAAATTGAATGTAAATAAACGAATTTCATCAAAGCCATAGTTCCTTGCTTATGGTCAAAGCTAACATGAGAGGCCCTCCTAGGAAACCAGTAGGATAAGTTATGTGATTACCGTTATTCCTGGTTAGCTCATGTCAAAATCTGTCATGAATAGCCTTACTTCCCCTGTTCCATTTATTTCCTTCCAGGGCCATGTGCTGGTGATTACCAATCTTTGGGGAGTTGAAATACCTTGTCATTATTTCTTTGATTCCAAGGCATGCCTCCCTCCAGCAAAAAAGGAAAAAAGATCAGTGTGTCATTTATTTTTAAAAAGGAAGCAAATGAAAATTAACTTTGCATTGGAATCTTCTGAGATGTCAGGTTGTCTCTTGAAAGGATGACATCTTGACATTGAGAAGCACCATTTTAGAAACTCCAAATTTTGTGAGAGAAATAGCTGTTTAGGTTCATCATTTGTTTCTTCTTCATAAATTTGCAGTTTTGTGCAAAACGTTGATTTAATCTCTGACTTTTTCTTTCTCAGTCCAACCTGTGCCTTCCTGAAGATGAGCATAAAAAGCTGTGATCTTTCTGCCCCCTGCCATCTGCTTGCTTTCCTTTTTTTTTTTTTTTTTTTTTTAAATCCTTTTTCCCCAGGGCGCCTGGGTGGCTCAGTCGCTTAAGCATCTGATTTTTGGTTTTGGCTCAGGTTATGATCTCAGGGTCCTGAGATGGAGCCCCGCGTCAGGCTCTGCACTCAGTGGGGAGTCTGCTTGTCCCTCTTCCTCTGCTCTCCCCCCATAAATAAATAATCTTAGAGAAAATCCTGTGTCCCCAACCTTCCTTTGCAAAATGGAAAAATGCCAACCTAACACCTTCTACCTTCTGCTCCTTTTTTTTTCTTTTCCCTCTTCTTAAAAAATTTAGCTGTAAGAACCTCCCCTGCCCTCCCACAACAATCTGTGCCCCAGAGTAACTCCTGAGCATGTGCCCTGGGAAGCCCGTACCTGGCGGTACTGTTAGTAATCACAAGACTGGAAATGCCAATGTCGCTCAATAGGAAAATGGACAAAACATTGAGCTATACCATTCACATGATGGAGGATTACACAATCGTGAAAATGAATGAAAACCCAGTTGCCTCTAACAGCGTGGAGAAATCATAGACACATGGCAGTGAATAAAGAAAGCAGGCTGCAGGGGACTGAAATGGGCATGTGCCACTCTTGGGCTGAAGCATTTCATTGCTGTGGAGGTGATTTGGGGGAGGCCTCATATCTGGATGGTGCTACCCCCAAAAGTCAAAGCATCTTGGACTGGAGTTGCCACACGCAGGACAGGTGTCCTGGAGAGCCAATGGGACCTGCAGTAGGTTTTGCTTGAGCAGGAAGCAAACCTCCGATGACGTGCTAAGCAGCTGAGATTTTAGGCTTCTTTGTTACCGCAGCGTGACTTAGCCGGCCCTGGCGCATGCAGACACACACAAAAGCCGTGTGATAGGTGAGGAGGATAATGATCAAAACACAGTTCAGAATGTGGCTGCTTCTGGAGGGAGCAAATGGGTTGGGAACGGGATAGAGCACACAGGGAGATGCACATGTGAAAGTGATGTTCTGGTGTGTAAGTTGGGTGAGGAGGTCACCGGTGTGCAGTTTATAATTAAACTTTATAATTTATACATGTTAATGCAAATGCCAAATATGACATAATAGAAAAGTTTAAAACACTCTAAAATAGTTTAGAAACTCAGCAGCATTAAAGACAGAATCAGTGTGGTGAGTAAATAGGGGGTTACCCTGAAATTCTCTCAATTTGCTGTACTGTTCGAAAATTTTCATAATAAAATGTTGGATAAAAACCCTGAATGGCCAACAGTTACATTAAGAACTTTGTAAAAAGCTACCCCAACACAACTATTTTGATTTTTTTCCAGCTCTTGTATCTATGCATAGTGTTTTCATAGATGTGGTTGTAGTGTATGTAGTATTTTATAGCTTGCTTTTTCATTTAATAGTTTATTATTGACATTTCTCCGGAATACATGTGTTTTGGTGAGTACGTGCATGTCTGGGGAATTCCTTCTATCCCTGGCAAATGCGGGTATCCCTTTTAGACCCCAATCACACTCCAAAAGCCAAAGATAGTTTTTAACTCAGTAGTAAGAATAATTAGAGCTCAAACACACGCTACTTCATCTAAAGTTTCCTTAGGAGATGCTGTGTCTACCTGCCAACTGCTGTTTTCTCGAGGTAAGGGGAAGCTGTTTGCGATTAAGACACACTGGACTAGAAGCATTCCCCCAATTCATTGTTGCCTGCCTACTATGTGTTAGGCACTGGCTGGGGAAATCTGTTACCTTCTCTCTCTTAGCCTCTGCTACTTCTGCCCCACCACCATCTCAAAAACAGCCCTGATTTAAAGTCTCCGTGGGTACACACTTACAACCTGCTTAAAAAAAAAACCCACATATGTTTGAAACATACCTCCTTTATTTTTTTTCCTGGTCGTAAAAGTTATTCACGTTCATGGTAGATAATCTAGAAAATACACAGACATAAAACCCACCCATCTTTCCATCACCGAGAACTAGACTGCTGCTAGTGTTTTACTCTTTTAAAGTAATGTACTTTTTAACAGTCTTTCTGCCTGAAGGCGAAGTGTTAAACTACAACTATTCTACTCATCCAGTTTCTTCTGTGTGCCTGTCCGGCCATAACCCAGATGAAATTAACACCAATACCGTATGGCCCATCACTTTTTATCCACGCAGTAGCTGTAACAAGAAGTCTTCCCCCGTCATCATTAAGATATGATTTAATATGTCATCAAGTATATAAAAGGCTCCTCCACTCAGAATAGCAAACAGCTGTTCAGCATGTCCAGTGAGCCTGGAGCCAGAAGAAGGAGACTGAGTGGTTGGGGCTCTGGGCAACTTCTGGCCCAGCGCGGGGAGGGCAGAAGTTAGTTCCCGGAGGGTCAGGGCCGAAACCTATTTATTCCCAGTGTCACCTGAGGGCCCAGCTACTGGGGCTTGGATATTGGGGCTTAAAACTATAGAACAATTACTTGCTCTCCCTGTGTCTCTGTCTCTGACTTTTCAGGACAGCGTGGTTGGTGGTTTATTGTGGGAGGGCCGGGGGTTGTCCAGTTCTTTCAAAGTAGCCTGTGTTGTCATCTGCAGTCTTAAGTGGGGTGGATTTTGTGACCTCTGGGGGTCCTGTTCACACAGATCGGACTTTGCCATTTCTGCCGTCAGCTTCCTTTCCCAGAATTCAGCTCTCCTCTGTTCAGCTTCCGCTGGCTGCCCTCTTGCCCGCTGGTCCTCGCCAGCTCTCGGCAGGAGGGCTGAGTCTCCCGCTCCACCAGTTGGAGGAGTGGACGGAGCCTCTGACTTGGAGCAGCTTGTGTCTGTTTAGTCCACCAACTTCTGGAAATGCCTGCCATGTGCTCTACATGGCTCCAGGGGCTTGCGATGGCAGTGGGCAGCATAAAAATCAGAGTAGGGAACTCGGAGGCTGTCGTAACAACCCTCTTGATATTATAGATAAAGAAGCCAAGGCCAGGGCGCCTGGGTGGCTCAGTTGGTTAAGCGACTGCCTTCGGCTCAGGTCATGATCCTGGAGTCCCGGGATCGAGTCCCGCATCGGGCTCCCTGCTTGGCAGGGACTCTGCTTCTCCCTCTGACCCTCCCCCCTCTCATGCCCCCTCCCATTCCCCCTCTCAAAAAAAAAAAAAAAAAAAAGAAGCCAAGGCCAGAGAGGGCACATCACTAGCTAGAAGTCACAGTAAAAGAAATATAAGTAAATATAATTACTGCCCTAAGAGATTTTGCCATCTGAATATATATTATGCATGTCTCAGTAGGTTATACTACATACTCATTGGAAGCTGGAAGATTTTAGAACGCTACTCTGAGGAAATGTAGGTAGGGACTTCATGTGAATAGAGACCCAAAGCCATCAGAAACCCACGCTATATGTGATGAGAAGGAATCCCATGTAAGGGGATATAGTGTGCTGGCAGTATCCCATTCATACTCTTTGGTCCTCACTTCAATCAGCACCAAGAATATGCTACCACTTTCTTCTACAAGCACCTGCTCCTGAGGGCCTGAAGGCTTTTTCTTAGCCTGCCTGCACAGCAGATGGAAAATTCCTAGGAGGTCACATGCCCAGGAACATCCCTTAGCCAATGATAGGATAAATACCCCAGCTCCCTCCCTCCTAAGGTGGGTGATCGAGGTGTGTTCTACAGCCTCTCCAAATTTCCTTGTGGGATTGAAAGTTGTTACCAGTTGCCCCCTGTAGTAACATGTACATTCACACTCCCTTCATTGGCTTTATTCCCTTCTGTCTCACTTCCTCACTCCCTCACCAGTGTTTACCGGGATCACCTCCCAAATAAACTCTTCACACTTGAACCTTGCTCTGGGTCAGCCTCTTAGGGAACCCAAACTAACCCAGGAGGTATCATCACCCACTGACCTCCCTCAGTGTTTGCCCAAGACTGTGCCTCCACAGGAGAAATGGTTGTTAACACACAGGACTCAAAGTGAAAACCTATAGAAGATGATTTGTGTCTCTACTCTGAGCCATAAGAAACTGGGCATATGCTCACGCTCCTTTGTGTAGATGACCTTGTCTTGCAAGGGGACAGGAGTGGGTGAGTAAGGAAGCGTTTACTGAGCACACACTGTATGCCAGGCTGTGTTAGGCCGCCGTATGCCCGAGCCCTGTGAGGTAGATACTCATTTGATCCCATTTTACAGATGGGAAAAGTGAGGCCAAGCAACTTGTTGGACACTGTCACTAAGTGGTACTCACATTTGAATCCAGTGCTATCTGACTCTAAATATGGTGCTTTTCCAAGCTCTGTAGCCTAGAGCTTACAACTATGCCCATCAGCCATGACCCTGGACTTGGGATGCCCTGCTGCTCGCAGTGGCATTCTTAACCATATCCTCAGCCCATAAACACTGCCCCTCTCCCCATTCCAAAACAAGTCCCCACAGCAGTGACCCTGAACTCTCCCTTCCGTGCGGGCATGCCCCAGAATGCCCTTTCAGGGCCCCATTTTCCTCTCTGTTTCAGTTAAACCTCATGGGTCCTGTGTGCAAATATTCCATAGCAGGAAATGAGGAGGGCTGGAGGTGAGGCGTCCCAAGCTCTCCTCAGGGGGGACCTTGGTCATTAGCCAGCCTTTGGTTGCCTCCAGCTGTGCCTGGGGTGTGACTGTGCGTGTGCAGTGGGTTAATAATGTTGGCTCTGCTGGTCAGGAGTTGGGCTCAACGGCTGTACGTTGGCTGAGCCAGCTGTCCACACGTCTCCCCTGCCGTCACGTCCACCTTGTTTTGTGGCACTGTCACCCAAGTATCATTTCCCCTCAGGTTCCTTGAGGACATGAGCTAAGTCTATTTGACTTTTGTGCCATCAAAGAATCTGGAACATTCCATTAGCAACAATAGACATCTGCTGAATGAACGGCATGGCTATTTTCTAGAATCAAGCTTCATGAGTGCGTGTCTTTAAGGAATAAGCTTTTGATTCCTATTAAATTTTTTTGACTGTTTTTTTTTTTATGAAAATGGCCCAACTATCAGAACAGTGTAATGAATACTTTTGAACATAATGAATAGTGTAATGAATGCCTCTATGCACATCACCTAGATTTAACGAATAGCATTTACCATATTTGATGTAGTTCCCAGGAAGCCAGGTCTCTTATCTGCTCCAATTGCGAAAATGACACTGTCTTGCACAAGGACATCTTGTCCAGTACTTCACAGAGATTGCACACACAGGAACTAAGCCTCAGGACCCTCCAAGTTGACTGTTCACCCAGTTCCGCCCCAGTTACTGAGGGCCCACCTTGTGTAAGGCCATGTGGAGGGCACACAGTGACCTCATCTTTTTAGATGAGGAAGTCATGGTCCCCAGCCTTGAGGCATTCACCCAGAGTCTAGAGAGGGCATAGACATGTACACAGATATTGCATGATGACATGCTAAGTCTGATGCTCCATTTTAGAGAATGACAAACTGAGAACCTGAGAAGTCTGCAATCTCATCTCTAGTGAACCTCACGAGCTCAAGGGGGGAAGTGGTGGCTGGACTGGGGCCTTGAGCTCCAGCTTTGCTGTTACTTAGCTGTGTGATCCTTACCAAGTCCCTGTCCAACTCTGGACCAGTTTTCTCCTCTGTGAATTAAAGGGTCAGGCCGGAATCTTTCAAAGGTCCCCCTTCAGCTTTGAGTTTCTAGAACTTTCCACAGTAAAGTATTTAACCAGCCTTCCCTCTCCTTCTTGTTTGCCTGTAACCTCCTCTCTGAGCCAGAGCCTGAAGGGATTTTCAGCTTTGCCTGGATTCCATGATGGGTTCTAATTCCACTCTCTAGGTACCCATGCCAGGGTAATTCTCCCAGTCAGGAATTCCTCTTGCGGAGCTAACCCATGTCCCTATTGCTGCAGTTTCCATTAATTTCCTTTGACCTGTCCTTGGGGGAAGTTCATGATTACTGATAATTCTAGTTAATCCTTTAACTAGGAAAAGGAAACTAACCATCTAATAGGCAGAATGAGGGAATGACTTGGCATGCCATCTGCAAAATATAAACCTAAAATATTCCAGAGTGTTCTCTGAGAGGCCACAGCCATTGCTGCCTGAGAGCCGGCTACTGCAGGGCCTTGTCTCCCAGCGGTGGGCACACTTCTGAGCCGAGCCAGGAGCGGGCACGGGCGTTGGCAATCCCTGCTGCTTCTCCCTCTCTGCGTGTTTGTGGCATAATCATTTTACTCGCTAAGGCAGAACCACTCCAGCCCTGTAAAGGGCTTTCTGACATCTCTCTGAGCAGCTGACCTCCCCCCCTTTCAGAAGATGTCATGGTTTATTAATTCCTTGCAGAAGCAATAAGAACTGGGTATTGGCTTAATTTGGGGCCCATTTACTGTTATGGTAGAAAAATGGGCCCTGTCTCCTTTGATTCAACACAGGGGCCTACAGTCCCTCCCTTAAGTCCTCCTGTGCCAGGCTCTCCCCCGACCCACTTCTAACTGTGTCGCCTTAGGCCCATTATTTACTCTTTCTGGGCCTCAATTTCCTCAGCATAGAATTGGGGTAGCCATATTATGCATTTCGCAAGATTGTGTGAGTGGATATTTAGTTACTGAGTTATTTTAGGGTCCCTCTCTACCAAGAGTTTCAAATTGAAACGCTGTTTTTGAAAATCTGGGGATTTCACATAAAAAGACAGATTTTCAGCTTTTCACAAACAAGTGGAAGCCATGCCAACCTTATGTCCACATTCCCAGGCGGAACGACCGTCTGGAGCTGAGTAGAGGTGGATCCCTTTAGGAAGGATGCCCTGGACTTTCCTGGGTCTCTGGGCCTTCTTGCCACAGCCTACATGGCCAGGGCCAGGGACTTCCTTCATGTCCTGTCTGGCCCTGAGGCCTCGAGTCTGTGGCTTGGTGGGTCTCCGGGTCTTCCACACGTTCTACAGGTAGCAGGTGTGAGAATATATGTGGCTCTGTTTTCAGCTGTGTGGTGCTGGTCAGAGAGAGTGATTTCATCATCTGTGTCACCACGAGATGGCGTGGCGCCTGACACCTTCGAGCTGGTCAGCACGCCACACGTTTGTTAGCTGAACCATGTGACAGCGACGCTTCCAAAAGGATTGTCTTAATGACATGTTCATAACTTCAACCTACCTTATAATGTACCTGACAGCAAGGAAAGGAAGAGAAATAGGTGTCTTATGTGTCTTATATGTGGATCTTCTTTTAAAAACATTTTTTTATTTCATGCATTATACAAGTGATGAATATTTACTGTAGAAAAAAACAAATAAGCAAAAAAAGAAAAAGAGAGAGAGAGAACATTTCAACGGGAATGTCATGGAACCATGGAACTAAGCAGAGCTGGAATGTTCTGGAGTTCTCAGCTCTCTTCCTGTAGCATCAGACCTCACTTCTGTGTTCTGATCCCCATTCCCTGGTCCTTGGCATCATCATCTTTGAAGGAGGGAGCCCCATGAAAAAACCAGTTCCCAGCATTTAATCTTGTTTCCTCAAGCACAGCTCAGCGTAGGGCTGCCGAATGCCAGCTCTTTAGCTCAAACATATGTTCCTGTTTTCTGGAAGAGTGTAACTAACGTGTCATGGGAGACCCCTTCACGGCTGGCATGTGCACAGGTCATTGCCTGATTCGGTCCTCACCAGCGCTACCCACCCAGTGGAATCTGGGGCTTAAAAGAACTCAAGCAGGTTGGCTGTGAGTCAGGAGTGTGCCCAAGCCATCCCAGACAGCACCTCCGATCGGTCCTACGTCAAGGGCATTGAGCCACAGGGCTCAGAGCAACTTCCATACATTTGTCCCCAGCTGTCTTGCAGGACCATTAACGAGCAGCCTTGAAATGAAAAACAAAAAACAAAAAACAACAAAAAAAAGCACATCACCTAAACCTTGTAAGCTTAACTATGTGCTGTGCCAACACCAGCTGAGCCAGCATGTGAGGAGAGCCTGGCAGAAGTGGGTCGGGGGACTGGATTTACCCATTTCTGGCAGCGTGACCTACCACGGGCCGCTTTTCCTCTCTTCGGCTGAGCTCTCCCTCGGCAACTTGGGGCAGGCCCGTGGCCTTACCTGTCCGTCCTCTGGGACACAGTGAGACCCAAGGTAATGAGAGATGAAGTGAGCTATGGAGGGAACAGCATGCGAGAGCATTTTCTTTCCATGTGAGTGAAAATTTGACTTAGCTCGGGCCGTTCTAGGGTAGATGGCTTTTTCTTTCCGTCCTTGGCCTTCTGTATCTTGCTTGTGTTTCTTCCTGCCCCGGGCCAGCATCTCTGGCTCCTCAGGGGCCCCCATCGCGGCCCCCCAACTGCTAATGTTCACTTTGCGGAAAATGATAGGTGACAGGTTGCTCCCTGAGATACCCACAATCAGATAAGCCAGGAGAGGAAACGAGTTCTTCGGGAAGAGAAACAGACTGCACTTTGGAAATTAAATATTCCTTAGAGGAGCACCGGAAACTTAAGATTCCAGCCAGAGGTTTCTGAGGACGGCTCAGCAGAACGACTGCGCCATCCCTGGGGTGAGGGCTGAGAAGCATTGCTCCCCACATCTGCAACTGTCATCTAGGGCCGAGGGCTGGGCTCGGCGTCCACCCCCACCCAACACAGGCCCCAACCCCCTTTCCCACCTCCCCCTGTGGGAGCCCCGGCCCCCCTCCACTCACTCAACATTTCATCTCGTGCTTTCCAATTTCAGTTTCTTGATGTTCACTTTAAGCGGGGATGTGAGCAGCAACCTGTTACTGCCATTCCCTATGTGGGGAAACTGAGGCACAAAAGATTGAGCAGGAGCCCAAAGAACAAAAGAGCTGAAGTGTGAGTGCCACTCTGAACAGAGCTCCGAATGTGCTCTTCTTTGCCCACCCTGCGGGTGCATGTAGACCTACACACACACACACACACACACACACGCTGAGTTTTACAGCTCTCTAAAATTTATGAGGAAAGTTGAGTACCCAGAGATCTCTTAATTAAGCGGCCTTCCCCTAGGAGAAAGGAAATGGGCTTCCATATTCTTAGCACCAACATCGGATTGCATGATTTACTACCCACGGCTTGTGCTTCTCCCCAAATCAACTCCTCTGTACTACAAGCATCTATCACTTTGAAGGCCGTTCAAGCGCCACCTTCCCCTCCCCCTTCCCTGGTACCCTCCAGACCTCAGCATTTCCTCTCCTCTGCCCCCTTACCTCAGAGTAAGTGTCTGGGGTCTTGGGGTCAGGCTGGAGTCCCGATCGGACACCCTAGGGTAACCAGCCCTGGGAGAGAGGGGAAAGCCCCAAGCCCAGGGCTGGCACCGGGGTGGGGGGACTGCCCTAACCTGTGTGGGGACAGGCGGGCTGTGCCTGGTTCTTCCTCACAGCCCACTGGGGCTGCTGATGGCTGCCATGAAGATATATGGGTTTAATCAGTCCCCTGACAGGTAAAGACCCTAACAACGAGGACAGTTTGTTCTCCCAAACTGTTGAGTATCTAAGCCCAATGTTTACTTTGGAATTGAATGAATAACATTGTTCTGGGAAAGGAAATTTAAAAAAGTAGGCTTGTAATTTACAGTAGAGAGGAGAGCAGATCTGGAGGTCTTGTCCACCCCACCCCCTTCACTTTCCAGGCCCAAGTCCCCCTCCCACAAACCATCTCTCTTTTTGCCGTTTTAAACTTCTAAACACACCACAACCAACCAGCTCATCTTCTTAGCCCTTCCAGGAAAGGTCTCAACATTGCCAGGCTCTCTAGAGCTGCCAAGAGAACTCACTGCTTTAAGGCAAAGGTCCTGCCCCCCGCCCTGCCCCCCAACCCTTTTTAAAAATCAAAACCAAAGGCCACTGAAATTCCAAATGCTGTGAGACCCATTCAAAATGTGGAGTGAAGGGTGATGATCAGAGGTAGGCCAGAGGTTCACCTGCCCCCACCCCACCACATCGGGAGAGAGTGACTTCTTATCAAAAATAAAGGCAGATCTGTGATTCAACAGATCTGTACCTCTGAAACAAATAATACAATATATATTAAAAAAAAAAAGAAGAAGAAGATAGCAGGAGGGGAAGAATGAAGGGGAGGAAATCGGAGGGGGAGACGAACCATGAGAGACGATGGACTGAAACAAACTGAGGGTTCTAGAGGGGAGGGGGGTGGGAGGATGGGTTAGCCTGATGATGAGTATTAAAGAGGGCATGCTCTGCATGGAGCACTGGGTGTTATAAATAAACAATGAATCATGGAACACTACATCAAAAACTAATGATGTAATGTATGGGGATTAACAGAACAATAAAAAATTAAAAAAAAAATAAAGGCAGGGCAGGGAGCCTGCCATCCGCCCCCTCAACCCCCAACCCAAGTCAAACCTTGCAAGACGCACCCCTCTCCTGGGATTGAGGGATCCCTTCATGAGGAAGGTTGATTTATTTTTAAAATAAATAAAGGGAGGGACAGAGGGAGTGAGGGATTGTACCTTTTTACCCAGCATCTAGAAAATTCCCAGGGACTTTTTGTTGAAGAGAGACCAGTGGTACTTCTTGCCTGTGCTGAGGCGTGGGGTGGTGGTTTGTAGCAGTGGACATCCTGGTCAGCCAGGGGGTGCTCGAGACCAGCCTGTTTACTTCAAACAGACCTCTCATTTCCAGATGAATCATTCCTCTGCCCCACAGTGATCAGCTTAGAGCCCTCCACCCAATCTCTCTTTCTGGAGTGCCCCTCAATGTAAGACAGAAGGAAGGGACCTGTGTGCTCAGGCTGCTGAGCTGGGGGAGGGTGTTTCTCCAGAAGGATCCCCACCCCCTGGGTCTGGCCGGAGGCTAGAGGGGTCCCTCACACTCCCAGCTGGGCCTCAGACAGGGGCACCTACCTCTCCCGTTCTCTTCTAGAAACCAGGGCCTTGATGCCCGCCTGCCCGCCTACCTACTTCGGATGCCTTGGATTAGCTAATTGATGGGTTGGGGGGGGGGGCTACTTTGAACATTTCAAGGTCTGGTCAGGGGCCAAGTCTCATTACTTCGCTTCAAAGTCAGAAACTCCATAAAAAGTTCATTGGTGGAGCTGATTGTTCCAGATTGTCCCAACGGAACTGAACCCACCACAGCACCCCAGGCTTCATGTTTTAATGTGGGGCGAGAACACGTGTGTGGTAGAACACGGCGGGGAGGGGAGGGAGCAGGAACCCCCAGCCCGGCTTGCATTTTTTTCTCCTTTCAAACACTTAAAACTTACAATAGAACTATAACCGCATTACCCAAGATTTGGAAAACAGAGAAGAGCAAAAGAAAATATTCCAGAAGCCCACAACTTAATACAATAATAATATTTCTTCTAGGCATTTTTGATATGTATAATTTTTTATATACTGCAAGTCAGCATATGCATATAAAATGGCCTGGGTTTTTTGCCCTTTTTTTTTTTTCCCTCTAAGCATTAAATCATAAGCATTTCCCCTCGCCTCTTCAAAGCCAGTATTTTAAGTGGCTGTGTGATATTCTGTCCTGGAATGTGGAATAATTATTATATACTGAGGTTGTTTATAGTTTTACATTTTTATAAATAACAGGAACATCGGCATATTTCCTCTGGGACTGAGTCTTGAATTTCTTTTTTTAAAAAAAGTAACATTTTTCTGATTATAAACATCACCCATATTTATTTTTTTTAAAGTGTGGAAAATCTGGGAAAGTATGAAGAAGTTAATAAAAATAACCCATAATTGTTGTGCCCAGAGAGAATCATTGTTAACTTTTGAGTGTATTTCCTTCATATATATACATATATATGTATATATATTAGAAACAGGATCACGCTGCACAGAAGTTTTGTAGGTCCCTGGGGCCAGGAGAATAAAATTGGCAGAGGAAATATTATTTCCAGGAGAGATTCAATGCGTGGTATGTGTGGATTTGAAACTGGACGGCATTTTCGTTCCGACCGTGCAAGCTGGGACAAACCTGTGCCCAGCCGTGGGGCGGGGAGGCTGCCCCGAGGGCTGCTAGCGCTGAGGCTTTATCAAGCCCTGTGGCCTTGCTTTGGGGTTGGGGTCAATAGCAAGGCCACGGTGGGTGCGAGCAAACGCACTTTCCTCATTTCTTCTGACAAGCGCTGCAGAGCCCCTGATTTATGGCCACACTTCACGGGACACTAGTAAATGTCCCATAGTGTATTTTGTAAGAGTAATGAAGTCTCAGTAACCCCAGCCCTCCCCGAAGCCTCTGCTAATAAATTTCCTTCTGGGAGAGGGGTGAGCCTGCTAGGCACTTGGCAGTCATCGGGCTGTGGATTAGCAGAGGGGCACCAGGGCCCCCCCAAGGGCTCCTATTCGCCCCCCAGTCTTGCTCCGGAGGAAATGGGGGGCTTGGCTGCGCCCCCCACCTCCAGCCACCCCTAGAATGCCGAGCTCTCAAAAGGCAGGAGAAAGATGAAAACTGAGTCAAGGAGCTGGAAAAGGAGGAGGAGAAACCCCAAACCATAATTGCCCCTTTCCTTCTGCAGCTCAGATTACTGGCCAGGGGCTGAGGGGCGGCGGAGGGCTGTTTCTTTTTTGACTACTGTTTCCCTTGAGTTGGAAGATGAACCATGGGATGAAAGAAGACGGAGGGGCAATTGAGATGGGACGAGTTGGGGGTGGGGTTGTGCAGGGTCATCACAGACCAGGAATAGGGGGGCAGGATTTCCTCTGGCTCCAGAAATGGGGTGGGGGAGGGGGGAGGGGGGCTGGGAGGGGCTGAAGGTATTCACATCCCACCCCCATCCCCGTGGCAACAAAGACACTTCAAAGGGCTAGGACAGAAGAAATATTTGTCCCTACCCCCTTGAGCCTCCGCTTCCCTCTCATATATTCGGTTTGGATATTTCTTCACTCATTATTTTAATTCAACCTTCCATTCAGCCAGAGCCTGCCAGGTCCCACGTGGTGGGGAAGGGGGGGAGGAGGGTAGTGGTGGTGGCTGGGGACACAAAGATGGATAGATACAACCCTGGTGGAGGTAACAGAAGTCGGAGCTAGTACTTAGTGAGTGCTTACGGCATACCAGGCATTGTTCCAAGCCCTTTACATGTATGTATCAGTTCATTTACTCCTCACAAAACCGAAACATGTATGCATTTTATTATTACCACTTCCGTGTTACTTAGGGTTGAGTGGCTTGCCCAGGATCTCTCTGGTTCCTGAGTCCAGGCTCTCAGGTACCCCTGGAATCATGAGCGCCAAGCAAGCAGGCCCCCTAGACTTCATCCGCAAGAAGCCCGTTATTCTACAAACTACGACCCTGAGGCCCAGAGAGAAGTAACGTACCCAAGGTCACACAGCAAGGTGGCAAGGCTGGGACTAGAGCCCTACGGCCGGACCCCATGGCCAGAGCTCTTGCCACTGTCTTGGCAGCTGGCCTTTGGCCATCTGATCTCCCTCGTGCATATTCTGAGAAGACAGTGAAGTGAGAACACTTTTCTGATGTCTGTAAACTTCCTGTTTGCAGTGAACTACGCTGAAGACCCACCCAATGGACCTGGAAAGAATCATGAGGAAGGTTGGTTAACGAAAGGATAGGAACTCCAAACCCACAGGCTTGGTATCGTTCTGATATCAGTGGGGTGGTGAATGAGTTTTGAAAGTTAAAGATTGACATTTTAGTGACTAGACGTTTCCCATGTGTAGAAACTTCCCATATAGAGTTTACCAATTTTCCCAAGGAGACTTGCAGCTGTGGCATGATTGCCTGGAATAGGACGCCCTGTGTGAGTGTCCGGAACAGGCGGACGCTGGTGCACAGGGGAGAAATGGCCTGAGAGCAGTCGGCTTGGCGTCAGAGCCTAAACGGCCGTGTCCATCGGAGACTCGATCATGAGATGATTCTGGTGACCCCGTAGGAACTCCCAACCCTAAAAGCAATTGCCAAGTGCCTGAGACAGACCTCATGGTCAAGCAGAAGCAGACACATTTGGGATTTCTCATGGATAAAATCTGAGTTTGGACACAATGGATTTGGGGAAAAGTAGATCTGGGGGTGTGAACTGCAGTCTTTCACTGCCCTGGGTTGTCTCTCAGTCCCTGTTGGTGGTGGTGGTGGTGGTGTTTGCTTCAGCTACCTCATTTGTAACCAGGGGATTACTGTGAATGTCCCTTTACGTTCTGACCCACAATTGCCTGATTCTTCCATGGAGGACGGGTTATACTTTAAACAGAGCTCAGAATAGGCTGAATGTCATTCACAGCCCAGTGTCACTCAGAAAATCAAACATTCCAATTCACTCTCAAAAAAACATTGCAGGCTGGTTCCATAGCAGGACTGGGGAAGGGCCATCAGTTGGGAGTGGATGTCACAGGCCAGCAGTGGTTCATCACATCTCTGTGATTTGGATGCAAAATAAGGGCAGGGAGCCATCCTGCGATGTATAGGGGGAGGTGGGTGGGGCACGACTCTGCTGTCCCCGATCCTCACCGCACCCCTGGGCAGCTCGTGTGCTTATGGCCGTTTACAGACGAACGAGCCAGACATCGAGGGCCTTGGAGACTCACAGTGCTTGGACGGTGGGTGTGAAATGACACAGACAGGAAAGTGCCGCGCCAAGTAAAGAAGTGCTGAAGACCACGGTTATAAACCGTCCCCACTAAGTGGCCTAGCACGCTGCAGGCAGACCCACGTGCCCAATCTGTGTCAGTCCCCTCCCTTGTCTCTCCTTCTCTAGGGCAGGGGACAACTGAAGGGGCTATGTGCTGTGGTGATGGAACACTGGATTGTGAAGATTTGGGGGGCCTAGGTTCGAGTCCTGACTCTAACATTGACTGGGTGACAGAGAGCAACTCCTTTCCCTCTCTGGGCCTCCCTAGCTCCGCTTCCAGGCCCTCGGTTGGGGGTCGTTGAACCCTGAAGGGCCAGTGTCTTCGACTGTTGAGCACTGGGCCTCGCTCACTGCAGGCTTCCATGAGTATTTGTTGAATTGAGTTAGGCTCCTGCCCGGCTCCCGGAGACGTTACACCCGCCCAATCAGATAAACTGGGGAGGATGAAAGTGATTCCCGAACACAGCTGGAGGGCTATTTGTCTCCGTCAGAAGGAGAATGGTGAGGACCCGGGAGAGCCCGACTCACCCCCTTCTGCGTTCTTTGCGAGAACACATGGGAGTGGGGAGGGTGCCCCCGGCAGAAGCAGACACATTTGGGATTTCTCAGTCTTTCAAACCTGGACCGCCTTCTGATGAGCATTAAAAAAATCTCGTGCCCTCTCTTGATGCTTTTTGAAATTTCAAAATGAATGAAATAGTGACTTTAGAAAAATCAATGATAGTTTTAGAGCATGCTTTTTTCCCAAACTTCTCACGTCCCCTGGAGAGTCTGATAAACACGAGGCAGGCACTGAAATATGCCATTTTTCATTCCAGGCAGGTGTGGAAATTGAATTTATCGGGCGCTGCCTGGGTTTGAGGTAAGAAAGAACACTTCTCTCTTCGCAACTCCTCTCACTGTGAGGTTTTCAGGATTGGGTACTGTAAGTGTGGCCTTGACCTGCCCCAGCCAGCAGTCCTTGACCACGGTGACAAGGCTCTGTGACAAAATAGAGTGCCATGCACTGTACATTCTTGCTATCATCAATAATGTGCCTATAATTATTTATGATGCTGTGCTTTTCCACTGGACTGCGCTGCCTTTGAATTTCGGCTTCGACTTCTCAGCAGGAGTGAGCTGTGGGCAACTTAGAGGGTATCTCTTTGCTCATCATTTATTCTGTTCATTACTTGGGTCTTACCTGCTGTTGTTTTTTCCTGTTTGTCAATTTGAGCCAGGACTTCCTGGGTGTCCATGACACAAGAGACTCTCAGAAACACTGCCCTTGAGGAGCTTAGGCTAGCCTAGAGGAAACCAGGCAGAGACCCATCGTAGGTAAATGATTAGGTGTCATTATATGGTTGAGTGCCTTAAAATGCAGGCTTTCTGTCCAAGGTAACTATTTTTCCAACATTCTCTTCCATTCTCTAAGGCCAGAATGAATCTGGCTTAATTACGAACTCGGGCAATGCATCTAACCTCTTTGAACATCAGTTGACTTGAAACCAGGGTTGAGTGAGATGGTGTTTAGAGCCCCTTCCAGGTCTGCCCAGGGTCCGAGGGACTCCTGCCACCACTGGAGTGGGGCCCATTGCCCTCACAAACTGAAGTCCCCTGTCCTTGAAACCCTCTGCTCCCACCTTGTCTGACTCCTCTCAAAGGCACCTCCCTGCTCACTACCTGGCCCCTTTGCTTTTCCGACTCTGTGTCTTTCTTTCTTCTGTCTTTAAGGAAAAAGTGAAAATAGGAGAGCTGGCATTTCTAGGACATTGTGGGTGGCCTATAAGGGGGACGATGAGGTAGAGGACTGGGGGGAGGAGCGCACTGTTGATTCACCGGTTACCCCATGGAGCCAGTTCACACCATCATGGCGCTGCTCACTGCCAAGAGACCATCACCATGCTTGTGGTGGCCTAGCTGCCAGGGCCATTGGGAGGCCTCCCGGGAGCCCCGAGTGAGTGGAAGGGGGACAGCCACTTGGCCAAGGGCTGTGAAGAAACTTCATCAGGCAGATGACAGAGAGCCCCCTGGGGGCTGTGGCTCTCCTTAGCTGCAGGATACTGCCCAGAGAGCCCTCCTTCCCCTGGCCCATTACACCTGGCCCTGCAGACTGAGCCCCATGCCCCGTCCTGGCACGTAGGGGGGCACGAAGAGCGAGCAGCTGCTGCTTAGCACAGCGCCTGACCTCATGGCTGGTAGGTGGCCAGTTAAGGTCAACTTAATGACTGACTGCTTCACACCCACACCACATTAAGCTAAAATAGTTACGCAATAGACAAAGGACTTTTTACATGTCACTTATTTTCTTATTAGGATTTATTTAGTTTTTCTTGTCCAGTGCTCATTGTTTTGAAGACCCAAGATGATGAGGCGCATTTGAACTGGGAACAAGAAAGCCTGGGACAAATCTCTCCACCTCCCTGTGCCTCTGTCATTGGGCTGCACAGGCAGTGGTGAAAACAGCATCTGTAGCCTCGCTGGGGGATCAAGCCCACTGGCGGAGGGGACAGGTACAGTGGCTGTGACAGGTGGGAGGGGCTGTCATGTGCAATAACCCCGAAGAAGAATGTCCCCCATTCTCTCTGGTCATTGGGTACCAGACCCCACATTCCTGGCATCATCCGGGAAGGCTTTCACCCCACCTAATACTACTGATCATGCTGCAGGTGATGTGAGTCTGAACGAATGAGGCCGGTTTCCCTAAGCCATCCAAGATGGCCAGTTCCGTGGGTTTTCTTCAGGACCTCAGCTTAAATGCCTCATCCTTTTCTGAATCAGAATCATCAGAATCCTTTTCTGAAAAGACTAAAGGGGCAAGTGGAGCAAACAGCCTCTGCAGGAAGAGAATTCCAGACAGAGGGGCTAGCAAGGGACAGTTTGGCTGGGTTGCGTGAGCAGGGCAGGCAGGGAGACAGCTCAGAGAATGGCCAGAGGCCAGGGTGCATCGGGTCTTGCAGACCATAGGGAGGACTTGGGATTTAGTTGTAAGGGCAGTTAGAAGTCATTGGTGGGTTTTGAGCAGGGAAGTGGCATGATCTGGGAGGGAGGGAAAGGTGAAGATGGAATTTACTGGCGGACTGAGTGTGGGTGTGAGTAAAGGAGCAATCCATGACAACTTCAAGGCTGTTGGTCTGAGTAACCAGATGAATGGGCCGTCTGGCCTCTTGGAAGCCACGTCCCACCCACTGTACCTTGCAGAATCTCTTGTTCATTCCTTTCTGTTCCCTCTCCTGCTGGCTCATTCAAACTCCCATCACTCCTCACAGGGCTTCCTACAGAGGCCCCTCACTGCCAATCAACACAATTGTTGATCAGGTTTAATTATTTCACTTTCATGCCTGAAAACTCTGAGGGCCACCTGGATCTATTACTGTGTAACAAGTTGCCTGGCAGTTTCAAACAACAAATATTTATTGTCTCACAGGAATCTGGGTGCATCTTAGCTGGGTCCTCCTTAGGGTCACAGCAAGCCAGTCAAGATAGCAGCCAGGCTGTGGTCTCATCTGAAGGTTCAGCTGGAGGACACACTTCTGAGCTCACTCATGTGCCTGTTGGCAGGATTCTGTTCCTCATAGGCAGCTGGACTGAGTGTGTCAGGTCCTTGCTGGCTGTTGGCCAGAGACATCAATTTCTTGACATATGGATCTCTCCCCAGGGCAGCTCCCAACATGGCACTGGCTTCCTCAGAGATCTTTCTTTCTTTCTTTCTTCTTTCTTCTTTCCTTCCTTCCTTCCTTCTTTCTCTCTCTCTTTTTCTTTCTTTCTTTCTTTCTTCTTTCTTTCCTTCCTTCCTTCTTTCTCTCTCTCTTTTTCTTTCTTTCTTTCTTTCTTTCTTTCTTTCTTTCTTTCTTTCTTTCTTTCTTTCTTTCTTTCTTTCTTTCTTTCTTTCTTTCTTTCTTTCTCTCTCTCTCTTCCTTCCTTCCTTTCCAGATTTTATTTATTTATTGATCAGAGAGAGAGAGAGAGAGAGAGATAGCACAAACAGGGGAGTGGCAGGCAGAGGGAGAAGCAGGCTCCCCGCTGAGCAGGGAGCCCAATGTGGGACTTGATCTCATGACACTGGGATCATGACCTGAGCTAAAGGCAGATGCTTAATTGACTGAGCCACCCAGGCATCCCAGCTGTAGTCTTTCTTGCAACTGATTTTGGAAGTGACATCTCATCACTTTGTCATACTCTCCTTGTTAGAAGTGGGTTGCTAGGTCCAGTCCACACTTAAAGGGAGGGGATTATACAAAGGCAGGAATGCCAGGAGGCAGGGATCTTTGGGTGCCATGTTCGAGGCTGCTTACTACTCCTAGCCCCTTTCCTGCTTCTTCTGTACCCACCCCTCACTCTGATCATGTCACCCGACTTGCTGGTCCTGAAAGAGATAACTGTTTTTCTCTGTTTCCTGTGTCATTGCCTTTGGCCACTGTGCACTTTTTGCCTTGAACTTTTAGAGATTTTTTTCTGCTCATTATTTCAGGCCTAGAAGTAATACCTTTGGCCATAACCCCTCCCCACAACTTGCTTGTACCAGCTATTGTGGTCCATGTTCATGTCTGTGCTCTGGGACAGGACTGTGTCTTATTCATTTGTGGGTTCTTATTGCCAAATATAGTATATAGCACATAGTAGATACTCAACTCTTTGTTCAGTATGAATGAGTGATTTTTTAGTTAAAGCAAAAGAAAAAGTTCAGGAAGGTAGGCTTTCTCCCAGGTTGGATTCCAAGGTTAGAAGATCTGTAAGATGATCTGTTTTGGATCATCTGTGTCTAGCTTCCTCTCCATTGGGAATTCCTAAAAAAAACCTATTCAACTGTTCCTGCAAGTATCTGATTTACCTCACTTTGGGCCTCTCACAAATCTTGTGAGACAGGAAGGGCAGCAATTATTATACCCATTTTATAGAGGCAGAGGCTTAGGGATGCTAAGTATCATGACCACAGCTGGATGGCTAGTCCCTGGTTTGGTTCAGTTCAGAACATATTTATCAATGCCTGTTATGTTTCATACAGAAAATGTCCAAGTTTTCATATGGAAAAGTAAGATATAGTCCCTGTCCTCAAGGGGCTCACAGGCTTATCATGGACTGACATTTAACAGAGCCCCTAATATGAATTTCCTACCACATGAGCTGCCTCTAAAATGATTCAGGTAGTAAAAATGTGACAATGTAAGGCCAGAACAGTGGACCCCAAACCTGATGGATCTGTTGAACCATCTAGAGAGCTTTTAAAAAACACAGACTCTGATTTATGGGTCCCAAACAGGACCCAGGAAGCTGTATTATTAAAAACCAAGTGACACTGATGGGCCCAGGTTTGAGCCACTCTGGTCTAGTGGGCTTGGTCTTAGGAGAACACTCAGATCTGGGAGTATCCAATTCGGAAGAAGGGGGATTTCCCATTAGCTCAGCCTGTGAGAACTCCACAGGTATTTCTCTTCCCTGGGCTGCCCCCACCTTGGAATGGGCCTTTGGCCCTGCCTTATTCCCTGCATGGTCCCTACACTGCTCCCCTGAGCCCCAGTCACACCATTTCCTCATATTTCTGGTCATACCTCAGCCGAAACCTGACCTGCCTTCGGTGTCTTGCCCAAGTTTCAGGTAATAAAGCGCTCTCTGGGAACAGTTCCAAGATGGCGTGCTCTCCTGCTGGGCCACAGTGGGCTGCACTGGCTTCCTCTTCTGGATCCCCACCACCCTCCAGTCTGGCACTTCATGAGACATCTGCTGTCACAGCCATCTGTAAACAGGCCTGGCAAACTCCTGGAAGGCGATCAGTGTGGGGGTTTAGGTTTTGACCCTTTATCTCCTTCAAGTCTTGTTCAGATGTCACATTCTTAGTGAGGCCTTCCCTGACCACCCATTGAAACCTCACTCCTGCTTCCTCCACACCCAATCTCTCTAACTGCTCAAATCCCCCCATAGCATCTATTACTTTCTAATTCACTAAATTATTTATTCTTTTTTCTCATCATTCTCCTGACAATAGAATATGGCTTCCAGAAGAACAGGGCTTCCACCCCTGCCCGCCCCATCCATGGATATATCCTCAGCACCTAACACAGTGACTGAAACAAAGTAGGTGCTACAGAAAGATGTGTTAGATGCATGAATCTTGAGTAATGCCCTTGTAGGCAGTGGTGCTCTCTAAGTGCTATTTGTTTGTTTGGTTGCTTGAGAAGGCCAGCCAAATTAGGGCAAACCAATCTCCTTCTCTTCTAGAAGAGGCCCTGGTCAGACAGCCCAGGCTTGGAGACTCTCATTTCTTGAGGTTGATAGAATGAGCCTTGTTGAGACTGTCACGGCCTTCCCAGCTGGGCTGAAAAATGACTTTGGAATCAGATGCCAGGCAGGCAATGGGCCAGCTCCAAGACTTCCCAAGGAGCTGGAGTCAGGGCTGGCTTCACAACCCGTTCGTCAGCCCCAGCACACAGAGGAGAGGCCTTCAGCTGCCAAGGACTTTGTTTTATTGTCACTGCAATTGGCTTCTCCGTAGGCAGGAGCTGCCAGGGTAGCAGCCATCAAGCCCTGGACACGGGCTGGGGTAATAATAGCAATTCCATAATTCTCATCCGAGCTGCCACTGAAAGGAGGAGCTGCTGGAGGTGGCTGAGAAAACAGGAGCCCAGCAGCAGCAGGAGGAAGAAGAACTGGTACTGGCTGTTCTCTCTCTCACTTCCTCACAGACCTGGACTTGGGACGTGGCTCATGGACCTTCTTCCAGCCCAGTCTCAGTTCAGTTTTTCCAATGCATAACATGCATTCCAAAGATGCATGTTAGATCATGCATCTAACACAGAAAGAGGGCCAGGATGTTATTCTTAAGGTGTAGGGACACGGCAGAGAATTCTCAGGTAGAAAATTGTGATACCATCTTGTAGACCCTTCTGTAGACAGCCTACATCACAGACAAGAGACATTGTTGCTTGGGATGCATTTGACATGTTACTTCTGTTATTTGTGCCTTCTGGTTTTTGGAAAGACAGGACATTGGATTGTTGAGAAATTATACAAAACTGTTCTCAGAACTCCTGAGCTGTGATTTCTGCCATGTGTGTGGGATGATAAACCTTTGTACCAAGCTGGTCTGAGATACCCCTGAGTTCTGGCCTTGGAGTAGGCAGGCCTAACTACACTGAGTGGCTGTTTGGGAGTCTCTGAGTTATTGTGTATACTCCTGTTCCTTATTTAGGAAGAGGCAATAACTGATGTCCTGAAACCTGTCCTTCAAAGAGCCTTCCTGTGGCACATGGAGGTAAAGCCAGAACTGAGAGCCCAGATTCTCCAGCCTCTCCTATCCAAGGCACTGGGCAGGGAAGTGAGGGTGAATGGACACCAGCCTCAGAGAAAAAAGCCGGTAGCTCATGTGAATATCAGTTTTGTAATTGCATGTAGTTTATCCCTCCAAGACCATAGTTAAGGCTCAGTGACATTTCCAGTCTCCCCTCTAGCATCTGTTCAGAGCAGCCTTTCCTGAAAACCATTCCCTGGCATATGAAGCCTGGCACATATAGTCTACTGGGAAACACAGGTCTGGAGGATAAGCTTCTAGAAATACTAAGGGTTGGGTGGACCTACTTGACATCATTCAGTCCAGGGCCCTGTGGAATTTTCATTCACGCTCACATGGCCTCCCAGTGAGGCCCCCTGGACTGTGAAGAGAGCACAGGATAGTTTGAGCTCACTATTAGGGCTAGCAGCAGAGCCCTGGAGTCTGGACAGTTAAGCCTCTGCTCCAAGCTGTTTTCAGGTGGAGGAGTGTTTCTACCATCCACTCAGACCCTAGCAAAATTAAAATTGTATATAGGTTTGGCTTTAGACATCCCCTCCATTCTCCTCTTTTTACCACTTCCTCTGGCTACCTTCTCTGGTGCTACCATCAGCCTACCCTACCAAGACAAAGCAATGGACCAGATTATGGACTTTGTTTCCCCTTCTTTCATCAAAATGTCCTCTACCTGAAAGGCAACAGATTGTCAAATCATCCAGTCTTAATAAAGATGACATTTTCCCCCAGTGTCCTAATCCTATAGCTCAGTGAAGATAACAAATAATTATAATAATTTACACTCATAAGCACACCTTAATCATTATAGATTTTTCTACATATTATTCATTCAGTGGACTTTATTGAATGTCTACTACAGACTTTACCTATTGTGCCCACATTCCTTACTGGGCACTGGCAAAACTGCAGCTTGAGAAAGTGTTGTAAGAAACTAGCTGGAACATCATAGTGTTGTGTTCATGACTGTGGGGTCAGCAGGAAGGGAGGGTTTGCATCTCTTGGATCAGGTGAGGTTCAATACAGAAGGTGATGAGCTCATCAGGGGGACAAGGAGTAAGGTGGGTGGCACAGGCTCATTTGGTTCCCAGGACAATCCTAGAAGTTTGGCAGAATTGGTATAGTTGACCTTATTTTTGCCACTGAAGAGGTGAGGTCCAGAGAGAGGCAGAGACTTGCCTAAATTCATTTTGAAAACCAGAAACAGGACAGGAAACTGAACCCAACTCTCCTGAGCTCATGTCATTTCCTTAGCTACCTGGGACACCAGGGCTGTCCTCCTATGTGAAGATGGCTGACTTTTGTGGCAGACATTTTTTTTTAATAGTTTATAAGTATGCATTCCTAAGCACTGCCCTTTAGTTTTGCCCACATCTTTGACATATCTTTATAAGTCTCTTTTTATATAAACTTTCCTTTCCCATCCCCTTTTTGTTCCTTTCCATGTATTTGTTGAAGAGCCAGTGTCATTTGACCTATAGGGCTTCACACAGACTAGATCTTGCTGATTGCATCCTCATGGTGTTGTTTAGCATGTTCTTCCACCCTGTGCATTTTTAATAAATTAATAATTAGATCTTGGGGCTTGATCACATTTCAGGTTTGATTTTTCTCCCTAGGTGATAGGTAGTAGTGTGCTGATTCATCAGGAGCCACGTAAGGTCTGATTGTCTCTTTTTTTGTGATGTAAGTAGCTGTTGATCCCCAATGCCTAGATTGATTAATTAATCCATGTTTTGTTCTGATATCTCCAGTCCCTGCTTCAATGCCTTGCATCTCGCTTTGCCTCTGTGGTCTGATCTCTGGAGAGACATGACTGTTTGTCTGATTTCCCTGGGTCCTATCCTTTCAACCTACACATCAGCCTCAGTCTCCTGTACCCAGCTCAGGCTCTCAGAACATCTTCTTGATTTTTTACCAAATTTGGGTATTTGCAGAATTCTTGTGTGACCACCTTGAGCTGTTAATGGAAAGGAAGGTTCCTACTCAGACTCATCTCACTGCTTGGCTTTCAGATCTGCCCATGTATCTTTTCATACAGATATAGTTGTAATAAATGGCCAGGGAGACCTTTCTGAGCTCAGAGGAACGATGACAACAGGACAGCTTGGAAGCATCATAAAGATTTTGTCATGGAACCTGAATTCTGCATCTTCATAGTTGCTGAAGAGACTGCCAAGTTGTTCACCAAAAACATTTCCTTTGTCTCCTAGCCACAGGAGGCTTTTGTCCCCTCTTTTGAGTAAGATGTGTCCATGTGACTGAGTTCTGGCCAATGGAATGTAGCTAAATATGTCACTCAGGCCTAGCCCATTAACAAAAACTGAGTGATTCCATATCCTTTCTCTCCCATCTCGAGGCTGGATGGATAGGGTCCAGCAGAGGACTTAGAGTCTTAAGAGTATGGCAGACACACAAGATGGAAAAACCCTAGGGCACTGAAAGACCACATGGGAGTCTGCCCACTGGCTTGGAACATGTGCATTGGACTTTGTGGGAGACAGTAATGAATTTTTATTGAATTAAACTGTTTTAATTTGGGGGGTTGATATAGCAACTAGTGTTATTTGCCCTGGCTTATACAAACCCTTTGGAGAGTGAGGAAGTGGCTCATGACGAAAGTAGAGGAAAGGAAAGCAAACCCTGAAGAAGTTAAGGCAAAATAATTAGAACTTGATCACTTCTAAGTAAGTTCCATGTAGTATGATGCCTTACTCAACGTGGTATCACCTCTACCCCAAAGGAATTATTTCTGAAAGTTGTGGCTCTCCAAGTTACCTGAGTACCCCTCGTGTGTGGGGTGCTGTTTTTGGAGAAGAGGTAATGAATCACTAATTGGGTAGTGCCAGAGCTCCTTCTGAGGTTGAAGAGATGTTTGTGCAAAGGGCAGGGCAATAAAAATCATGGCCTCTCCACTCTAGAAGCAGCAAGAAGATGGGGACCCTGAGTCACCAATGGGGCAGAATCTGGCCCAAATAATGGGAAGAAGCTATTGTATTAACAGTTTTGCAAAGAAAGGAGTAACCCTAAGATTTCAGAGGAAGGACTGATAGAAATCATCACAGATCTGAAACTTTAATCTCAACATCGGCTGACTCCATCTGACTCTATATGTTCATCCAGATGTGTCTTGGGCAGAGAACACTAGATCTCATCTAAGAGGTGACCAGAGGATGTCTGCTAGTTTAGGCAGCATTTTCTCCTCATGGAGTTTTCTTCCTTCCTTCTTCCTTGGGAGACTTTTCTTTCTCAGACCTTTATTAAGATTCCATCTCCTTTCCAATGGTTTTTAAGTCTTTGGAGATCAGGTAGATATTCTGGCCTTGGTCTTGTTTCATCATTGTTACTCTTTAGACCTTCAGACATCTGATGACTTAGGTTCACCAGAGGTTGGCATTGTGGGTCACTGCTTTGGTTAGTTTCAGTTGCTTTTTATAACACACACACAGAGGCATTCATCTCCCCAAAGTTTTCAAGACAGGCAGTTGACTGTGGTAGTCAAGAGAGGCCTTGGGGGTGCCAAGATTATTCAATGGGAGGGGGAATATTTGTCTTTTCAACAAATAATGCTGGGACAACTGAAAAACCAATGCAAAAGAATAAAGGTGGACTTCTATCTCATACCCTATCAAGACCTAAATATAAAACCCAAAACTTTAAAGCTCTTAGAACAAAATGTAGGAGCAAATCTTCATGACCTTGAGTTGGGAAAGTCCTTCTTAGATACTCCACCAAGTGCCCACAAGCAATAGAAGAAAACAAC
>NC_058410.1:105037980-105192616 GCF_002201575.2 Neomonachus schauinslandi | reverse complement strand
ACACACACACACACACACACACACACACACACACACACACACACACACACATATATGCTGAAAAACTTTACACAGCAAAAACAAAATATTCAAAGAAAGAGAATAAGTATATTAAGGGAATGCAAAGAACACTAGGTAGATTTAATCTGAAAGTTTCAAAAGCTTAAAACATTTTAAGAAATAGTAATAAGACGAACATACTCTTCCTTTATTTCTTGTCATTTCATAAATCATAACTTGAAATTAAAGGTTCAGGGCCTTCAATGAGAAACAAAATCTTTGAAATATCAGTCTCTAAAATAAAAATTTTTTATGTGAATATATTTCAGGTTCATTTCAGTTCAACTAATAAAAAATGTTAAGGTTCTCATAATCCAAGATTTCAAGGAAACATGGTTCCCTTTAAAAAAGCAAGCCTCAGAAAAGTTCATATGCCAATCCTACTCATTTGGTCAGATCACAGAGGAAATCACTGGATGAGATTTGAATAAGAGAACTGCAGTGGCTATTTATCAGAAAAGGTAAACCAAGATTTCTGTATCAATCCCCCAGGCTAAGAGACCACCCAAAGACATTTCCACTGGTCAAATCTTATAAAACTCAAAGAGGAAGTCCTCACCACCAACGAAAGCAATACTCCTTCCAGAAGAAGAAATCAAAACCCTTAAGATTGAGACCCCTTTTATACACAAGAGCAAAATAGTTTTATTTTGATTGGAAAGCCATTAAGTAATAACCTTGTTCCTTGATGTCACAAGCTCTAGGTAACACAATTGGCCACTTTTTAAGTGGAGACACATTTAAAAAACACTGGGTGTTATATGAAAACAATGAATCGTGAATCACTACATCAAAAACTAATGATGTATTTTATGGTGACTAACATAACATAATAAAATTAAATTAAATTAAAAAAAGTTATCACAGAAAAATCCCTTTATACTCATAGTGAAAATTAAACATTTTAACTTTGCATCTTCCCTGTGGCAGTAGGCCAAGGAAATTCCCCAGGGCATGCAGCTTTAGGGCATCATTTTCTTCACTAGTGTTCTACACCACGGCACTGTAAAACTTGTAATAGATGTTCCAGAAGAAAAGGTTCCATTGTCAAAGATTTCTGGGACCACTGTACTAAACAAGTAATATAAGTTTCTTTACGATAAAAATTTGTTTTTAAAGCTTTAATATGCATTGCAAATCTCCAAGAGATGAGGAAAAAGTATGAAATATTTCCAAATTATTGTCACTAAGTGACTAAGAAATAAAAATTTAGTGCATAAAAATCTATATACATCTTGAAAAATATTCAGATTACATGGAATACAGTTTGAGATACTATTAGAAGTGCAAACTAAGATGGATGAATGATTCTAATCAGCTCACAGAAATCAATGGGTTCAATGCAAAGCAAGACACAACAAAAGCCCTGTACTTTCAAACCTGACATTAAACTTTTATGAATGCTTTTACATATTTAAACTCCCTAAACAGGCCAATTCTTTGTGCTGAAACTTTGTGAAAAAGTACTCCACCATTTAACTAAGTAGTGGAAGACTTTTCTTGGGTCATTCTCAATAAATTAAGAGTAGATCCTTTAGGTCAAAATGAAAACAGAGATTTGAAAAATTTGTACAGTCAATGAGGGTAGGGTTTTTGTTTTTGGTTTTTTTTTTTTTTTTGAGGGAAGATTTTTTTTTTAATGAATGTTCTAAGACAATGAAGAAAGAAGCCATAGACTGAATGAAAATCTCAGCAAAACACATACCTAATAAAGGACTGCTAAATAAAATAAAATATACAAAGAACTCCCAAAATTCAACAATAAGGAAATAAACAACTCAATTAAAAAATGGGCAAAAGAATCTGAACAGACACCTCACCAAAGAAGACATTCAGATGGCAAATAAGCATATGAGAAGATGCTCCACATTGTATCTCATCAAGTAACTGCAAATTAAAAGAATAGGATACCACTATACACCCATTAGAATGGCCAAAATCCAATATACCTGACAATGCCAAATGCTGGTGTGGATGTAGAGCAATGAGAATTCTTAATCATTGTTGGTGGGGATGCAAAATGAAACAGCCACTCTGGAAGACAATTTGACCATTTTCTCACAAAACTAAACATACTCCTACCATATGATCTAGCAATCACATTTCTTGTTATTTAAACCAATGAGCTGAATACTTATACATACACAAAAAGCTGCACACAAATGTTTATAGAAGCTTTATTCAAAACTGCCAAAACTTGAAAGCAACCGAGGTTCAATAATAAGTGATTAAACAAACTGTGGTATATCCAGATAGTGGAATATGATTTAACAATAAAACCACATGAGCTATCAAGCCATAAAAAGACATGGAAGAAACTTTGATGCATATTATTAAGTGAAAAAAGCCAATCTGAAAAGACTACATACTGGAGAATTCCAACTATATGACATTTTGGAAAAGATAAAACTACGGAAATAGTAAAAAGGTCAGTGATTGCCAGAGGATCAGGGGGAGAGAAGGTATGAATAGGAGGAGCACAGATTTTTAGGGCAGTGAAACTACTCTGTAGGATACCAAAATGGTAGATTCGTGTCATTACACATTTCTCCAAACCCAAACAATTTACAACACCCAACAGTGAACCCCCAATGTACAATACTGTTAATAATAAATAACGTGTCAATATTGACTCATCAATTGTAATTGAAACAGGAGGGTGGAGGAGTGGTGGTAGAAGGCATACAGAAGAACCCTCTGTACTTTCAGTTCAACTTTTCATTAAGCCTAAAACTGCTCTTAAAAATAAAGACTGTTAGGGCGCCTGGGTGGCTCAGTTGGTTAAGCGACTGCCTTCGGCTCAGGTCATGATCCTGGAGTCCTGGGATCGAGTCCCTCATCGGGCTCCCTGCTTGGCGGAGAGTCTGCTTCTCCCTCTGACCCTCCTCCCTCTCATGCTCTCTGTCTCTCATTCTCTCTCTCTCTCAAATAAATAAATAAAATCTTAAAAAAAAAAAATAAAGACTGTTATACGCAACTAATAAATCATTGAACATTACATCAAAAACTAATGATGATATGCTGGCTAACTGAATTTAAATTAAAAAAATAAAGATTATAAATTTTATGCTTTGAAAAGATTTATTTATTTTAGAGAAACAGAGAGAGCAAGCAACGGGAGGGGCAGAGGGAGAGGAAGAGAGAGAAGCCTAAGCAGACTCCTCGCTGAGTGCAGAGCCAGATGCAGGGCTCGATCCCAGGACCCCAGATCATGACCTGAGCCAAAACCAAGAGTCGGATGCTTAACCAACTGAGCCACCCAGGAGCCCCTAAACACAGTACATTTTAAAACAACAGAATTTAATTTAAAAATTAGGAAGGGGCGTCTGGGTGGCTCAGTTGGTTAAGCATCTGACTCTTGGTTTTGGTTCAGGTCATGATCTCAGGGTCTGGAGATAAAGCACCGAGTGGGGCTCTGGCTCCAGGTTAGGCGGGGAATCTGTTTGACCCCCACCCTCACTCTCTGCCCCTCCACTCACTCATGTGCATGCTCAAGCTCACTCTCTCTCTCAAATAAATAAAATCTTTTTACAAATTAGGCCTCTTAAGAGGAAAAAGTTATCTACATTCAAATTTTATGAATACATTGTTTTAATTGAATCACAAATTCCATAGTGAGACCAATTTAAAAATATTTATGTCATGTCCTCTAGAAGAAAAGAAGAGGATATTATCTCAGACTTCTAAGTGTCCCTGGCTGAAAACAATTCAAGTCTTGAAAGTAAAAAATATTAATATACCTAATATATTATGTCACCAAATTTTATACCTGCTACATGTCTTTGACATATTTTACTGCAGTTACCTCATATTCAATTATTACCGAGTAACCTGATAGAGAGACTGCTATGTCCAAGAGGGTGGCATTAATTCAGAGGAAAGCTATGACACAAAAATAAATTCCTTATCTCTTACTTCAGTACTCCCAGACTCTATATACCTGTAGATTTCTTAGTAATTGCTATTCCCAAGATATTTCTAATGATGTTTGTAGGCAGTCATTTGAACTCTCAGCCAATTTAAATTCCATTAGTCTTCTGATGAAAGGAGAAGTCCAGATTCTCGTTCTGGCATTACAAATCCTGGTTCTGATACTAACTTTGTAGGGAGAAAAAACAAGGCTTAGAACAAATTAATAGAAAATAAAATAATAAAATAAAAAATATCTCCCACTTACATAACATTAAAACAAAATTGAAAAGCAAAAATCTGGCTAAACATAGAATTATGAGCTTTGAAATGAGAAAGGAGAGTTGAGCGCCTATGAACTTTGGTTACTTAAAGAATAATTCTTAAATTTATTTGAGATTTAATTTTATTTTTTAAAGGGGTATATTTAACTATATTTCAAATAAGTCAATCTAACAATAGTGAATAATTAGGTAATTTTTTTAGTTTCTCATTTAGTTTATTAATAAACTAAAACTCCTTAAATAAGTGTTCTTAATCTTAGGTCTCAGGAAAGAAATATTTTGCACATTTTATGAGCTTTTATCATACAAAAAAGCAAAACTCATTCATTATTTTTGTGACCTAATATTTCTAATCAGAGCAAAATGGTGAGCCCTGAGAATGAAAGGTATAATTAACTTAATAAGTTGTTATGACCCACCACATCATGTAAGTTAGATCTCTACTGCAGAAATTTAGTGACAACATATGTGTTAAGTCAGAAATATAAAATTCTGTAAGGTTTAGGGTTTAAAAAAAAAACTCTCAGACTTTTAGTATCCTAGAATAAAGGCAGATATGAGCAATGCAAGTATTTAAGAAAATGTATCCCATTCTTTCATTCTTTAAACTATATAAAAAGGTTTTGTTGTGACCAGCTCAAACATTCTAGATTTGATGAGAGTACTTACTACAGAAAGAAACCAGGACAAAAACAATACCGAAAGGATTCCATAAAAACTGCTTTGATGGTGTTTTCAAACACTGCACATTATGATTCACTAGGGGACTATAATTATCAGTTTTAAAAAATGAAATATCAAAATCTATGTGTACCTAGAAACAAGTATTGCTCTTTGAAAGTTCTGATGCCAATTGAGAGACACACACACCCTCAAAAATCACAAACATACATTTATGTATAAATATATTTTACATTGGTCCCTAATATGGCTGAATGGACAAAATAACAAGACTTGTCTATATACTTCCAACAAGAGAGTTACTTTAGATATATAAAGACACACAGACTGAAAGTGAAGGGATGGAAAAAATGTCCCATGCAAATGGAAACCAAAAGAAAGCTATACTTCTATCAGACAAAACTGACTTTAAAAAACAAAGACTGTAATTAGAAACAAAGAATGGCACCACATAATGATAAAGGAGTCAATCCCACAGTAGGATATACCATTTATAAATAATTATGCACCTAAATATATAAAACAAATATTAACAAGCTTCAAGGGAGAAATTGATAGCAATATATATATAATAGTAGAGAACTTTAATACCCCACATAATTAATGGATAGATCATCCAGAAAGAAAATCAATAAGGGAACATCAACCTTCAATGACACATTAGACCAGAAGGGCTTAACAGATTTATAGAGAACATTCCATCCAAAAGCAACATAATACATATTCTTAATTGCACATGGAACATTCTCCAAGATAAATCATATGTTAGGACACAAAACAAGGCTAAGTAAATTTAAGAGGGCTGAAATATTATCACATCATTCCTGGCCACAATGGTATGAAACTAGAAATCAATTACATGAAGAAAACTAAAAAATTTACAAATATGTGGAGATTAAACATGCTACTGAAAAATCAGCAGGTCAAAAAGAAATTATGAGAGAAATTTAAAAAGTATCTTGAGACATGAAAATGGAAATGGAACATATCAAATTTATGCAATTCAACAAAAGCAGGCCTAAGAAGGAAGTTCACAGCACTAAGTACCTATTTCAAGAAACAAGAAAAGTCTCAAATAAACAAGCTAACTTGGGGCGCCTGGGTGGCTCAGTTGTTAAGTGTCTGCCTTCGGCTCAGGTCATGATCCCAGGGTCCTGGGATCGAGCCCCGCATCAGGCTCCCTGCTCGGTGGGAAGCCTGCTTCTCCCTCTCCCACTCCCCCTGCTTGTTTCCCTTTCTCGCTGTTTCTCTCTGTCAAATAAATAAATAATCTTAAAAAAAAAAAAAAAACAAGCTAACTTTGCAACTCAAGGATCTAAAAAAGAACAAACAAAGCCAAAGTAAGTAAGACGAAGGAAATAAACTTTGGAGCAGAAAGAAATTAAAAGTCTAAAAAGACAATACAAAAGATCAATGCAACTAAAAGACAGTTCTTTGAAAAGATAAACAATATTGAAAACTTCAGCTAGACCCACCAAGTAAAAAAAAGAGGACTAAAATAAATAAAATAAAAAATGAAAGAGATGTTACAACTGATTAGAAATACAAAGGATCATGAGAGACTGCTATAAACAATTATATGACAACAAATTGGACAATACAGAGAAATGAATAAATTCATAGAAATATATATCTTACCAAGACTAAATCAGGAAGAAATGGAAAATCTAAGCAAACAAATAATTAGTAAGGAGGTCAAATCAGTAGTCAAAAGCCTCCAAACACACAAAAGCCCTGCACCAGATGGCTTCACTGGTGAATTCTACCAAATATTCAAAGAAGAATTAATACCAATCTTTCACAAAGTCTTCCAAAAAATAGAAGAAAATCTTTCAAAATCATTATACAAAAACAGCATTACCAGTACCAAAGCCAGACAAGGACACTACAAGAAAGGAAAATTACAGGTCAATATCCCTGATGAACATGGATGCAAAAAAAAAAAAAACCTGAACCAAACAACAACAAACTTAATTCAACAGTACATTAAAAGAATTACACACCATGATTGAGTGGGATTTTTTTCCAGGGATACAAGGATGGTTCAACACCAGTAAATCAGTGTGATATACCACATTAATAAAATGAAGGATAAAAATCATATGATCATCCTAACAGATGCACAAAAAGCATTTGACAAAATTCAACACTGATTTATGATAAAAACTCTCAACAAAGCTATATGGAGGGAATTACCTCAACATAATAAAGGCCACATAGGCCAAGCCCACAACTAACATCATACTCAGTTGTGAAAAGCTCAAAGCTTTTCCTCTAAGATCAGGAACAAGACAAGGATGCCCATTCTTGCCACTTTTATTCAACATAGTATTGGAAGTTCTAGCCAGACCAAGCAGAAATAAAGAAAAAAAAAATGCATCCAAATTGGAAAGGAGGAAGTAAAACTTCCCTATTTGCATATGATTTATATATAAAAACCCTAAAATGACTCCATCAAAACACTATTAGAATAAACAAATTCAGTAATGTTGTAGAATACAAAATCAATTCACAAAAATTTATTCTATGAACTAATAACAAACTATTAGAAAGAGAAATTAAGAAAAACAACCTCATTTACAATTGAATAAAAAAATAAAACACCTAGAAATAAATTTAACCAAGGAAATGAAAGACCTATATACTGAAAACTGCAAACATTAAGGAAAGAAATGGAAGAAAATACAAATAAATGAAAAGAAATTCCATGCTCAGGGACTGAAAAATATTGTTAAAATGTCCATACTACCAAAGCAATCTACAGATTCAATGCAATCCCTATCAAAATTCCAATGGCATTTTTCATAGAAAGAGAACAAGCAATCCTGAAATTTGTATGGAACCAAAAAGACTCCAAATAGCCAAAGCAATCTTGAAAAAGAAGAACAAAGCTGGAAGCATCATGCTCCCTGATTTCTAACTATATTATAAAGCTAAAATAATTAAAAGAGTATGGTATTGGCATAAAAACAGACACATAGATCAGTAGAACAAAATAGCCCAGAAAGAAACCCATGTATACATGGTCAATGAACTCAAAACAGAGGAGCCAGAATATACAATGAGGAAATTCCAGTCTCTTCAATAAATGGTGTTAGGAAAACTGGACAGTTATATGCAAAAGAATGAAACTCAATCACTATTTTACACCATACACAAAAATTAACTTAAAATAAATTAAAGACCTGAATGTAAGACCTGAAATCATAAAATTCCTAGATAAAAACAAAGGCAGAAAATTCCTCGACATAGGCTATATAGGACACCAAAAGTAAAAACAACAAAAGCAAAAATAAACAAGTGGGGCCACATCAAACTATAAATCTTCCGCACAGCAAAGGAAACCATCTACAAAATGGAAAGGTAACCTTCCAAAAGGGAGAAAATATTTGCAAATCATATATCTCTTAAAGGGTTAATATCTAAGATATATAAAGAATTTATATTCTCAGTAGCAAAACTCCCCAAGTAATCTAATTAAAAAAAGGACACATCTGAATAGACATTTTTTCAAAAACATACAGATGGTCATCAAGTACATTAAAAATGTTCAACATCATTAATCATCAGGTAAATGCAAATCATATCTACAATAAGATATCAGTCAGAATGGCTAGTATCAAAAAGATAAGAAATAAATGATGGCAAGGATGTGGAGAAAAGAAAATCCTTGTGCACTGCTGATGGGAATGTATACTGGTACAACTACTATGGAAAACAGTTTGGAGGTTCCTCAAAAAATAAAAAATAGAAATATGATCCAGCAATTCCATTTCTGGATAGTTATCTGAAGAAAGTGAAAAGACTACATCAAAAAAATATATATATATATAAATATATATATATATATATATATAAATATATATACCCCCATGCTCACTGTGTAGCTATTTACAACAGCCAAGATATGGAAAAAAACCTAAGTAGCTACCAATAAATGAATGGATAAAGAATTTGTGCTATATATATATTCAATGGAATATTATTAAGTCATAATAAAGAATGAAATCTTGCCATTTGCAATGACATGGATGGACCTTGAAGGCATTATGCTAAATGAAGTAAGTCAGACAAAGACAGCATGATCTCTCTTACGTGTGGAATCTAAATAAAACCAATCTAACAACAACGACAAAACAAAACAAAACAAAACAAGCTCTAGATTTACGGAACAGACTGGTGGTTGCCAAGGCAGGGGGTGGAAGGGTGAGAGAAATGGGTGAAGGGAGTCAAAGGGTAATAAGTAAGTAAATAGGTAAAAAATGCAATGAAGTGGTCTTTATTTGAAAAACGGGGGAAATCCTTTGCCATTCAAAATTCTTATTTCCCAGTAAATGTCTTAATTTAGGGGTGCCTGGGTGTTTTGTCCGTTAAGCATCTGTCTTTGGCTCAGGTCATGATCTTGGGGTCCTGGGATCGAGCCCCACATCAGGCTCCCTGCTCAGCAGGGGAGTCTGCTTCTCCCTCTCCCTCTGCCCCCCTACCCGTGCCCCGGCTTGTGTTCTCTCTTGTGCTTTCTCTCTCTCTCAAATAAAATCTTTAAAAATTAAAAAAAAATTTTTTTTTTAAAAGTCTTAATTTACTCTATAGAGAGATTGTTCGTGTATATATGGTATAAAAAAGTGCAAACTACTGATGACAGTATTACACTGGAAAATTTTTATTTAACAAAAAGTATTTTATGAAGCATTCTTAAAGCAAAATTACAGGGCATTTTTTAGAGTACAAATAAACTTGAAAGTATCTTGTACTTTATGAAGACCAGAAGAAACTATGACAGCATGGTTGCTGGATTCTTTCTTTTCTCCCTCATCTGTCTCTGCCTCTTTCTAAATACACACACACACACACACACACAAAGTATATTATTTACCAAGAATGACATTAAGAAGTTAATGTCTAAATTACAATTTATAAGATTTGCAAATGAGATAAGAATCTCATCATTTTGTAACAAATAGAAATCAGACTTTTTAACTGAGTAAATACATTCTTGGAATTCACATGACCTACATACACACACACACATTAGCCCTTAATATAAAATATATTGTTTGTAAACAGGCTATGACCAGAAAAACTTAAGTCCTAAATAAAGATGTTTTAAAATGCAGTTCTAAAGTTTAAGATGGATTTTTTCACTAAGAACCTTTAGTATTCTTATCAAAGGTATCTTAATACTTCAAGATTATGTCATGAGAAACAAGACCTAAAATATCAGATTAAATATTAAGACACTGCATCAAATTCATCTTTATATTTCCAGGGCCTGGCAAAGAGTAAGAGCTCAATAAATACTTGCTTATTGAACAAAACTGAATAAGATAGTATATTCCTATTAAGCTTTCATAGAAAGGCTATATCAGTAGGTCACAGGAGTCATAACCTGTACATGAACTTCAATTCAAGACTATCATACAGAATTCTTGACATGAGCCCTCAGATAGACTAAAAGACCCTGACAAACATCAAAGAAAATTATTTTTAGTTCCTTAAGCTAACATATAGCTTTTGAAATTTTAATTATTTTATCTATATATGTAAAATGTCTTTGTTTAAAAAACACTGAACAGATCATATAACAGTTCCACGTTAGGAATTTAGAACACCAGGTTATGCATCAGGATTTTCACCTTCCTTTTACCGGTTCACCCGTGAATTAGGAATGAAGAACCAATCCCTGGTGATTATTCGCAGGTCTTTATACAGCCGGTGTTGCTATTTCATGACTGACATGACCTGACAACCAAAAAGATTCTGTCGAAGTTTACACTTGGTAGCTTTTATTACAAATATAATAAACACAATTTTTCCATCTTCCAAATAAGTAAACCACATTCTAGCCATATTTTCCACTGTATACACTACACATATACCCCTTCTCTCCAGGAGAATCATGCTTTATGGCCCTTATTTGACAAGAAAAAAAAAATCGGCACTCCAAATGGTATTTCAAAGTCCTGCCAGTGGTACAGGGGGAAGAAAACACATCTATTATTTATTCATCTTTACATGTAAATATCCTGTTTTAATAAACCAATTGTTTATTTAAAATGAAATCCCAAAGTCATAACTTTAAAGAAAATTACCCAAGTATTTACTGTATTGGTGATAACTGTTTTCCACCAAAAAAAAAAAAAAAAAAAAAGCTGAGTAAAATTGTCATTCATAACTCCGTAACTAAGTACACGTAGCAAAAACACACATATATACACAATGAAAATCTGTTCGCCAAACTGGCATCAAAGCTATTATGAACACATATTTGGTTCCAAAGAAAATATACTATGGTTGTATGAAACAAAAAGAATGCAGTTGCAGTAGAAAGTTCATTAAATTGAATATGCTGTGATTTTTTACTACAGTGACTTACATCAACCAAATTTAAACGTAATCTCAGCCTGAGTAGTAGTTATCTAATCTCACGCTGCTTAACAATTTTTACTCCAAAAGAGGTTTACTACTCATTCAGCAAATGTATGTTTCCAGGATACCAAGTCATAAAAGACATATAGTATTAAAATGTTTAAACTACTGTAAAAAGACCTGTAAATACCAGAGTAGTTTCTCTAAATTGAAGACTGTGGGCCTAGTTCCTGGGAATTTGCAAGTTTTCTGTAATATTTCTTGCCTTAAATTTTTGTGTTAATAAAAAATAATGACTCGGCAGCCAGAGCTTCTCTAATTGTTGGCAGGATAATGGAAAGTCAGGGAGAGGGAACATGGAATGATGCTAACTTAATACACAAATAAATGGCTGAATAATGCCAGACTACGCCATACACAGATTTCATAATAACTAGAATAGAGGAAAGTCACAGGAAATTGAGTTATCATAAGGAAAAAATAGCTATGATGAACGCTTTCCAACCCAAGTCCCTTCGAAAAAGCCACCAACTGGATACAGGTGAATAGATTTCAGTCCCCTCAGCCTATGAAGTGGCTGACTATGGTTGGGGGAATTCAGGATCTCCCTGGCCTGCTGTCTCCTGTCAGGAGCAACCCTGTGCTTTCATATCCCATGGCCTACTGAACACGATCATTTTTACTTGTGCCATTGTGACAAAAGATTGCAAACCACTGGAAAGACATAACAAACTCATGTACCGCAGCAGTCACAATGAGGAAGGGCATTTATTTTCAGGAGTGAAAAGTCTGTCACATTAAATTAAGATCATTAATTCGACTGTTACTGGTATTATGGATTTGTTTTTAATTTCTAAATCCGTTTGGATTTCATAGTTTCATTAGATTTAAATTCATCTGATTAAATAATAAGTTGCTACCTAGATTTTTATGTTTGTACATAATTCAGTAACCTTAGCACAAAAACGCTTTACATTAAAATGGGGTCTATGAGGAATTCCTTCCCCCTTTTAATGGGACGTGTGCAAAACGCTGAAAAACACCTGGATTAGGGGGTGGGGCTTAGAGTATTCACTTGAAGCTCAGGTCTCCCCCTTAGAAACTTTGTGACCCTGGGTCAGTTACCTCCCTTCTCTTTAAGCCTCCACTTCCTCACTTGTAAGATAAGGATCCATGGAAGGGTCTACAAAGTGATTAAGCCCAGTACCTGGTATATAGTAACACGTGCAGATAAGCAAAGGGAGGTGACTGTAAGAGCCTAAAAGCATATCTCATGTCTAACAAAAGCATACTTTTAATTTCACTTATTTAATCCATCATAGATAAAAGATACTGGAAACCTGACTTTATATATGTGACCATAACCCATCTTTAAAGGGGGTGGAAGGTAGTTATATTGCTTTAGGAGGACTCCTACCATTCTAAAAATACTGTCCTGCAGCTGTTTAAAATTTATTTTTTTAGACCATAGCACCACTGTTTGGTTGTTTCCAATTTCTAAACCACAAATAGTAAAAGTGTACTCAGTCTACTGCAAACATAAATAGCAAATGCACGCTTCAGCACTTTTTAAAGGATATGGAAATTGGCAACAAAAATGCAGTTCATGTTGAAAATTTATGACAGCCCTGCCATATTTCTTCAGAAATACAATCAGGTAAAAATTAGGAAGATCTCTACCAGCTGGGTGGTATTTTTATGTTTTTTTACTTATATTTTCACTAACTGAAAGACTTTCATTATGCAACTTCTGGCACTTGATAAAATAGAGCAATAGTACCTTTGCTAAAACCACAGTTTCTTTGGTTATGTTTAGCATTACACAAACATCTTTCACCTTAGATATCCTTTTGCATTAGAGTGTTTAATTTTAAATTGACTAAAGGGAATTTCTTTTTACAGAATATTATGCTTTCTGGATATCATTAAGCACAAGAATTGTATTTTCATAACTTCTCAAAAGGTTACGTGTGTGTTACAATTATTAGGCATTTGGTTCCATAAAAATATTGTGAAAACTGCTGCTAAAAGATGAGAATAGAAAAGTGATTCAGGGAAACATAGAGAAGACTGATTTACTGTGATATTATAAACTGAAAGAGAAAAAAAACTCTGTTTTCTAAAATATGTAAAAAGGAACAGTATGGATTTAGTGTCTCTTCCCTGATGCAGTTTTTCTAAAATAACACATCCTCAGCTTCTGAAGAGAAAGAAAAGAAAAACATCCTGGCACAGAGGTTGAAATAATTTTTACTGTTAAACTCAACAATGGAGAAACAAGTTTTGTCATTAGGAATAATTCTTCAATACTCTGTTTCTCACAACTGCATTAAAATTACTACTGCTATATATTTAAACTGGTTTTTAAGTACCAGTGCTAGCAAGATTGAAAGATTACTTGTTAATTTTTGGTGCAATCAATAAAGTTCTTGAATCAACACCGAATAAATGATTAGATAAATGGAGGAGAAAGTGGCACTTAGTCATTTCAGATGCTTTTAATGAGATTTTTTAACTGGATGATTCAAAAATTGATGAACTATTAATTCATATTATGTCCTAAATACTTAAATGAATTGAAAGGAGAATAAAACTACCAAGGAATTTTTCATGGCTCCTGCTTTTCGTGGTGGTTCTTCTTTATATGCATTTTTACCAAGCATGCTTAACTAATAAACATTTTCAGAGATTCACTAAATATATGCTTATTGGATTGGATGAAAAGTTTATAAGAATCTTATAACATATGTTTTTATAAAGTAATAAAAATAAGATAAGGAAGGATTCAGATTCAAATACACAATGTAACAAAATGAAGGTAAACTAAATGAAACAGACAAAAGTTCTGTGGTATCTGCAGAAAAATTACTGGCTATGTTATATTTTTTAGTTTACTGAAAAGAATAAGAGAGTCAAGACTATCAAACTATTATGCTTTGTATTTTTAAGGCCCTATTTATGTAATATAAACAGTGCTCTTTTCCCATATCTTGTAACAGGCACCTGATTTCTGCCAGATAATTGCTTTCCTTTGAATTTACAAACTAGAAAGCGAATCTAACTGTTAAGCAAAATCTCAAAAAAACACCAATTTAATCATATGTTAAGAAACAAAGACATTTTTCTCATCTACAGTTAGCATCTATTCAGAATGTGAACTTATAAAAGCATTCAGATTTAATTTCTTCCTACTTTGAATCCTGTTTAAATAATACAAACTTGATACCACTGCACTACTGCATTTCTAGAAATTATCTAAAAATCTCTCAAAGTTCTCAACTCATCTTTTATCTTGTTTGCTGAACAAGGTATCATTTGAAAGGTCCACTGCTCTGAACTGCCCATTATAAAAATGATACTGAATCATATTTTCCTAAAATAAGAGGTAGTCTAATCAATATGAAAGCTAAAAACAAAGTAACATTTTTAAAAGAGCTTTTAAAATTAGGAATATATATTCTAGTGATGCAGTTTTCTGATTTGAAAGAGGATCACTTTTACAAAACTTAAGTGGCATTCTGTATTCAGCAATAGGAGGAAAATAGAGAATAAAGGTATAAATGTCTATCTTGTTTGCTAGAATCATAAGTTCTAAGACGGAAAGAACAATTGAACATTAGCAGTTTTGGGAACATACAAAGCTTGCAATTTAAAACTAGAACATTTCCTCCTAATAATCTAAAATAGCTTCTGGTTCAAACACTTTTTAAAAAATAATTAACTATAAAACATGGAGAGGAAAAATATTCATCTCTAATATATTACAATAATTTGCTGAAATTTTCACATGTGAAAACAAATCAAGTTTCAGAATTTGGGAATCGCCACAACAATGAATCAATATTGTCATTTACAATAACACTGACATACTTAAAAGAATTTCCATTTTGTTAAGTTATGAAATAAATTTTGAAGAAAATTAGTTTGAGTCTAAGTTAATTGTAATAGCTGCCATGACTGGTTTTTGATCATGTAAAGAGCTATAGCTTTTTAATTCTATATACACAGTCCTGAGTTTCTCTGGGTTAAGTCACACTACCTGAAATTGTAACATTTGGAACACTAATGTCAGTTATTGAAACAGTTACCTATTCTTTGTAGTAGACACATTAACTTCTAATCATATCTGCTATTTTAAGCTCTGAATAACATGGGACTAAATCATGTGATTAAGGGTACAGAAAAATGTAAGAAAATAGCTACAAACAGACCGATTATAACACTTCATTTCCTGTACTGTTACTTCCTTTACAAATATTTGTGTAATTTTATGACATTTTAAACTCTTAAGAAAAGAAATAATTACATCTCTACTCTGTTATCTCCAGAGATACAGGTTCCTTAAAATTAGAAGTACATACAATTTTATATTTTAAAATTTATTAACCGAAAGATAAGAAGATGTATGTTTAAAAAAAGAGCTATTTTGAATGCTACTATTATGTTGGATTAAATTGTGTACACAGTTCATGAATACCTCTAATACAGAGTTAAGTCTATTTTTCCTTGCCAGAAAACTAAAAACAAAAACAGCTTAATTGTAGACTATTTTGTCATACCATTACAAACATAAGTTATGTACAAATAACATAAACTGAGACCTACTCTGGTCATCTGAGGAGTTACGAATTAAAGCATGAATCTTCATAGTCCAGCAGCACTTTAAATAATCTTATGAAAAAAAAATTATTTTTTTACACATTTATTCCTTTACCACATGAAATTCATTTCCTGGGCCGCTTACAGTGAAAAAAGTCCCTTGTTTTGGAGCACAGTATATATCAAAAATACTTGGTAATCCAATAGACTATTTTTCCTACATTATGGTCAGGCAACAGACCCCACCAAATACTGAAGATTGACATTTGTAGGTAATTCAATAGTTAGATGATGATTCTTCAGTAGTTTCACAGTGGCACAATTTTTCACATTACTTCAAACCACTGTTAAACCTATAACACATTTTCTGTTTCGCCATGGGTATTTTTTCTATCTTTAACCCTAAAAGGAATATCTTTTATCTGTTTGCAGTACAAAAAGCATTCATAATTCAGAAATGTTTTCCTTTTTTGCAATGCATGACTTTGAACTCAAGATTTTTCAAAGATCAGTTAAACATTATGTTTCTTTAAGACCAGAGCCTTATTTATGTGAGTCTGTGGCTTAACTAACAAGAATTTTTCTGTTCCAGGGAAAGTCAGTCAGTTTGTATCTTAAATACCATAATCTAGTTTCAATCCATATAGACATCTGCAAGGGAAGGCACTCAGTCAAATGTTACATCCCCCAGCAACCAAATCACAGACTGTAAGAATAATTTCTCTACACAACAGACAAGAGAAAACCAAAAAGCAAAATGATGGGAGAAAATAAAACATTTGTAATTTTAAAAATTAATTAGCAACAACACATTTATCATTTATGTAACAGTACATTTATGTACTGTTTTCTATTCAATTCAAATATTTAATAAAATCCCAACATGTGAACACAGTGAGTGCTATTTTAGTCAGATGCCACAGACCTCCATAAAAGCATCTAGAAATTTGTTCTCTAATCATATTGTACAAAATAATGTCTGTGTAATTACTATGTATATTTTATTGTCCATTTCTAAAAGTTACCAATATTAAATGACAAACTGCCAATGTTACGTAAAAATTAGTATGAATTAATGCATTAATGAAAAATGAACCCACAATCAAAGTGTCTGGTAAAATCATTAAAGCAGATCCCATTTTGACTCATTTTTTTTTACTGTTTTTTTTTTAACTTAACAAACTTTCAAGATTCTAAAATCACATACTGAAGGGCAGATATTATAATAAATCTCACATGTACAATATGCTAATAGCACTTATTACATGAAAGCTACTATTGGTAGGTACTCTATTTTTTTTAACTTACTTAATGCTCAAAATGCCTTTCACTTTATAGACGATGAAAACGACGCTCAGAGGGTTAAGTAACTCACGTTAAGTCACACAGATATTAAGTGGTAAACAATCTGGCTCTAAAGTCCATGCTTTTGTCTACCCTTATAAGCATCATAGTAAAATACTACTTTTTAAAATTTGAAAAAAAATGTGACATTCACAGACATAATGTCTGGATCAAATAAATATGTAAAAGATTATTATATGAGCATACATAAATATCTTAAGCCTTATGTAAAATTTTTGTACTTGTGACAAATGATCGTTCTATCTTGTTATCTTCTACATTCAAAGGAATAAATCAAATCAGTGGTTACCTAAAGTCTGAATATTCCTGATGTGAATTAAACAGTCACATGTGCACAGTGACACATAATCACACGAATACTACTTCCTTACGGGAACAATATGAGAATTTCAATACAATTAATATTAAAATGAAGCATAAAAATATTTTCTGATAAATTAGTAACCTATAAAATAAAACAATACATATTAAACTATTTTATTTATTGAAATTTTAATATTTAAGTTTAGATAAGTAATAACATGTCACTCATTTTACTTTTAATGTGAACTAAAAGTTACCTTTAATTTTAATTATCCTCATTTTAAAAAACCAAAGGCTACAAATCACTATGTTGAACACCTGAAACTAATACTGTATGTCAACTGCACCTCCATAAAAAATAAATAAATAACATAAAAAACTGAAGGCCAGTCTAGAGTTTAATATAAGAATTGATAAATGTAAATAATCTCATTCAGCAACTTTCCAACTTAAAATGTAAGAACTCACTTCTAACTGCTTGGGTTGTTGTTCACCCAGTTAAGTTTATTTCTTTTCTAGTGAATAATGTTGGGTTAAATACAGGAAAAGTTATACCATCAATGGAATGTGATTATCTATAATGAAAGTAAGTTATTCCATATTCCCATTTTGAAAAATAAATGAATATGCCAACACACCCTATAACATTTATATAAACTTTAAAATAGTAGCTAGCTGAAAGTGAACAGAACATATAATCGGGATAATTTCATACCATGCATAATCATTCTTCACAGCATTTTTATTATGCAGTATGGAATGGATTATAGTAAATGTATTTCACACATGCTATTTCTTATTCAAAAGGAAATACAGAATAGGATATAAAACAGTTCTAGCCAAATCTTCATTCAAATCCAACCTTCATGGACGCCACTGTAATTGAAAGACATTTCCAAACAGATAGCTGTGGACTTTATTTTCCTTTAAAATCATATGTCTTTCACATCTGTTCCAACTAAAACATTCATGTTCTTAAACTTTACCAAACTCTTATGCTTAATTTTTAAAATATTGCAGTTTTATTTTGTTTTACTTTAATTTACAACTAGTTATGCTCATAAAATTGTTTAAATTTTCAAATTATGCTAACGTTAAAAAAAACAGTATAGTATGCATACCTAATCAACATTTTACATCAGTGATTTCCAAAGTTTCTGAAACTTCACTTACTTTTAACTGACCTTCATGCAAGTCCTTAAAATGGGATAAAGAAAATATTTTGTCATTTTAAGATTAATGTGAATCCATATTTTTAATGTGAAGTTTTAATTTCACTTAGAATATATCTTCCAAAATAGTCAACGTTTCCAAGATCAGACATCAAAATAAATACTATTCATTTTCAATACTACACTTTACTTTTGACCTACTCGATAATAAATTAAAAATAAACATGAACTATTAAAATATGACAAATTATAAAAATCTCTGACTTAACGATGATACTCCTTGAAGCTTCTACAAAATTTTAAGATTTCATATAATTATGAAATGAGTTAAAAGAAATTTCAGATCTAGGGTATATTAAAAATAATTATAAGCAAAATGATAAAGAGAGGAAAAAAAGACAGTAAATTAGTAAAGGCCTTATGTACCTCTTGATGAAATACATTTAAAATGCAAAAATCTACAATAGCAAATATTTAAGATTAGTATTTATCTAACAATAAATTCAGAAGCATTTATAAAGTTCATGAAAACTTAATCAGATTGGTTTCTACCAATGATCTTTTGCATAAAGTAGTCAAATGTCCAGTTCAGGAAGACTGCCTAAATAATTTTATCCACAAGCCTTTCTTTTTTTTTTTTTTTTTTAAAGATTTTATTTATTTATTTGAGACAGAGAGAATGACAGAGACAGAGAGCACATGAGAGGGGGCAGGGCCAGAGGGAGAAGCAGGCTCCCTGCCAAGCAGGGAGCCCGATGCGGGACTCGATCCCGGGACTCCAGGATCATGACCTGAGCCGAAGGCAGTCGCTTAACCAACTGAGCCACCCAGGCACCCTCCACAAGCCTTTCTTAATAGGTAACTTCAAAAAATCTTGTATACTATCGCCACTCTTCCCATCAAAATCCCTATTTTAACGTATCTTTGCTATTCAATTTAGAGTATTTACCTAGAACAGGCAATCAATGGTTCTCAACAAAAGAATGCAATATTTGTAAATATAATATTCCATTTAATGTACTGAAGAATGAGGTAATACAACAAAGAGGTACTTGTACTTTTACTCTGATTTTTCACGTGCAAACATTCAAAACATAGAAGGGTATTACCACATAAATTGGGTCCATTCTATAAATGTATGTACCTGCATATAAAAATAGCGAGAGAACAATTACAAAGCAACATCAAATATGAGACAGTTAAGATACAGATTATACACAAATACTGATAAACTATAAAAGATAACATTTATCAAATATGAGATTACTGATGGCAGACTCTAAGGAGGAGGTTTTGTACCATGGTTTTGGAGGAAGGTTTCAGTTTCATTTAAAACACAGAAACAGGTAGTTATTTTAAGTCATGGAAGAGATGGTGATGAACAAAGGCACGAAGGGAGCAGAACAGAAAATGACAAGTAAAGGTGACATAAAAACAACTAAAATAAAGGAGATACAGGCCATGAAGTTAATAAATGGCACTGACATTTACCAACTATTGAGATCAAAATCTGAGGTGTCATCTCATATATGTTCTCTCCTTTACACTCTGTAGCTAAAGAATCACCAATTCCTCTTAATTCTGCCTCCTAACCACATCTGGAGTCAGTTTTATCTGCAGCTCCCTTAGTAACACCCTCAGAATTCAGATTCACTACCCTTCACCTGAACCCCTTTTGTGGTCTCGTAGGTAGTCTCCCTGAATCCCCTTGTCCCCATCTCCATCTCAGCCTAATGTGAAACCAGTTCGCTGCCAGGTTGGTCTGTTTGAAATGTAAATCAGGTCAGGTCACCCTCACTAAAATACTTGTCAGTGGATCACCACTGTTCTCAAAATAAAGCCTAGAATCTTTAACATGACGTTATTGATTTGGTCCTTACCTTTAGTTCCAGTTTTACCTTGCACTCCTCCAACCTCATGTGGAGCCTTCTGCCCTGCCCATGAAGAACTTCTTTCTGTTCCTCAGATACAACCTCCTCTCTGTGTCTCTCTTTTCATCTCCAGGCAAGCTCAACTACAACTTTCCCAAGGAAGTCCTCCTTTGACCCCCCCTCTCTCCTCAACCCCCTCACACGAGGCTAGGTCTTAGAAACTCAAACAGGTACTTCTCTATGGCAGCACTTTTATATATACTTATGATTATTTGACAATCTTTTATTATCTTTTAAATGATGGCTATTATAAACTGTAAGTTCCACAGAGGAAGGACTATATCTTTTTTGTATTCCATTCTCCAGAACCATTCCCCAGAAACTAGACAAGAGTCTGAAATAAATATTGGCTAACTGCTAAGGCAAGAAGACACAAGAATATGTTGCCACCCAGAAGATTCACAGGATATAAAAGACTCTCAGGTCACCAAATATTCAATCTAGGAGAGCACTCATAGATGATCTAGTTCAGTGGTTTCTGACTATATTCATCAGAGCCCTTGGAGAATGAACCAGGAAAGCAAGATGTTGGACCCATCTACTACACACCTCTGCCCTTGCTCCAACCAAATCAGCTTCATTTTTTTGTTTTTACATACTGGGGCTTCACACAACAGTTCACTAAAAAAAGGAAAAGAGGTTTGAAAAGCTCTATGCTGAATAATTTCCAAATCCTGATTGACAGTCCATCCATTCCTGTAAGATCCCTTCCTCCTGCTAGCATCCTAACATACTGATAGAAATCACCCTAGTAACTCTGCTACACCCAAAATCATCTTAATTTTCTGATTCCTTGACTCCTCCACATCTAATCAGTTACCAGATGCTGATATCCTTCCCTTTTCACTTCTATCCTCTTTTCTCCATTTCCTCTGCTGCCAGGCAAAAACAGATTCAAATCCTTTTTGTTCTTGGAATTACTACAGCAGCTTCTTCCGTGGCTTACTTAGCTCCAATCTCCCCTTCCTTAATAACACCCATGTTGGACTTCTCTTTCTCATACAGTGCCTTCCTTGTATCTCTAATAAAAATCTTTGGCAGATTCCAGTGTAATATCATAACAAAACCAACTACCCCTCTCTGGCTTTTAAAACCCTCTTTCTACAACCTGCCCAAACCACCTATTCAGCTTATTAGGCTTCCTTCTTTGATCAGTTTTCTCCAAACTACATCATAATCATTCAAGCAGGATGCTCTACACCTCTCCTCTGTGTCTATCCAGACCACAAACCCAAAGCTGAGTGGCCTAAGTTACTGAGGCACATCAGATATGGTAAAATAGAACTCCGTGTTCCCAGTTTGACAAGTTTAAACTGTAAGAACCATCTTTATATCTGCTGCACTCTCTGTCCTTCTTCAGTGCATTAAGTCTTGGCATCAACTCCCGCGATTACACAATATTAAATAACTGAGGTTATGAAAGACCTTAGATAATATAGCCCACAACCTGCATTTTATAGATGAGGAAGTGAAATTCCTTGTTCAAGGTCACACAGCTAAGTTAATGGTAGGCCAGGAACTAGACTACGAGTCGAGCTCAGCTCCTCTATTTCTGATAGTCCAGCTCTATTCCAACTTCTTATATTTTAACAATCATGAGAAAGGACTAGACTCGGACTGCTAGAGTTAGAGTAAAGGTCACAGTGTGTACTTGAAAAAAAAATGTGATTCTTCATAATATTAATTTTTAGCTACTTGTCTTTCCAGCTGCACAAAATGCTAAGACTTGTTCATTTAACAAATATTTACTGAGTGCCTACCATGTGCTGGGAATATAGCAGTGAACAAAACTGACTAAAATATCCATCTCTGGGAAGAATACACATTAGTAGAGGAAACTGCTAATATATGAATGAATAAATGATTGAATGAATAAGTAAGTTAAATACTTACACTGTTAGGCAGTGATAAGGTCTTTAGAGAAAGATAATGTAGGGAGAGTATACCCCATTGTTCATAGAGATCCAGGAGATGAGAAGCAACCAATATCCAAGAGATGAGAAAAGAGGAAAAATGAGAAGAGTGAGGTTTGGAAAGGCAAGTGAATAAAGTGTTTTGAGAAGGAAGGTGAGCAACTGTGTCAAATTCTACTGATAGATCAAGGAAGATGAGCACCGAAAAATGACCACTAGATTTAGTAATACAGACGTCACTGGTGACCCTGAGAAAAAGCTTTGGGTGAGTGATGGAAGCACAAATCTGAAATCAAGTAAATTCAAGAGATAATGGAAAGACAACTGGAGACAGAACAGACAACTCTTTTGAGAAGTTCTGCTAAAAAGGGAGCAGAGTAATGAATGGTTAAGTGGAGAGTGATGTGGGATCAAGAGTTGTGGTTGTTGCTGCTGTTTGTTGCTTATGATAGGAGAAATCTGTGCAACTCTGTATGCTCTTGATCCAGTAGAAATAGAAAACACAAAGAAATTCTGGGGTAATGGCCTTGAGGAGGTGAGAGGAAGTGGAATCAAATGCATGTGTGGATGGGTTGGCCTTTGATAGGAGTGTAGACATCTCATCTATAGGATTAGTCAAGAAGTAGGCACAGTTAGATGCAGGTATGTATTTGATGATGGGAACTTCTGTAAATTTTCTACTGACTAGTTACATCCTCTAAATGATATAGGGAGCAAAGTCAGCCACTGAGAGTGAAGATAAGTGAGAAGGTGCTGAAGGCTTAATGAGAAAGGAGAATGTATGAAAATGGCTGTCCAACATAATGAGTGAATGGACCAGAAGAATACAAGTTGGCAAAGAAGTAAAATTTGAAGGTCGTGGTCATGGTTTAAATTAGAAAAATCAGTACTGTGTGCCTCTTCAGACACACTGACTTGTGCCTCTGCCACACAGAGTAGGCATAAAGTTAATCCAGAGAAGGAGGGAGAGAGAAGCAAAAGAACTGAGGAAACAGAAAAGAGAAAGAAAAAGAAGCTAGAGTTTAGTGTATTTGCATTGTGACAATTATACCGACAAACTCTCGACTACAGGTGGGTAAAAGTTCAGAATTCAAGAATGCCAAGAGAATAAAAAAATGGCCAAGTCAATGGATTTGTTGGTGTTGGGACAGTAGAGAGGTATGATGTAAAGAGAAACAGTGCTGATCAAAAAGAGTGGGAGTCTTCAAACTGAGATTATAAAATGGTTGCTGGTATTGATGATAGTAAGATCAAAGTGTAATCAGTAATCAGTAGCTAAGGTAAGGTGAGGGACTAGATGTTTAGATCCAGGAAGTATCCATTTGTAATCTCAAATTCCTAACCAAATTTTCACACCTCTAATAATGCCCTCTGAACCTACACAACCAGGAATTCTGCCTGGACCATGTGTTTGTAAAAGTCCCACTCTGGCCCTCCTCTGGCCATGCCCATCCTGCTGGGGAAGAAGTCCATGGGAGCAAAGAGGACTTCCTTGATCCAAGCCTGCATCCCCCTTTCTTTAGAAAGACTTTGTTCCAGGTCCCAGGACCCTCGAATTCTCTGGCCCAATGTCCAAACTCCAGGTTCAGAACCTATGTTAACTTCTTCCTCAGGTCCTCCTTCCTGAGTACTGGCTATACTGCCAGTTCATACACCCTTTAATCTGAGGGAAGCCCAAGAGGAAATACAGGGGTGGGTGGAGTTTGAGCTGAGCAAGCAAGGCCCCTCATGATTGGAAATGAGAACAGAAGGGAGTGGGCAGACACAGAGGGAGAAGCAGACTCCCCACTGAACAGGGAGCCTGTCGCAGGGCTTGATCCCCCAGGACCGTGGGATCATGACCTGAGCCCAAGGTGGACACTTAACCAACTAAGCCACCCAGGTACCCCATAACCTCACAAGACTTTAAAAGACAAAGGAAATAATTATTATTTTATGCCTGGGGAAAGGAAAGTTAGGTGATTTGACAAGTTCACATATATGAGTAAGTGGATAATATAACAACCTCATTCTCCAATTAAAATGCAATTAAATTTGAAATAAAAATTAACCCAAACTTTCAAATCTTGGGAATTTAAAAATACAATGCCAAATAAATGTTTCAAAGAAGAAATCATAATAGTTATCAGAAAGTATTTATAACTGGATGATACTGAAAACTGATATATCAAATGTGATACTGTTATTTATAATAAGAGATATATATATACATATATATATATACATATGATCTTCATCCCAGGTCCCAACAAGAAACTCCTAAAACTCACAGAATATCTGAAGTGATCAGAGCAATAAAGAAGTCATTTGTTATGTTAATAAGATGACATTTGGAAAGCCCCTAGGTAACCTAAAGATAGGGGCTTTTGCCAGGGGAACTAACCACAGGATTAGAGGGTTGGAACTTTCACTCCCACTCCCTTAATTCCCCCACCTCCTCTGGATAAGGAAGAGAGCCTAGAGATTGAGTTCGATCACCAATAGCTAATGATTTAATCAATCATACCTATGTAATGAAGACTCCATAAAAATTCAAAGGACCAGGTTCAGAGAGCTTCTAATCTGGTAAAGAGAGATTCAGGGCAAGTGGTGCACTCAAAGATCATGGAAGCTTGCACCCCTCCCACATACTTTGCCCTATGTGCCTGGCTGTTCCTGAGTTATAAACTTTATAATAAACTAGTAATCTAGTAAGTAAAAGGATTCTCTGAATTCTGTGAGCTACTCTAGCAAATTAATTGAACCCAAGGTGGGGGGGCTGTGGGAACCATTAGAACCATGGTTAATGACCTAGATTTGCCATTGGCATGTGAAGTGTGTATGCTGGGTGCAAGTCTTGTAGGACTGAGCCTTTAATCTGTGGTATCTGGTTTGGTAGTGTGGAAAAAAAAAATTAAACATCGGAATTGCTGTCAGAATACCAAGACACGTGGGATACAGCTAAAGCTATAGCAAAAAAAAAAAAAAAAGCATACTTTAGAAGACAAAATATCAACACGTTTGCTGTTTAATGTTGCAGAGGTAGAATGAGTCCAAAGAGAGGCAAAGAAAAGAAACCGTGCTTATGAGGCCAAAAAACAAATAGAAAACATTGAAAAAAAAACAGTATCATAAAACTAAAAGCTACTTCTTTTTAAAGAGTTTACCCAAGATTAATCAAGAAAGAAAGATATAAAATGGGAATGAAAAGGACAACATAACCACAGAGAGAAAATACTATAAATACCTTTACTGAGATAAATTTGAAAAGATGAACTGGTCCTAAAAAACTGTAACTTAATAAAATGAATCAAAAAGAAATAGTAACTGTAAATACACCCATGGCTATTTAAAAAATACATTTTGTAGTTTAAAAAAACCCTCTCATTCCTCTACACACATACACACACACACACACACACACACACAATTATACAGCTACGTTATGTAATACAATCTACAGTCAGATAATCCTGATCTAATATCAATGGTTCTAGAGTGGAAATTAGGGGGAAATTACTCTTATCTGGTAAGAATTGTAAATGGCTGTTTATTAACAGAGACCCAACAAGAGAAACTTAAATACGTAAGAGTTTTGGTTGGTCTGCTTTCATATGAGAGGTACGTAATTGTTGGTATTGGCTTTAATGGCTATATTAGTTTTCTATTGCTAGTACAACAAATTACCACAAACTGAGAGGCTTAAAACAACACAACTGTATTATCTTACAGCTCCGGAGAACATAAGTTTGAAATTGGTTTCACTGGGCTAAGATCAAGGTGTCAAGAGGGCTGCAGTCTTCCAAAAAGGTCAAGTTGCCTTTTACAGATTCTAAAGCTGCCTATGGCACAGTGCTGTGGAAAACAGTATATGGCAGTTCATCAAATAAATTTAAAACAATTATCATCTGACCCAGCAATTCCACTTGCGAGCATATACTGAAAATAATTGAAAGCGGGGTCTCAAAGAGATATTTGTACATTGATGTTCATAGCTGCATTATTCATAACAGCTAAAATGTGGAAGCAACTCAAGTATCCATCTAGAGATAAAGAGATATGCAAAATGTGGAATATACATATACTGGAATATTATTCAGCCTTAAAAAGGAAGGAAATTCTGACATAGGCTATGACAGGAATGAACTTTGAAGCCATCATGCTAAATGAAATAAGCCAGTCATAAAAAGAGAAATAGTGTTATGACTCACTTATGTGAAGTCACAGAAAAGAGTCAAAATCACAGACACAGAAAAGAGAATGGTGGTTGCCATTACGCTGGGAGGAGAGGGGAATTGGGGATTACCATTTAACCGGTATAGAATTTTAGGTTTATAAGATTTAAAGAGATATGAAAATAGATGATGAAGATAGCTGTACAACATTATGAATGCATTTAGTACCACTAAAGTATACACTTAAAAATGATTAAGATGGTGAATTTTATGCATTGTGGATTCTATCAAGGAAAAAAAAGGGGGGATTAAAATATATATGTATGCCAGTTTAGCTATACAAGTACTCTCTCCCCAGTATTGCAAATAAGAGTCAGAATGAGAAAACAATTCTGCTTGCCACACAACTCATTTAGTACATGCCCTGAAGAAAGAAATGAATCTACTGTTGTTGCAGTATGATTCAGTTCCCTTGTGTTTCATTTAGCTCGAGCAATCTCATCACACTTAATGATTTGAGACTTTGAGTATCATTTTTCAAACAACAGTGTCCCTAAAAACAAGCATTCAGGTACTCACTTGAATCTAAAGTAAACTGCTCTATAAAGAATACAACATATATAACAAAATGGGTTAATATCTGTAACATATAGCTACTTAAATTTAGTATGAAAGGGGTGCCTGGGTGGCTCAGTCTTTGGCTCAGGTCATGATCCCAGCATCCTTGGATCGAGGCCCAGCATCCTTGGATCGAGGCCCCGCATCGGACTCTCTGCTCAGCAGGGAGCCTGCTTCTCCCTCTCCCTCCTCCTGCTGCTTCCCCTGCTTATACTGTCGAATAAATTAAAAAAAATTTTTTTAATTTAATATGAAAAAAATCAATGCCTCCAAAGAATGAAATATTTGTAATTCACAAAACAATAAATATAAATGGCCAAAACCTTTCAAAAAGTGTTCAAGTTCACTAAGATAAATGTAAATATTAAATAAACTATCATTCTACCTTGGTAATGAACAAACAGGCAAATACAAGTGTTGGTAAAACTGTTGGAAAACAAATATTCATAGCCATTGTTTTAATAAGAATATAAGCTAATACATTCATAAAATGATTTAGTAATATTACTCACAACTTTAAATGACCAACCCTGTTGAAAAAATGGTTCACTTTTAGGCATACATCCTATGATAATAAATTAAATTAGGAACAAAGATGTACACTAACAGTTGGCTAAATATTTAAAAGCTGAAAACGATCCAAATGTCTACCAGTAGAGACTACCTATAATAAATAAAAGAAATATGCTGATATAAGAATAACAAAGGAGGGATGCTTGGGTGGCTCAGATGGTTGAGTGAATGACACTTGATTTCAGCTCAGGTCATGATCTCGGGGTCATGAGACTGAGCCCTGTGTGGGGCTCCGCACTGGGAATGGAGCCCCCTTGGGATTCTCTCTCCCTCTCTCCCTGCCCCTCCCCCATCACACAGGCACACTCTCTTAAAAAAAAAAAAAAGAAACTTAAATGTACTGACACAGAAATATATCCACAACATATAACAAGGTTTAAAAAGGTTTTATGCCTTTATTTTCAAAATAAAAACAGTTTTATTCATCTTTCTTATTACAAAAAGAATTCTGAACTCATATTGAATACGTGTATAATACCAAAAAGCTTAAAAAAGAAAAAAAAAAAGTATCCTGAATACTTTTAGCAAATAATCGTCCCAGGTCACTAGGATTTTTATAAATCATACAAAAATTACTCCAAACTCAGAATTAAGATAATACTCTTTAGTACAAAATCCCTATCTTTGTAACCTAAAGATCTTTTAAATGCTCATACAGTCATCAATATACTATGGAGAACACTGAAAGTTGGTTCTATTTTTTTGGTTCTGTTTGGTTTGGTTCTAAGTTGGTTCTATTTTTTTTTTTTTTTAGTTTGGCTTAGCTCCAAGTTGGTTTTATTTTTTCAAATATTAATTTTATTATCATTCTCTAAATTATTTTTTGTTTTTATTTAAATTCCAGATAATTAACATACAGTGTAATATTAGTTTCTGGTGTACAATATAGTGATTCAACACTTCCACAGAACGCCCAGCACTCTTAATAACAAGTGCACTCCTTCATCCCCCTATCCACTTTCTCTCTGGTAACCATCAGTTTGTTCTATATAGTTCAAAGTCTATTTAAAGAGGATTTATTTCAAAGTCCCAAAATTCACTTAAATTTACATAATTTACTACTCAAAGTTAAAATTCAAGACAATTAAGTACACAACTATGCTGATACAATAGCATTCAAAAGCCTTTCGAGATTGTAAAACTAGAAAAAAGGAAAAAAAAAGGTCAATAGACTGAAAGCAATTAACTCCAGGAAGAGATTATAAACAATAAAGCAATGTATAAATGAACAAGCATAGCTCACAGCTACAGTATCAAACGATTCAGTGACCACCCAAGTACATAACAGCTCAGAAGGAAGAAATGGGTTTTCTACGACACCTTATGAAACAAATTCAAATATCTGACCACACACATTCCCAACCCATGTAGTTACAGAGGAGCGGAATAACAGGAAAAATAACATAAAAATGAAGAGAAAGTATAAATTGTGCCATATGGAAAAGTGATTTGATTGACAGCATTCAAAGAAACAATAGCAAAAGCTAGTGAAAGGAAATTGGCATTACCTGAAAGAAATACAGAAAGGTCTGTCTAATGATTAGTTCACTCTATTATTAAAACACTAAAATTGCATAAGCATTTAAATTTGGATCATAAGCACTATTTCAAAATAAAGGTTAAATGTTATTCCATTCCAGACATTTGCGAATATACAGAAAAACACATTCGTAAGAACATGAGTGGTAGCCAATAGTATCTGTTTATAAAACTGAACAGAAGTCAAATGCTTCCACATAAAAGTTGAGTATCAACAATTTATATATTCCCAATTTATTTCAAGGTACCAAAATTCATATGTAACTATTTACAAAGTTAACAGTCAATAACTTACACAGGTATAATGTTAAAGTAACAGAGCTCCAGTTAATCTAAGCACAATTTTTGACATCTCAACTTGAAAATATCACTTTCCTTCTTTTATGATATGAATCAGTGGGAGACGTTATAGATTAAGTATAAAATGTATTGTTATTAAGATACTAATATGGGTATCAGCACAGATAAATATACTAATCTGATGATTAATTACAACACTTTGATATTCCCTTAAGGTTAAAGGAATATATGGCAAACAGCTCTTACTTAACTGTTATTATTTCAAAGCATGGACAGTCTAATCAGGTATGTTCTTATAACATTTTTTTTATAGTACAAAAATATTTTTGTTCATTCTCACAAAGCACAAAATATCTCATTTGTATAAGAAAATGTTTTAATGTTCCTTATACCACTAAAACATATAATGTCTTTAGTATACAGTACATTTACATTTACTTTAGAAACTTAATCTTATGAATAAATGACAAGGACAATAAAGGACAAATTGTCCTTGAAAACTGGCTAAAGAAACTTTGTCAAAAATAAATGTAATGAAGGGGTGCCTGGGTGGCTCAGTCAGTTAAGAGTCGAACTCTTGATTTCAGCTCAGGTCATCATCTCAGGTTCGTGAGATGGAGCCCCATGTTGGGCGGAGCCTGCTTAAGATTTTCTCTCCCTCTCATTCTGCCCCTCCCTCCCCCACTCCCATGCTCTCTCTCTAAAAATAAAACAATTAAAAAATAAAAAAAAAATTTTAAAAAGCACAAGGAAGAAACAGAAAAAGCAGAAATATGGGTACATACAACAGACTATCACTCCCCCAAGTTTTATAAATCATATTTGATAATTAGAATAAAATCTGTAACACCATCTGGTACTAAAGTTAATGATATTTTAAAAAGAGAAAGGTAAAGGGACCTATATAGAAATAAGCCTTTTATACGTCACTTGAAGTGAAAAAAGACTGATACCAGTAGTTTAAGATAGCTCACATATGTATGTTGTAATACTCAAGAGTCATCACTATGATAATTACACAAAGTTATATAACATACACTGAAAAATACCATAAAAAAGTAAGATATAAATCTAAAAAAAAAGTTCCAGTACCCACAGGAAGGCAAGAAAACAACAACAGAGAAATGACAGGAAAATAACAGAAAACAAAAAATAAAATGGGAGACATGCTATAGCACATTAATAATTAATGACATTAGGATTTAAAATAGCACAGTTTGGCAGAGTGGATAAAAACATATTAAAGTAATTCTTTGAAAAGAGAGAAAATAAGTCACTCATGATTTATTGGTGACAATTTAAAACAGTATAGATAACTCTGGAAAATGTTTACAAATTTCTTTAAAAATTAACAAGCAATTACCATATGACCTAGCAATTATGCTGTTGGGCATTTATTTCAAAGAAATTAAAACTAAAGTGCACATAAAATCCTGTATACAAATAGTCACAGAGGCTTTATTCAAAAGAGCCAAGAACTAAAAAAAAAAAAAACCAGATGTCTTTTGATAGTGAATATTAAACAAACTGTGGTACAGCCACACCATGGAATACTATTCTGCTATAAGGAGCAATGAATATTTTTCAAAATATTTTATTTATTTGCCAGAGAGAGAGAGAGAAAGAGAGAGACAGAGAGCACAAGCAGGGGGAGTGGCAGGCAGAGGGAGAAGCAGGCTCCCCACTGAGCAAGGAGCCCGACATGGGACTTGAGCCCAGAAAGCCAGGGACCATGACCTGAGCCAAAGGCAGAAGCTTAACCCACTGAGCCACCCAGGCATCCCGGGAGCAATGAATTATTAATATATATGCAACAACTTGAATGACTCTCCATGGAATAATGCTGCATAAAAAACCAATACCAAAAAGATACAAACTGTAAAAATCCACTTAATTTCCTTAAAATGGAAGAATCATAGAAATAAAAAAGAGATTTGTTGCTGCCAGGAGATAAGGATGTGGGTGGCAAACATGGGAGGAGGCTACAAAAAGGCAATACGAGGAATCATGTGGTAGTGGAACTGTTCTATATCTTGACTATAATAATCGATGCATGGAACTACATGTAATATAAATGCACACACAAGTGTACTACATGTGATAAAAATACAAACACAAGCATACAAGTGGGTACAAGTAAAACTGTAGAAATCTAAATAAGATCAGTGGATTTTATCAATGTCAATATCCTGATCATGACTGTGTACTACACTTCTTTGTGTACTACAGTTTTGTAAGATGTAGCCACCAGGGGAAACTGGAAAAAGTATAAACAGCATCTCTCTATACTATTTTTTATAACTGCACATGACTCTGCAATTATACCAAAATAAAAAGTTTAATTTTAAAGAAAGAACAAACCAGAAATGATACAATATAGTATTATAAAGGCCTAATAAAGTAATGATTCACTGAATTCATATATAACAATTCCAATCAGAATATCAGAATCATAGAATTAGAATATTATAGTACTTAATTTTTTCTGAATTAGATAAATCATGCCCCTATAAAGCTCTAATTTTTTTTTAAAGATTTTATTTATTTGTCAGAAAGAGAGAGGGAGAGAGCGCGCAAGCAGGGGGGAGCGGCAGGCAGAGGGAGAAGCAGGCTCCCTGCTGAGCAAGGAGCACCACCTGGGACTGGATCCCAGAACCCTGGGATCATGACCCAAGCTGAGGGCAGACCTTAACTGATTGAGCCACCCAGGGGTCCCATATAAAGCTATAATTTACATTAAATAAATTATTTATAATAATCAAACTTTTTCTTAATTTATCTTTTCGATTTATCTTTCCCTCTTACAACATAAATAAAGCTAAGTCGTAGGCTATCTCAAATTCCAGCAAATTCTGAATAAGTGGAGTCTAACAAATATTTTAAATGTAACTTTAAGGATGCGTTTATTGGAATTATTGCACAAAGATATTAATGTAATCAAAGTTAGAATTCTATTTAAGAACTTACTATAAAGCTCAAAATTCAAGTTTATTTTAAATTTTTAATCAAAAACATGACAATAACATTAATTTAATGATGTTAAATTACAAGTTATAATCCTATACATGACAGACATACTTATTGAAATTAAATTACATAAATCATAATAAAATATGCCTAAGTATCTGAGTTGAAATATATATTTTTGAAATATATATACATTTTAAATTTAGGTTTTATAACTGATAATCTAGCAAAAGCAAATTACTGAATCCAATTCCATGAAGAAGCAAAGGTGGTATTTTTTCAGTTAGAATTTATTTATAGAATCCAAAATCAAACATAATCCACTGCCACATACCGGCATATCTCATTTTATTGCACGTAGCTTTACTGTACTTCACAGATAACCACATTTTCCACAAACTGAAGATTTGTTGCAAGATTGCATCAAGAAGTCTATCGGCACCATTTTCCTTAAAGCATTTGCTCACTTTGTGTCTCTGTGTCACATTTTGGTAATTCTAACAATATCACAAAGTTTTTCATTATTATTAAATTTGTTATGGTGATCTGTGATCAATGATTACAACTTGCTAAAAGCTCAACTGATTTTAGCAATAAAGTAATAAATACAGTTCGTAGCAATAAAGTACTTTTTCATTAAGGTATGTACTTTTTAGAGATGATGCTATTGCACCTTTAATATGCTATAGTATAATGTAAACATAACTTTTATATGCACTGGGAAACCAAAAAAATTCATTTGCCTCGCTTTATTGCGATATTTGCTTTATTGTGGTGGTATGGAACAAAACCACCAGTATCTCTGAGGTATGCCCATAAAATGTAAACATGTCATCTTAAAATTAACATCATTCTTACCATCCACTGTTTCTGAAGCTTCCTGTCTCCATTGTATAGTCTACTTAAAGATGTCATTACCCATATGTAAGTACTCCTCCTAAGTAGCATGAAATTCTCTCAATGGGATTATTAAAGGATCTACAGTACTTCATGGTTTGAGCAGAACAAACTATGACATGCTAAAAGAATGTTTCTCTCTGTGTGGTTCTGCCACCACCCACACACTGAGTTTATTATTTATAAAAGAAAAAAAAGTACTGGCACTTGACACTATATATCATCTTAGTACCAATTAATCTCAAAAAAATTATATCGTCTATGTTATCATCTTTTGATAAAAGGATACAGAGGGATGCAGCAGTTAATTTAAAACTGTACCAGATTTTATACATCATTAATAAAGGCAACAGAATTTCTTATTTATTACATCATTAACATTAACAATAATTTTAAATGAGGAAACAGCAAAAAAATTCTTATAATTACGTACCTTTTGAATATATACAACTTCCTACCTATTTAGTTTATTATTAAACATTTTTTAACAATCTACACTGTGAAATGGGATTTTTATGGCCTTTACCAACGCCAAAATAACATTCAGGCAAAAAGAGCAATCCCATTTAATCTACATTTTATGGAATTTCTTATATGCCTTTATTTTCAAGGTTCAGGTTCAACACCAAAGCATATAGATAGCTATTACATCATACTGTCAGAATTGACCCCAGCTGTGACCTCTACTAAATTTCTTACCAGTGATTAAAATTCAGACTTAGAAATGTTTCTATCCACTTCACATATGGAGAAATTAGCCAGTTGGAATTTACTGCTCTCTTTCTTCTATCTCCCTCTTCCTCATCACTGAATAGTTCGTTAACTAGTGTAATTTTTTTTCAAACCTGAAAATGTTTGTCAAAAAGTTCGTCTCAGGTCCTTCATTAAGAATGCATAATAGGGCGCCTGGGTGGCTCAGTTGGTTAAGCGACTGCCTTCGGCTCAGGTCATGATCCCGGAGTCCCGGGATCGAGTCCCACATCGGGCTCCCTGCTCGGTGGGGAGTCTGCTTCTCCCTCTAACCCTACCCCCTCTTGCGCTCTCTCACTCTCTCTCTAATAAATAAATTCAAAAAAAAATCTAAAAAAAAAAAGAATGCATAATAAAAATCCTCTTTTTAACAGAAATAGCATTGGAATTAAAGATACCAATTTCAGTAAATTTCATTCTCATCACACTTTTGAATATGTATGAAAAGTTCACTATACCCACATGTCAGACACATTCACAAAAGACACACACACATACAGCCTTCCCCTCCCTCTTGCGCTATGCTCATGGTGGTTTATCAGTAAAACTAAAATACACAACCAAACCGTTTCTAGTCTACATAACAGGTGACTAGCATGAAGCAAATTGTTGAGGACAATTGGGAAAGGAGCATAAAGTCATTATGGATAAAATAATTAACCCAAACACTGTCATCCTTACAAGACTTCAATATACCAAGGTGATCTTCAGATATGTAAAAGTAAGTACTAGATTTATTGAGTATGCCCCTTCCATGTATTAATTAAATTTATCCTCTCAATAATCCTACACATTACTTCTACAATTTTACAACAGACATAACATATCCAAGCAAATAATGGTATCTTTGAATGTACTAAAACTGTAAGTTTTGTTTCAGAAAAATATTTCTATTTTAACACAGCTAAATGGTTTTAAATAGTTTTCTGCCACCTTTGGGTACACACTATGAATCTATATTATTTATACATATATAAACGTGTTTACTCAAATACAGGAAAAATTAAATTGTAAGTCTGCATAATGACTGAATATATTAGTAAAACAGCCTTGTTAAATTTTCAGATTTGTAACTTCTTTAATGACTTTTAGTTTATGAAATGAAAGAATACTGAAAATACTCTCCACTTACACTACTATTCAAGCCTATCCAATTAACTGAAAAGGAAACAGTGAAAGAAAATTCCCATTAAAAATAGAACAATCTGAGAACCAAGGACAGTTCAACTTTCTCTATCCACACAGTTACTCCCAGAAGCCAAAGTTCTTACATCATAAAGATAGGTTCATACTGTAATTACATTAAAAAGGCAATTCAATAATTAAAGGGGAAAACAATGATGTCTTTATAGCAGAAGAATTTCTAGAATTAAAATAATTATGAAAAATAATTTATATTAGATATCATATATAAAAAACTCTACTCTCAGAAACTCAGTATTTGTAATATATTAATTAATCTGATGAATTCCTTAACCCTATGAAGTTTGTGTGCTTATCCCTTCATGACTGTGTTTAATTTATTTATTTCAATTCTAGATCCCGGCCTTAAAAATACATAAATGATTATAATAAAACAAGATAGTGCTCATAAAAAAATAAAATTCATGCATTGTCAATTAGCTTTTCCTGCTAGTTTTAGGTTCAAAGCTTACCCCTCACCCACAAAAAAAAAAAACACATTATACTTCAGTTTCATTTTCCATTTTATGTTTCAGATGTGAAACTTGTATGTTAAGATATAGATGAACTGGACACCCACTGCATTCCCAAACACTGGTTTTCCAGAGAGCTAGGATACCCAGAGCCACCTGGCAGCTTTACGCTCTGAACAATGAGAGACAAAGGTAGGAAATTCTAAAAGGACAAAAACATGGTACTGGCTATTTCACTGAGCAACTCAACACTAACTATTCTTCAGTCTAACATTTTGTCTGCCCAGCGAAGAAAGAAAACACAGAAAAGTTATAAAGCACTGAGGGTAATATAGTTAACATTTTCAAATGGGATGGTGGGCGTTGGTGGGAGTGAGGACAATATTCCAAAAAATAAAAAAATAAATAAAACTAAAGCAAAACAAACTATCCATACACTCAAAGTACATAATAAACTTTTGACAATTTGGAAAGACACAGTAACAGCAATGAGATGGCAATGGCATATATGAAGGAGTAACCTCTACAACTAAACCGTCTTGTAGCTGGATTCAAGCGAAAGCAGAAGTGAAAAGAGTTTGATTTCATTATTTTCTGCTCACCTTCCGTGATGGTGAATTTTACGTGTCACCTTGACTGTGCCAGGGAATGCCCAAATACTTAAACATAATTCTGGATGTTTCTCTGAAGGTGTTGTTGGATAACAACATTTAAATTGGTAGACTGAAAAAAGCAGACTGCCCTCTACAGTGAGCAATCAGGTGAAGGCCCAAAAGGCTGACCTTCTTGCAAGGAACACAGAATTCTCCCACCTGATAGGCTTTGACTCGATTATAGGCCCTTCCCGACGGCCTTCAAACTGAAACATCAGCTGTTCCTGGTTCTACAGCAGCTTCCAGCCTTACTTGCCAACCTCCATAAGCACATGAGTCAATTCCTTACAATACATTTCTTCACCCACACACACACCCTATTGCTTCTTATAGATTCTTTATACTCAATTTACCAACAGATTCATTGAGATTATAACACTGTGATGAGAATAATCCTGCACAAATGCATTTACATTAATGAAATAACCCTCTAAAATGTGCTAGGATGAATACTAACATTTAAAAAAATCATATGTAAAATCAAAATCATGGCCTCCCGTTATGTAAGTTGTGAATTTTTAAAAGAAATAAGCTTTTTAAAATATTACTGGTTTCAGTTTTTTATTACTTTTATTTATTATTGCAATAATCATTTTCACTGAAGCAACTTTTTTTTAAATGAACTTCTTGGGGCTCTGTGTATCAATGCAGCAGCTAAAAGCCTTTAAACTCATTATTTTTCCCAGGAGAAGTATAAATCAGCTTACACTAAAAGAGCAGTTTTCTGATTTAGCTGGGTTTTTCCATTCTGAGAGGGAATACTGCCACCTTAGCATGCAATACACAGAATAAGATACGAGCCATGCATTCTGCAACATCAAAATACCACACCAAAAATACTATTTGACACGTACTGAGTACTATGATCCAGAAATGGCATTCTAAATACTTTTGCATGTATTATGTCATTTACTCCTTCCAAACAGTCTTTATCATTGAGAGAACTGTAAGTCACATTTTGAATATGAGAAAACAGAGTCCCTGAGGCCTCAACTATTCCAAGAACACCCAACCAGTAAGTGGCTTACCCTCCACCGAATCCCAGACTGACTGTAAGCCCGAGTCGTGCCCCACTGCACTGTAGCGAGAGCCACCCTACGGGAAAATGGTTTACCCTCCTTTACATCTTCTAGAATAGTATGGCTAAAACTATAAATTACATTCAAAATAGCTTCCCTGAATTGTCAGGCTCAGACATATTCCTAAAAAAAATAAAGTAAGTGGACTCAATCTCAGTCTATTATTAAAAAAAAATTGTTGACTAGTCCTTGGAAGATATTCACTACATATGTACCCAGTTCTAAATCAGCTATGATGGTGTAACAAGTATCCTCTTTTTAAACCTATAAAAACCCCAAATATCTTCTTTTAAACTGTTACCTATGTATTTTCAACTCTTGGATAAAACATTCATGAGTAAATAATGATTACTTGTTCAGTTATTTAAAATTATTTAATCCTTTGGTAAGCCACATCAATGTTGTTGAAGAAAAGCAGAAGACTTCAATTTCTAATGTTTTACTGGCTGAATACTTATTTTCAAGTTAAACAATTATTGAGTTTTTTCAAGTCTTTGGTGGAAATACAATAGGTTTTCTTTCTTTACCTAATTTAATCACTATTCCTACAGCATTACAATTTAAAATTATTATACTTGAAGACTTTGAAAGTGTAAACAAATTATAGCTAGATATCAAGTTACTACACCTTTATATCCAATTTATAATTTTCTTCAGTTAAATGACAAGTACTCCAAGGAGATCTCTGTTGATTGAAGGCTCCTCTAGGGTATAATGGGTTTGTAGAGAACTAAATAGTCTCATGCTCTTAAAACCCCTAGAAATACTTCAATATGATACAAACCCTTTCTTAATAAGACAGCCAAATAAACCAAACATCATGCAAAATTTGCCCTAACCGCCCCAAAATATCTCTCTTTGGAATTTTTTTCAGATTTTAAAAAAGGACACAGAAATTATCTTAGATTAGAAAGAGAGAAGGGAAAGAAATTAAAATTAACACAAGGAAGAAAGCCTGTAATGAAGATCATCAAATGCTTTATATATAATTATGAATAAAATATTTTATACTGCTGTTAAAGGGATAAAATTACACACACACACACACACACACACACACACACACACACACGCCTGAAACAGATTTTCCTCAGTCAATAAAGGAATTTTAATGAGCCAATATCTTAAATTAAATAGCTGAAAACTAAAAATTCCTGTTTAAAAATACTTATGAATAGTTGTAATATCTTAGAATTTAAATTATTCGTAAAGAACAAACTGTATTACATTCTCTATAAATATGTCTTCCTTGCCACCAAAAGTACCAAAAACCAGAATAAATTCTTTTATGAAACCCTGAATGCTCAAGTAGCATTACTGAGAAACAAGTCTGTAAATACTAATCCAAATATTATTAGGGGAAAGGAGTAACTTCTTAGAAACAGTAATATATTTTTAATTTTTGAGGAACCACCACACCATTTTCCACAGCAACTGCACCATTTTACATTCCTACCACCAATGCACAAACATTCCAATTTCTCCACATCCTGGCCATGGCTTTTTATTTTCTGTTTTGGGGCATTGTTGTGTTGTTGTTGTTGTTGTTGTTGTTGTTTGGATAATAGCCATCCTAATGGGTACGAAGTGGTACCTAATTGTGGTTTTGACTTGCATTTCTCTGATGATTAATGATGTTAAGCATCTTTTCATACTCTTATTGGCCATTTGTACATCTTCTTGGGAGAAAGGTCTATTCAAGTCCTTTGGCCATTTTTCAAATGGATTGCTTTCTTCTGTGTTGTTGAGTTGCAGGAATTCTTGATATAGTCTGGATATTAACTCCTTATCATATGATTTGCAAATATTTTTTCCACTCATTGTTTTGATAGAGTTCCTTGGCATGCAAAAGTTTTAAAATTTGATAAAGTCCAATTTATCTATTTTTTCTTTTGTTTCCTCTGCTTTTGGTGCCATATGCAAGAAATCACTGCCAAATTCAATGTCATAAACATTTTTTCCTATGTTTTCTTCTAAGAGTTACATAGTTTTAGCTCTTACATTTAGGTTTTCAATCAATACAAGTGAATTTCTGAAACATAATCATTCACAAGTAGGAAAGCATCATTAACTTCCAAGCCAATGAATATTATATTAATCTAAACTATAAGGTGATTTATACTGGAACCCCATTATAATGGACTTTGCTATAGCATGAAGTATTTCATTGTGAGGTCATGGCTGGAAAAAAGATACCAACCTTTCCAAACACAATAAAGATAAGTAAAGTTCTGGGCAAGAATACAGATCACAGCAAGATTTATACTGCTCATCAACTGTCAATCCATATAGTACAATGGCTCCAAATCACCTTCCTATGTGGAAGGTCTGGAAGCGTGGTACTCCCATCACGACTTCTTTTGATTATAAAGCATGACAACTAAGGGTAAAATAGATATTCAAGATGTAACATTCAGCAAAAATGTAAACTTTTCTGTTTGACAAATTTCAAATAATTTTCTCAAAAAGACTATTTCATCACCAAAGGGAAATATGTTAAACTGATAAGTTTACATGAAAATATTATCTAGATATTTTTTTCTTACACATATCTAAGATCAGAACAGGAAACAGAGCGTAACCTTGCAACTAAGTTAACCAGCTACATTGTTATTCTCTCCAAATTATGAAATGCATTTACTCTTAAGAATAAAGAAAACATATTGACTTCTACCAGGATATAAAAAGCAATGTGGATTTATTTTTTTAAAGATTTTATTTATTTGTTGAAGAGAGAGAGAGAGAGAAAGAGCACAAGCAGGAGGAGCGGCAGACAGAGGGAGAAGCAGGCTCCCCGCCAACCAAGGAGCCGGATATGGGACTCGATCCCAGGACCCTGGGATCATGACTGGAGCCAAAGGCAGACACTTAACCAACTGAGCCACCCAGGCATCCCAAAAGTAATGTGGATTTAAAATAGGAAAATATGATGCTATTATTTGCTATGAAACCCAACAGTGAATTTAGATCTCAGCCTGGACCACCACTATCACCACATAGTTTAGGAAGGAAATGTGTTATAGCAAAAAGGACAAACAGTCATAAGATGTGGATACTTTTCCTAACTCTGCCTCTACTCATTGTCTTTAATTTTTAAAAAAGTAATGAAATGTCGGGGCGCCTGGGTGGCTCAGTTGGTTGGGCGACTGCCTTCGGCTCAGGTCATGATCCTGGAGTCCCGGGATCGAGTCCTGCATCGGGCTCCCTGCTCGGCGGGGAGTCTGCTTCTCCCTCTGATCCTCCCCCCTCTCATGTGCTCTCTCTCATTCTCTATCTCTGAAATAAATAAATAAGATCTTTAAAAAAAAAAAAGTAATGAAATGTGATTATCTCAAATGTCCCCCCAACTCTAAACATCTATGATTATTTTAAACAGACACTGAGCAAAAACTTCCAGATATCCAAGGTTGCACTGACCAGGGAATGAATGTAGACAATAAAATTTTATTTCATTCATTCATTCATTAACTTATCATTCAATAAACAAGGAACTTTCAGCATATGCCAAGCACTGTTTGAAGCATTAGGAATTACATACAAACATATACAAAGTCTCTGCTCTCAGAGAGCTTACACATTAGTGGAGAAGATAGGAAATAAACCAGAGGACAAAAAACGTATGTTGCTAAATATTCCATATAATGATAACTGCTGTAAAGGAAAATAAAGGGGTATGAGAATAAAGAGTTGTGAGGGAGAGGGAGAATGTTTTCAATGGTCTGAGGTAGGAATGTGATTCCTGTGTTTAAGAAACAGTAAAAAGGACAGTGTGGCTAAAATGGTATGAGCAGGCAAGACAGGCAGGAGGTAGATATGAGAAGTAAATAGGACCAGCTCATGAAGGATACTGTAAGAAGTTTGATTTTTACTTGTAGAATAGGAAGCCACTAAAATGTTTTTGAGTATAGGAATGAAAAAAAAATTAGTTTATATTTTTAAAGTAAAACATGGTTACTCCTCGGAAAAGAGACTGAAGGGGATAAATATATTTTTAACTAACAAATAGGTACACTCTTCTAAGAATATTATAAATATTAATTCTTTAATTCTCATGGCAACTGTTTAAGTATCACATCCCTATTTTGAGGTGAGGAAACTGAGATACACAGAGGTTAAAAAACATGACAAAGATCACACAATTAGAATACTCCAAAACTAGAATTTTAACCCATGTAGTCTGGCTACTTTGTCTATGATCTTAACCACTATCTTCTGTTGAATCTTACAAGAAGTAAATATTTATAAATAGAAACTTCTCAAGTTAGAAAACAGTACCATGACTTAAGCATATTATGAAGATGATGATATGGGTGAGGGTGAAAGGACTTGCTGATAAAGTAGGTACAGAATATAAGGGAAAGAAAACAATTAAGAATTACGCTAAGGAGTTTGACATCAAACTGAGATGAAAAAAGTAGAAAAGAAGAATGTTTAGTAGACGGAATCATGGATGTTATTTTAAGCTACTAAACATCCAAATGAAGATGTCAAGTAGGCAGCCAACCCATATCACAGCCTGGAAACCAGGAAAGAAGTGTGGTCTAAAAATATAAATTTATCCTCAGTGTATCAATCTTATTTAAAGCCATTTGAAAGGACAAAATAATCTAAAGAAAGATTACAGATAACTTACTTTGTACACAGCCTTGATAAAAGTTCTAGACAAAGACCAGAATATTTCCCTATACAATTAGTGCACAAGCCTGAGATTTGCATTTGAAAGTCTAAAGTTCCATTTCCACAAACACACAGATGAATATTTGTGATTGTGTACATGTTCCCAGAAAAATTAGTTCCACAAAACCGTAAGGAATGTATGGGAGTACAAATGAAAGAGAAAAGATATAAGGCAGACACAGGCTCTGAGCTGGACCTAATGTGATTATTTTAATGGTAATGTAAAAGAGGTTACAGAGCACCAACAGAAAAAGAAAAGGTTGTGGGTTTCACATGACTTTTATTTGCTACTAAAAAATCATACCCCAAAAAATATCTACATAGTATCTATGAATGCTGTTAGCCTTCTGCCTGCAATTCAAATTGTCAGTGATCAAAACAGTCCTGAACCTGAGCAGTGACAATGCTTATTGTGAATCGGAACCCTAGGGATGGAGAGTGCTAAAAGAAGTTTTACCCGAAGTCTGTAACCAAGCCTCAGAAAAGACAACCTGGTAACTGCTCTCAGAGTTTTCTGATTCTTTTTATTACTTTCCTGGGCACTGTGGTCCAGTGGTACAATACAATTACAACCACATCTTAAAATAAAAATCCAGTAACAACCTCAATTCCTGGTTAATCCCCAAACATTTCTTTTTACTTCAATTATGAATACAAAAATACAAGTTTCTTCCTAGTCCATTTAAATAAGGTATCAAAAAGAAAGACAAACCCACTTTAACTAAAGTGATATAGATAGCTTAAAAGTAAACAGATGAAACAAAGACATAACATTCAAGCACTAATCAGAAGGAGTAAATGAGTATCAAAACAAGGAAAATCACACAGAATAAAGAAAAACATTACTTCATCATGAAGATGTAACAATCTTAAATGTGTATGCACCTAACAACAGAGCATCAAAACACATAAAGCAAATACTGATTGAACTGACAGGAGAAAGAAAGAAATATGGACAATTTAACACACTTTTATCAAGTAATTAATAGAACAAGTTGATAGAAAATCAGCAGGATATGTAAGACCTGAACACCACCATGAAACAACTTGACCTAAAAGACATTTAGAACACATTTATTATATACTCAACAACAAAATACACATTTTTTCAAGAGCAAATGGAAATTCACACATACAAACCACAGTCAAGGTCATTAAACAAATTTTACAAAATATTGAATTCTTACAAAATATTTTCTCTGACTGGAAGTAAATTAAAGTAGAAAATAAAAGAAACATAACTAGAAAATATTCTCAAATAATGAGAAATAAAACAAATTTCTAAACAATCCATGAGTCAAAGAGGATGTCTTAAGGAAATTAAGAAATATTTTTAACTAAATGAAAATGTAAATACAACAAACCAAAATTTGTGGGATATACCTAAAGCAGTGCTAAGTAAGAAATGTACAGCATTAAATGCATATATTTGAAAAGAAGGTCTTAAATCAATAATCTAAGGATTCCATCAGAAGAAATGAGAAGTAAACCAAAGCAAGCAAAATGAAAGATATAATAAAGAGCAGAAATCAATGAAATTGAAAACAAAACAGCAAGAGAGAAAAATCAATGAAAACAAAAACTATTTCTTTGGAAAGATCAATGAAATTGATAATGCTCTTGCCAGTTTAAACAAGAAATGCAGGAAGAACTATCATAATAGAACTCATAGATAATAGAAGGATAATAAGAGAATACTACAATCATATCTATGAACATAATTTTGACAAATTAGAAGAAATGGACCATTTCCTTAAAATACACAAACTCACTCAATAGAAACAGACAACAGAATAGTCCTATATTGTGCAGGAAAGAGTTAACATAGCAGGCCTGATGTTGCTATCATGAGAAGGGCCTGATTGCAGAGCTGGTGTTTGGCTAGCATATCAAACTTTTGGTTTGGGGATATTCTCTATATAGCAAGGCTGTTTTGCCTGCTCGGAGCATTGAGCCCTGCTGTACCAGCTTGCATAGACTGTTTGTACAAATATCATGAGTTAGAGTAAATATCTGCTTTCTTTCTTGGAGTCTGGAAATTGGGAAGCTGTGGCTACACGACCACACATGGCATGGCTACATGACCAGTTCTCAATAAAAATCCTAGATTTTGAGTCTTAAGAAGGCTTCCCTGGGCAGAAACACAGCCTATGTGTCACTACAATTCATTGCTGGGAGAATATGTTCTTTATGCCCTGTGCTCTCAGAAGGGAGAACTTTAAAGGTTGAGTCTGGATGCCTCCAGACTCTCCTTGAGTCACTTTCCCTTGCTGATCTATAATAAATCACAGTTATGAGTACAAATATGATGAGTGCTGTGAGTCCTAGCAATTCACTGAATGTGTACATGGTCATTGAAACCCTGGAATACATAGCAATTAAAAAAATTACAGGGCGCCTGGGTGGCTCAGTTGGTTAAGCGACTGCCTTCGGCTCAGGTCATGATCCTGGAGTCCCGGGATCGAGTCCCACATCAGGCTCCCTGCTCGGCGGGGAGTCTGCTTCTCCCTCTGACCCTCCTCCCTCTCCTGCTCTCTGTCTCTCATTCTCTCTCTCTCAAATAAATAAATAAAATCTTTAAAAAAAAAATTACATATGTACTTTAAAATCTTTCTGAAAAAAAAAAAAAAAAAAGAAAATTCCAGGACTCAAATGGTTTCACTGGGCAATTCTACCCAACATGTAAGACATAACACCAAATCTACACAATTTATCCCAAGTAACAGAAGAAGAGGAGGAACACTTCCTAAATTCATTTATGTGGCCAGCATTACACTAACACCAGAAAAGGAGAGTACAAAAATGAAAATCACAAATCAATATCCCTCATGAACACAGATTAAAAATCCTCAACAAAATATGAGCAAATTGAACTCAGCAGTATATAAAAAGAACAGTACATCACAACCAAGCACAATTTATCTGAGGAATGCAAGGCTAGTTCAATATTTATATATCAGTGGATATAATACACCATATTAACTACTAAGACAATTATCACATGGTCTTTATCAACTGATAGAGAAAAATAATTTAACAAAATTCAACACCATTTCATAATAAAAACTCTCAGCAATCTAGAAATGAAGAGGAAAATCATCAGTGCAATGAAGCACATCTACAAAAGACCTATAGCTGCCAATCACATTTCATGGCAAAAGAAAATGCTTTCCACATAATACGTGAACAAGGCAAGATGTTTCCTCTCACCACTCATTCTCAACACTGTACAAGAAATCCTAGCCAATGCTATAAGACTAAAAGGGAGGGGAGGAGAGGGAGAGGAAGGGCATACAATTGAAAAAGAAGAATTAAAACTGTTCCTATATGCAGACAATTGTCTATAAAGAAAATCCCAAAGTATCTATAATAAAGCTCCTAGAAATAATATGTTAAGTTTACCAAAGTCACAGGATCAGTCCACCATACAAATATAAATCAGATTTCTACATAGTAGCATTGAGCAATAGGAAACTAAAACTTTTAAAACAGTACTATCTGTAATGTGTCCACAAAAAATAAAATACACAGGAGTAAATCTAACAAAGTATATGAACAATCAGTACACTGAGAACTACAAAATTCTGATGACAAAAAAAAAACAAACAAAAAAAAATGAAAAGACCATTTTCATGGGTTGGAAGACTCAATATAGTTAAGATGTTAATTCTCCTCAAATTAATCTATAGATTTAAGGCAAATTCAATCAAAATCTCAGCAGGATTTCTTATAAACAAGACAATTCTAAATTGTACACAGAAAGATAAGAACTAGAATAGCCAAACAATTTTGTAAAAAAAAAAAAAAAGTTAAACAACTCATTTTAAGAGATTTTCAGACTTATTATAAAGCCACAGTAATCAAGACAGTATAGTAATAAAGACCAGACTCAAAAACCAATGAAACAGAAAAATGGGTCCAGAAATAGAACCACATTAGTACAGTCAACTATTCACAAACATGCAAAGACAATTCAATGGAGAAATGACAGACCTGTCAGCAAACAGCATTAGAACAACTGGACGTACATATACAGAAAAAAAAGTGTATCTTAATCCATACTTTGCAACTTACATAAAATTCAAAGTAGACTTAACTGTAAAACAAGAAAACTATCAAACCCTTAGAACAGAAAAAAAAATCCTTGTGACCTTCAGATAGGCAAAGGGTCCTTAGAAACACTATCAAAAGCATAATACATAAAAGGAAAAAATTGATAAACTGGACTTCATCAAAATTAAAAATTTTTGCTCTACAAAAGATGCTGCTGAAAGAATAAAAAGACAAGTTATACATGTGGAGACATTAATTTCAAATCACATATCAGACAAAAGACTTCTGAAGGACTGGTATCCAAAACATGTAATTAACCCAAAAAACTCAAAAATAAGAAAACAATAAACAATGAGGAAAAGTTTGAGGACACATAACTTTTATGGATAGCAAATAAGTACATGAAAAGATGTTCAACGTCGCTAATCATTAGGGAAATGCAAAGTAAAATCACAATGAGATACCACTTCACACCTATGAGAATGACAAAATTAAAACAAAACAAAAACCTGGCAATGCCAAGTACTAATAGGGTGCATAGGAACTAGAACTCTCATACATTGTTGATGGGAATTTAAATAGCAGACAGCCACTCTAGAAAACAACTTGGCAGTTTGTAATAAAACTAAACATACACCTACCATATGATCTGGCAATTCTACTCCTAAGTATTTGCCACTTAGAATTCATACACTATCCTTTCTAATATTCTATGGCAACAAGAAAGGAATTGAACAATAGTAGTTATTCTTTCCCAGGTGTAGGGATATTTTATTTAAATAACTGGTGTGTAGACTAACATTCAAATATTCTTTCCTCATTCTCCGATTTTACTAACTCAATCTTTAGAGATATTTATCTTTACTCATTATTGTTCTTTCATTTTGCTTTTAAATTTCTTCATATTTCATTTTTCTGTACCATGTATATGAAACTTATTATAAATATTACATGTTCCATCATAAGAAGGAAGTGGTATGTCTATTTAAAAAAAATTTTAAGATTTTATTTATTTGACAGAGAGAGACACAGCAAGAGAGGGAACACAAGCAGGGGGAGTGGGAGAGGGAGAAGGAGGCTTCCCACTGAGCAGGGAGCCCGATGCGGGGCTCGATCCCAGGACCCTGGAATCATGACCTGAGCCAAAGGCAGACACTTAACAACTGAGCCACTCAGGTGCCCCAGATATGTCTATTTAAATATGATTTACCTCTGTTCTATCCTGAAGACAAAAGAGGTAAAAATACTAGTTTTACCGGGGCGCCTGGGTGGCTCAGTTGGTTAAGCGACTGCCTTCGGCTCAGGTCATGATCCTGGAGTCCCTGGATCGAGTCCCGCATCGAGTCCCGCATCGAGTCCCGCATCGGGCTCCCTGCTCGGCAGGGAGCCTGCTTCTCCCTCTGACCCTAACCTCTCTCATGTGCTCTCTGTCTCTCTCATTCTGTCTCAGATAAATAAATAAAATCTTTAAAAAAAAAAAATACTAGTTTTACCTTAGTAGTTTTACTAAAGTAATACAAAATGGAAAAGGGAAAGGAGATGACAACAAACCAGAATGTTAGTAACACTGTGGAAGCTACAAAGGAGACAATGAAGTAGAATCCTAAGCCTAGGGTGAATAAGTCAGCAAAAATCAAGCAGTTTTGTGCTCCAGAACCAAGATGAAGTTTGAGAACTGAATATAGGAATGCATGGTAGGACTGAAAACCAGAATGTATTGTAGTTTCCACAGGGAGCAATTAGAACCCCAAATCTCTTTTCTAACCTCATTCAAGTCATGCCACAATTCTGTCACCACTCTTTCAAAGAATGAAAGTTTCATCTTTGGGGAGATTATACCAGAAAAATTCTGTGCTTGTGAACACCAAGCATGCTGAGGAAGAAGGAAGGGTGGGGGAAGTGTCTGATACATCATTCTGAAAAAAGAAAGACTAAGGAAAAATCTACATACTCAATTATGAGAGACACACACTCCCACCCCATCCCACCCCAGGCTCCTTCTTCTGATGAGCTACCAAAGTCCTCACAGCCAGACTTAGAAACCCTAGGCAAAGGACTGACAGGTTCTTCTTTGGAGAAATTTTTAGTCTAAGAGAATAGAAATCAACAGTTAATGGTATTCTTGAGCGATGTCCCACAAAAATGGCCAGACCAACATCTAATTACCCTACAATAAAGTTCTACTTCACATACATTTTGGTGCCTTGGTCTTAAATATAACTAGGCAGCTAAAGATCACCAGATGATAAGAAAAGACTCTAACATAAAAGATGTTAACCAGAACAAAGAGAATAAATAGGAAACAAAACGAAACAAAGAACATAAAGGGAGTAAAAAAAAAAGCTTCACATAATCACAAATATTCTTGTGGAGATATTATATCCACAAAAAGACACAAGAGGGCTTTTTTTTTTAAACAAATAAGTAAAAGAAATATTCAGAAAACAACAACAACAAAAAAGCTCTTGGAAATTAAAATCACAACTATAAAAATTAAAAAATGAAAAGTTCAGAAGAGAAAGTTAAGGATAATCTCCTAGGAAAAAGACGGAAAGGATAAAAGAATAGGAAATGGATATACAAGGTAAGAAAGTTGTAGGACCAGTTCAAGAGATATAACAACTGAATAACATCAATTCAAGAGAAAAGGGGGGGAAAGGGAGATGGACAGACAGAAGTAGAGATGGATGGAGGGAAGGAAGAAGACAGAGACAGAGAGAGAGGGAGATAGGAGTGGGAGGGACAGACAGAAATTATCAAAGAAATAATTCAAGAAAATTGCTGAGAGCTAAAAGATAAAAGTCCTCAGCAAAGTAGATGAAAAAGACCCATATCATACCATGATATCATAAAATATGAGGACACAACTGATAAATAAATGATGCTAAAAATGTCAAGAGTAAGGGGGGAAAATGGTCACATACAAAGGCTCACTGATCAGATGGCACAGGACTTGTCAACAGCAACAATGGTAGCTACAGAATGGTAGGAGAAAGGCTTCAGGATGTTAAGAGAAAATGATCTGCAACCCAAATATATTGTCAAATGATAAGAAATTTGTATACAAATGATCTGAAATACATGTGTATGTATTCCATTCATTATGTTTAGAATTCATGTTTATCTTTCAACAATAAATAAACATTTAAATTATGTTTTTCTAAAACCAACACTGAAAATAATCTCTTCTTTAAGTGCATTCACTAAATGACTATGGAGAAAAAAAAAAAAAAGCTGCCTAGAGAAATGTTCAATGCCAGCAGAAAGCCAGAGTAAGATTAAAAATTTGCTGTGGGTAATCCCCATGTACAGTGCACTATAAAGAGACTTATGCCTGTCAGTTTCAATCAGAACAAGCTAGTGACAGAATTTTAAAGTCCTAAAAAAACCTCTTTTAATAAAGAATAAACTAAAATTAGGAAATGAAAATGAAAAGATAGATGTGATAGAAAAGATGAATTTTCAAAGAAGGATATGCCTCAATAAAATATCACTATCTCATATTTGTAAAACTTAATTATTTCTCTAAAAAGATCATACCTCACATACTGGTAAAATGAAGCCAGCTCACTGCTAAAATGAAGCCAATTTTGGCTTCATTTTACCATGGACAAAAGCCAGGCTAATTGCATGAATTGTCCTGATGATAAACTTTCATGTTTTTTCAACTAGGTTATACGGTCTCCAAAGGTTTAGACAGTAACTATTCTTCCATGTAAAAGAACAGGGCCCCAAGAGTACACTTACCTGATAAGCAATGAGTAATGTATAGAATTGTTGAATCACTATATTGTACACCTGAAACCTACATAACACTGGATGTTAACTATGCAGAAATTAAAATCTTAATAAAAAAAGTTATATTAAAAAAAAAAGAACAGGGCCCCGAGATAATAAAGATCATCTAGAAAAAAACATAACCGGGCCACTATATCAAATATTCTATTTTATAAATTATGTTTAAATAGGGACGCCTGGGTGGCTCAGTTGGTTAAGCATCCGGCTTCGGCTCAGGTCATGATCCCAGGGTCCTGGGATCGAGTCCCACATCGGGCTCCATGCTCCACGGGGAGCCTGCTTCTCCCTCTGCCTCTATCTCTCTCTCCCTCTCTGTCTCTCATGAATAAATAAATAAAATCTTTAAAAAAAAATTATGTTAAATAAAGAAAAGATTATAAAGTGGGGGAGGGTAGGAAGTGGAAAGAAGGGGGAAACCCAGCTGACTGGAAAATGAAAAAGCATGCTCAAAGCTAGCTCTATGTCCCAAATTAAAAAGAGACTGAAAACATGTAAACATTTATTGATTCTCAACTATTTACCATATATTGTACTACAGACATTTCCTTCAATCATCATCAATAAAAAGCATTAGTTCCATTTTATAAACAGGAAATTGTGCTGAGAACAAGGTTAAGTAATTTGCCCAAGATCACAGTTAATAGGGAGAGGAAGCTCCTGATTTAATTCTGTAGCTGATGCTGTTCTAGTCAAAACTGATTTATACACAATTATAAAAAGAAATTTTATACATTAACTTGAATATACATTTCTCATGATGTAAAGCCCATAAAATTTCTACCAAAATAATGAAAAAGTAGATTCAAGGAAAAAAGTATTTGCCAATTGCCTCTATACTATCCTTTTGCTCAATCTGCTTATCAAGTTTGTTCAATATTTACTCATCTCCTACTATATGATAAGCACTGTTCCAGTGCTCATAGTTCTCTTCAATAGAAATTCACACCCAGGGGCGCCTGGGTGGCTCAGTCGTTAAGCATCTGCCTTCAGCTCAGGTCATGATCCCAGGGTCCTGGGATTGAGCTCCGCATCCGGCTCCCTGCTCTGCGGGAAGCCTGCTTCTCCCTCTCCCACTCCCCCTGCTTGTGTTCCCTCTCTTGCTGTGTCTCTGTCAAATGAATTAAAAAAAAAAAAATTCACACCCAGAAAACAGTGGATTAAACACCCAAACACGTAAATTAGAAAGTACTAAGAGTTCTAAGGTATAACACAAATAAGCGTGCAAAAAAGAAAGGGATCTACCACACAAAAGGCGTAACAGAATAGGTGACTCCTACACCGGTTCATGAAGTTTATTCATTCAAAAGTATTTTCTACAGGCCTTTCTATCATTCTATCATATATATATGAATGATGGAAAGTAGTGGTAAGTAGTAAGATGGACATGATGGGGTCGGAGATGTGAAAAAGAAAATAAAATTAGAACACAGGAAACAAGCCAAAAAAAGAAAACATTCTAAATCCTGTGGATTATTCCTGAGAGAACTGGGTTCAAGGTCTACTCAGCATTGAAGCAGACCAAAAATGCAACGCTGAGCCTGCCATCTTCAATGAGCTCTTCTTACCAGCTATGACAGGGTGATTTAATACCGCTCCTACCAAAAGTATTTGCCAAACATGACACCAAAGCTGGGCGCCTGGGTGGCTCAGTTGGTTAAGCGACTGCCTTCGGCTCAGGTCATGATCCTGGAGTCCCAGGATCGAGTCCCGCATCGGGCTCCCTGCTCTGCAGGGAGTCTGCTCCTCCCTCTGACCCTCCCCGCTCTCATGTGCTCTCTGTCTCTCTCATTCTCTCTGTCTCAAATAAATAAATAAAAAATCTTTAAAAAAAAAAAAAATGACACCAAAGCTAGAAAACCACAAATAAGACTGCTATATGTGGCCTATATTGGTTTTAAAACTTCTGGATGAAAATAATATGATATGTAAATTTATTTCAAATAATAAACTAAGAAAATCTTGCAATACAAAAAACAAAGGTTTAAAGACTTTGCCTTAATATATAGAGTTCTTATAACTCAATAAGAAAATACAAATATCTCCCTTTTAAAATGAGTAAGAAATAATGGATAATTCATCAAGAATTAGTCTGTGTGAAGCAGGAGTGAGGCCCTAGAAGTCACAACATATTCTGTGCGCAGAGATAATTTACTGATGACCTAATTATCAAGATCTACTGGGAGTTTGAAGTGCACGCCCAGAAAATAACATAAGTGGACGATTTTTAAATTTTAGTTAATCTATTTCTCCATCTACCCCCATGCCATCCCCAACTCACAATCAAAACTAAGTATAAGCACTGAAAACAAAAAATATACACACACATACACACATTTATATCTACACTTATGTCAATATTAGAGCAATATACATCACACAATAGGAATTTTTTTGAAATGTGGGGTTTATTGGTATTTTGTGCTTTTTAAAAATGTTTGACATCTGCTTTTTTTCTCTAAGTGAGCATGTACTACATTTATCATCAGAAAGGCAAAAACAATGAGTCCCACTCTTCAGCAACTGAGGTGAAGGCCTAGGCAGGTAGCTACTAGCATTTTAAACATTCTTCTACTCCAACCAAAACTGAAATAAGAACCCAGGTTGTATTAAACTTGCGAAGGGAGACTTCAATCATAAAACACTGAGAAAAACAAGACCAGAAGCAGAAGAAATGAATATCAAACAGCAAGCAAATTTTAGATTATGCCAACAAAACCTAAGTCACAACCTTTCCCTCTTATTAACAAATGATTAACCACCTAAGATTAGCAGGCACAATTCTGTGCTCATCAAGATAAAGAGCCTTCAAATTTAAAACATAGCCCAAGCCCTCAAAGGAGTTTTAATCCAGTGATAACAAACTAAAAATAAACATATAGGCATTAATATATACAAAGGACAAAGGTGATAGAGCCTCTGAATACAAAAGTTAGAAGGTGACACCTTATATGCATTGAAAAAGAATAAATGAAACCCCAGAAAGAAAGGTGCCTATCAGCAAGATGCCTTCAGCTGCAAGGAACAAACTCCCAAATCACACAGTAGTCCCAAAGCAAGGCAGTCTGCTGGAGTCCTTCACATGCTAGGACCCTTCTTCTCCTGTATACTGTTTCCTGACTAGCTCCCCTCAAGGCTATAATTAATTTTTAGCATACTTATCATTATTTGAGTGCTTGCTCTAAGCTAAGCACTGTTCTAAGAACTTTATGCTCATTCATTAATTTCTTACAACAGTCTATAAGGAAGATACTATTAGCCCCATTTTTTAACAGCTTTATATTGGAATATAACTCACATACCACATAATTCACTCAAAGTGTACAACTCAATGGTTTATAGTATAGTCACAGATATGATGTGTGAGCATAATTAGTCAATTTTAGAATACTTTTGTTACATGAAAAAGAAACAGTAACCTTTAGCTGTCGCTCCCCAACTGCCATGCAACTACCAGCCACAACTGTAAGCAACCAGTAATCTATCTTCTGTCTATAAATTTCCCTATTCTAGATCTTCATATGAGTGGAAGAATATATGTGTATGTTGTCTTTTGTGACTGGCTTCTTTCACCTACCATGATGTTTTCAAGGTTCACCATGTTGTGACACCTATCAGTACACTTCATTCTTTTTTGTGGCCAAATACTACTTTATATTGATTAATTATATTTTGTTTACCTATTTATCCATTGATGGACATTCAAGTTGTTTCCATCTTTTGGCTATTATGAATAATGCAGATATAAACATTTGTGTACAAGTCTCTGTGTTGATGTATGTTTTCAGTTCTCTTGGATATATATATATTCACACACACACACACCTAGGAGTGGAATTGCTGGGTCATATGGCTAACTCTATGTTTAATCATTTGAGAAACTGCTATACTATTTCCCAAAGCAACTGGACCATTTTACGTTCCCACCAGGAGTGTATGAGGATTCTGATTCCTCCAAATCTTCACCAATATTTGTTATCTGACTTTTTGATTCTAGTCAGCCTAGTGGCTTTGATTTATACTTACCACGTTTTCTCAAATGACTACTGTTCCATGTGTATATCAGCCCCATTTTTGTACAGTCAGAAAAACTGAGGTACAGAGAGATTAAATAAACTGCCATGGTCACAAAGCTAGTAAGGGAAGCACTGGGAGTCTAACACAGGGAAGCACTGGGAGTCTAACACATGCAACCTGGCCCAAAAGCTTCTATTGTAATTCTGCAGCACTTCCATGCATTTCACCCAGAAGAGGGGCAGCCTTCTCCAGGTAATTTGACGGAACCTTCCCAGAAGCCATTCAGACTTATCATATCTCACAGACTAGATTTGGGTCACATGACTCTTCCTAAGCCAATTACTGGGAAGAATAGGGTCACCAGAATGGGCTAATATTATGCAGGATTTCAATGCACATTCAGGTCTCTTACAGAAAGAAAGAAGGTAAGCAAGAATGGCTGACTCGTAATTGGTCAAATCAAAAATTTTTGCTACAGGTGTATTTCAAAAAAAAAAATAAAACTTCTGATTTTCTTGCTTCTACCATCTCAGAAATGAGAGAAGTTACCAGGTTTAAAAAGAGTTATCAACCAGGTATGACTGTGCTAGTGCTGTCTGTATGAGTAAATGAGTAATTATAATGTCAATCAGTCAGTAAAAAACTTAAACAAAGCAACCATTTCAGTAAAGCAAAGAAACCAAGACTTGCATTAGGCTGAAATCTGGCTATGGAAAATTAAGCCTTGACTATAGGAGAAAAGCATTAAAAATGAACATTTATTTGTACATTTTCAAACAGCCAAAATATAAATTAACTGGAGTTTAAAGCTGTAAAATGACAAAAAATCATTTAAAAAACAGCATTTTAAGTTATAAGGCTTAAAAGTATATCATTCAATATAATATTATAACAAAATTTTTTATCCACTTTAAGTTTTGTGGGACTTAGATAAGCTCTCCTTAGGAATGTAAAGTTTAATTTAAAATCACTCTAAGTGCTAGTTTATACTACTTTAGAAAGTGTACTAGCAATTAGATTTCACAAACCATATTTTAAGCATAGCAATAATTCATAATGGACAAATGGTTTTCATTTTCCATACTTTTTATAATATATTACTTGTAAATTAGCATGTGTGCTCCAAAAGTGATATAATGCATATTAGCATTTGCTTCTTGGGAAGACATTAGAAAACAAGATGAGTTTACCAGATCAATCAAACATGCATTTGAAATATTTTCAAAGTATCTACTTTGGTCTCTCATAAAATTTTTTTTTTAATTTAAAATATATATATATGTATATCATATATATATATATATTAAGGTGGGGGCAATTGAATAAATAATTACAAACCAGGCCTGACTTTAGATAGAGGGTTTATCACGTAATTATAATGTTGATCATTTCAAAGTATCCAAATGTCTCCACCATTTTAAAGAGCTATGCAGAGTTATTTTTAAAATCAAACATATGTGCCTTTTCTGTTTATGTCTTTGGAAAGAACATTCTGTATAATGAAAAACACAACCAAATTTTTCACAGTACATCACTATAAACCCTATAATTGACTTTTGGGGTTGGTTTACTCTGTATCTATTTTTGACCACGTAGAAAAGAGCAATGATGTGGTGGAAAGCCCAAAATGTAAGTCCCATTGCAGGATAAGACTCCATCCTGATTAGTATAGAAGTATCATATTTATGCTGGGAAATGTGCCCATTTTAGAAGGAAAATTTCAGTGCATAGGAGCCTCCTCTTTTTTAATCAAGCCATGTAAAAACTAGTAACTCCAGTGCCTAGCCTGGACCTTGGTTAGAAATTGGATGTTGTATACACTGATCCCCTCCATCAAAGGCAGCATAATGTTCATGTTCAAAAAACTGATGTTGTAAATAACAGGTTCATTTCTATCAGTTAATCCAATTAAAAGTAACAGTGGATATTAGGATTTAATCTTTAAAAATATGAATTAACATTGGATAGCTACTTTTCTCATGTCTTAATACAGATTAAATAAAGAACGCATTCACTCTCTAACAACTCTGAGCTTATTCAATGACGAAACTAATTTGGCACTCCTATTAAAGCACAAGTCTAAAATATCTCTGAATAAGCCCTCCTGGTTTCATTAATAAAATTTACATATTAGCAAGTTAAATAAACTAAAAGAGAGAGATGGCATGTGGTTTAAAAATCAGCCCTGTGACACCTAGCACAGATTTATCTCCTGCGAGTTGACTCAACCATTCCTTCTTCACAGTAAATAAACTAAATTCTATGCAGGGTACTGTGGTAGAGTTTTTCAAGGGCTAAGTAAAAGAATATGTTTTAGATGGAATCTTCCAAATTGACAGCCTGCGCATTTTGGGTAGGTATTAAAGGGTCCACAGCACTTTATGAATTAGTTGTGGTTTACCTACAAAATCATGGCCAAAGCAGCTACGGTCACTGCATGTTCAATTTATTCCTATCAGAAATCAATGTGCCTTAAAATTTTTTTAACAGATTTAGAAAAAAAAATCAAGTGAAGTAAGCTAAGTGACAGCTTTCTAGTAGCATTACTGATTGAGTGGCAATCATATCACTTTAAAACATAAAAGTATATTTAATGATTAGTCAATATTTTTATTAATATTTAGGTCTTTCCTAATGTAGATCATTATTATTTATGCCTACATTTTAAATGAACTGATGAAACAATGAATTAACATTAAATGCATAAGAATATTTAATAGCTTTTTAAAAATTATTTATTTGAGAGAGAGAGAAAGGGAGAGAGAGCACACAATGGGCACGGGCAGAGAGGAAGGGAGAGAGAGAATCTCAAGCAGGCTACATGCCCAGCGTGGAGCCCCACAAGGTGCTCCATCTCACAACCCTCAGATCATGACCTGGGCTGAAATCAAGAGTTGGATACAACCAACTAAGCCAACCAGGTGCCCCCAAGAATATTTAATAGCTTTTGCCAACTTCTTGGGGAGAAGCGATTCAAAGATGTTCACAGAATCCTTACTACTTTATGAAAAACAAAAACTCCTGAAAATCCTTACAAGGATTACCTATTTAAAAATCACCTAAACAATAGAGGAATTTTTTACCAAGGTGACTAGATAGCCAAATAAAATACCACACTCAGATATCTAGTCTTGCAGTAAGAAATACATGAAAGCTTTAACTGAGCTACATACACTGAAGTATCAAGGTGAGAATTAGTGGCAAGGACTTGATCCAGCTGTGTCACAGTCCTAGTCCCGTTCCTTACAATAAATTCCCCACCTCAACAGATGAGAATATTACCTGCATCACTATATAGCCGGCCTTTATAAAAAGTGTTCTTATATACATTTTTTCAATTGTTGTCGTAAAGGAAAATAGGAAAAAGTTCACCATTCAACGTTTTTCTTTTCCTTTGCTAGCTTTCCCAAGAAAATTAAGCATATGTTGAGGAAAGAAAAATAAATTACCATTTCATTAAATCATAAAAGAAGAGTAACAAGTGGGGCTAAACAGTTCCTTCAAAATTCTTGCACTGATCCTTTTACTGGAAAACTTTCCCACTACAGTACTGCTATTTTTAATAACTAAAATTTTATTATGCAGCCCAAATTATTAAGATGTTATTAAGTCTAAATGTTATTAAGTCTACATTTCCAGGCCCCTACTAAGTCTAGGGGCCTGGAAATGTCTAAATTTCAAATGGAAAAAAATTAAATTTAACTGCTGCAAACTTGTAATGATACCAAAACATTTCTATTTTTTCCATTACTCTCCTATGTAAGTCTAACGTACTCAAAGGGAAGGCTAAACTGGAACAGTCTGGTGGGAAAGTCCTCCCTATCACCTCCAGTTGACTGTATATTCTTCTAGAGACCACCATCTCAGGTAGAGCACAAAATTCATTTGGTATCCAAGCTCTGGACACTTACCAACCATGAGACTTGGAATAAGTAACTCCACACCAGAGCTATTGCCTTATAACAGTGATATAACCTCAGAGGAATATGGTAAAGCTACAGTTAAATAATTCAATTCATTCAGTGAACTTACTAAGGATCTACCAATTGCCAAGCACTGAACTAGGCACTCAGGACTAAACATCACAAAGACACCTTCGAATCCTTACAATACAATAGAGCAGAAACCATACCTGTAACCGAAGGAAAGAATTACAAGGAGAACGGCAGAGCCCCAGAATTAAGGGTGGGGAAGACATCTGGAAAGAGATGATGACTGACTAAAGTTTTGAAAGTAAAGAAGAGGTGAATTCTTAAAAGAGCAAAATAACTCTGATAGCCAGACCAAAGAATACACTAAGGAGTAGCAGAAGATAAAGCCAAAGGGGGTATGAGGGAAGAAAACTATGAACATGCTCTGCAAGCTATGATAAAAAGAATCTTATACAGATATAAGGTATTATTATATCTCAACTAAATCATGACTCATGCCATATTATAAAGATAGACCTATATATCTGCTTCCTGAACTAGACAGTGAGTTAAAAAGTGTAATTGGTAGTAAGGTGACCCATGCAGTATTTATCTTTGTATCTCTGATCCTTTCCTGCGCTCAAAGAAGCACAATTTTTAATTAAAATATATTTCTTAAAATAAAACCTATCAGTAATCTTTTCACTGAAAAGTAACCAGAAGGAAACCTACTTTTCAGCATACTTATCACTTATTTGTTTTCCATTCTTGCTTTTGAGATTGGATCTAAAACCACTATTAACTGTTCTCTCCTAGACTTGAGAATCAGAAGACCTATGTGTGGATTCAGGGTTTCTTACTTAACAGCAGAAACACAATGGACAAAATACTAAATCGCTTTTGAACTTCAATTTTGTTTATTTTATAAAATGTATTTATCATCATCTAATGTGAGTCTCATGGGGTTTTGATAAGGTTCAAATGAAGAATCATGTTAGACATGTACGTTAACACTTAGTTCATGAACTGCAACGGACTTTGCAATTATAAACTGTAATTCTCTAGAAGGATACCTGTGGAGTTCCTGCTTTTCCATACTCCAGATTAAACAAAATAACCAACTTATTACCCTCTGTCAACTAACCCCATTCTCCCTAGTGAAATGAATAATGATATCAGTGTGGCAAAACAGGTGACAATCTGGGCTCCACTGGGAGCACAAAGTTCAAAGTCTTTCACAACATCAAGGCAGACTCCAGCTATCTTACTATCCTCACTCATGTTCACCACACACACACACAATCCTGTCAGGAGTTTCTACTTTGCATGAGTGAGTAAAGCACAGAATCACACTTTTGGATGACCAACCGCTGCACTGGAAACTGCCAGAAACAGTAAAGAAGCCCTGCTGGATGTTTAACATCACAGAGAAATAAAGTCACCATCATCATGAAAAATGTGAAGGGGAAAAAAAATAAAGGAAAAGTGAGCAATGTCAAAAAGCTGCAGAAGCTTTACACAAGCTTTAACCCAAGAATGAGATAACTGAGAAGATTCTCTTCCCACAAATATGCATCTTCCTGAGGATTTCCTGTCAGTTAATGGCACTATAACTAATGCCATTTTCAAAGGCAGAAGTTCTGAGACCTTCAAGCACATTCCCAACTTTTCGTCTTTCAAAGTCCAGCATTTGATGGTCTTGGATAGAAAATGTCTTTAATAGTTGAATCTTCCCAAACAGATTTTTATTCTGCCATGATAGAGCCATCATCTCATTTGGCTCTCTTTCTACTTTATTTTCTTACTCTGTCATTATAAAATCTCAATCTCCACAAGGTCCACTCCCATTCTTCCTCCAGGCCTCTGTGCAAATGTCTCCTTATCAGTGAGGCCTTGCAGGGGATGGCCAGCCTATCACAACTAGCAAACCCTTCCACAAAACATTTTTATCTATTATTCTGTTTTTCTTCATAATACTTACTAAAACATAACATATTCTACAATTATTTACAAATCTTAATTGGTTTGTCTCTCCTAGGATACAAGGTCCAAGAGGGCAGGGATGAAGGTTTCCTTCCCTAGTATATACCTAGCACCCAAAACACATAGCATGTGTGTTTTGTTGAATAACTAAATCTTTCACTCACTCTTCTCTTTAACCTCCAAATCCTACTGGTTCCATCTCAGTTTTACACTTGTATGTATAGCATGTATCCTTCTTCTCTTTTTCATCAATGTTTTCTCTCTTTTTCATGCACACTGCTAATGGTGGAAGCTCAAGATGACATCATCTCTCATTTCAACTACTCCAAGAGCCTTCTAAAATGCATTGCCATGCAGCTATCCTTAGTCTGGTTCGACCTCCATCTGCCCAAATAGTTTCCTTCCAAAAACATAAAAAAGTCAGTCACCTGCTTAAGACCCATATTGGCTCACCTAAGCCTAAGGTCTTCAATACGATACCCACAATCCTGAACTCCATGACCTCAATCTACTCAGCCATCTAGATCTTCTTATACCCCCTACATCAACTCAAGGATGCCCACAATAAAATCAACATTTCTTGGACATGGACACTTTCACAATTCTTACCTTGTCTCCCTTAACCCCTCACCAGATTTCTCCTCTTCCTTTGCTTAGATCAAAGGTCTCTTCGTGAATGAAACATTTCTAGATTTCTGCATGCAAAATTATGCCAAATCCATCTTGAAAACACAACATTAGGCATGTACCTCAAATACTGTACTTGCCATATTATAGTCCTCTCTCACTGAGCCTGTATGTAAACTACAAAAAGGCCAGGTCTTACACATTATCTTTCAGATCTTTCTACCTGGAATGAAAAGCTCTAATGCAGATACCTTGTGCCCATTCATTCAATAAATATTTAATGATTGCCTAAACTGTGTTTGTGGAAAACAGTTTTGACCCTGGAAATACACAGAACAAAATAAGCAAAATCTCTACATTATTGAAGCTTATATTATAGTGGAGTAGACAGGCAATGAATAAGGGACTCGATTTATCATATAACAGATGGTATAAAGTGCTATGGAGAAAAATTACATAGTGACATTTGGTGTACATGAAGGAAACTGTTGGTTGGGAATTTGTGATTTTACAAGATGGTGAGGGAAAGCTTCACTAAGAAGGTAACGTTCCTGTGAACTATGAGAATCTAAAGGAAAAGCATTCCTCTAGAAAAAGCATTCCTCTAGAAAAAGCAGAGTAAATGCAAGGGATCTGGCATAGGAATATACCTGGCATTTTAGAGGAACTGCAAAGAAACTATAATAAGAGCAGCTGCATGAGGGGAGAAAAGGTTGAAAAGGTTAACAGGAGAAATATCATGGAAGGCCTACCACTCACTTTTTACCTTCTACTGTGAGAATATGAAGACACTGAGGGCTTTAAGCAAAACTCCATGCCCTCACCTATGTTTTAAAACATTTAAACATTCAGAACATTTAAGGCATGGTTGCTGCTTGCATACAAGAACACAGGGACAGCAAAGATAAAAACTGCGGGAAAAGTTAGAAAATCTATTTAAAAAATAACAAAGCAGGAGATAATGAGATCAGAAATTCACATCAGCAAGAGAGTGAGGAGGTCACAAAATCCTCTTACAAACTACACAAAACTGTCAAAAACAATGACATCAGCACTGTGGAAATCAAAGGAAAGGATACAACAAACTGATAAGCATGTATGTGTGAAAAATAAAGAACTTTGGTGGAAAATATTATGATTCTGTGGTATTTTACCCAGGTATACTTCCATCCACCAAAGCCCTATGAACACAGTACCTCAGACGGGGCAAAAGAGGCTATGAAAACTACCAGCTTTTCTGCTGTTGCTAAAGTGGGTTCACTTAATGGGGAGCACTGTCAGGCAAAGTGGTGATCCCAGTGTCACTAGAACAGGGATGACCAAAAGCTCAGCACACCTAGAGTTATGACTGTGTTTAAAGCAAACAATAGGCACAGGGGCTTGCCAGGAAGATAACAAAGTTAAAGGCGAGACAGGCAAACATGGGCTGACAGGCTCTTCACATATGCCAAGTTGGCCAAAGGCTGTGTACACACATAGAAGAGCCTGGAGTAGACCCAAGTCACCCACTCCCCTGTGACTTACAGTGTCTACATAAATGCAGAGAAGAGACACTAGATACGAATCAAAAGTAAAAAGGGGGCAGACTTTAAATGAGCCAGCCTACAAACATATCCAAAGCAATGAGCCTTACCTCCTTAAAATGTCCCATCATGACCTCTAACAAAACAATGACTGAGCAATAAACAATATAGATAAAGGGATGACCCCTAGGCTATCACATAAAAATAAGAAGAGAGGATGAGAAAAGATAGAAGCATTCTCACATTTTGAAGGAAACAGACTTCACAATACAAAAAAAGAAAAAAAAAGCATTTGATAGAAAACTATCTCTCAAAGCATCAGATATTAGGTTTAGCAGCAAATAACTTCAAAGCAGCAATTATAAATATGTTCAAAAAAGTAAAGGAAACCATATTTAAAGAGTTATAGAAAGGTATGATATCAATAATTCAATGAAAACAGAATCTCAATAAAGAGACAGAAATCATACAAAAGGGGAAAATGGAAATACTTGACTAATGAAAAATTCACTAAAGGCAATCAAAAGCAGATTTGAGATGGCAAATAAAGAATTACCTGAAGTTGAAGATAGTGGAAATGAGGAATACTCACTCTGAAGAAGAGAAAAAAGAAAACCAAACACAGCCCCAGAGATCTGTGGAACAAAATCAAATGTACAAAAGTGCAGGTGATAAGAGTGAAGAGAAAAAAGGGAAGAACAGATATTTGAAGGAATGGCTAAAACTTCTTAAGACAATAAACAAACCCAAGAATATCAATGAATGCAAAGTAAGATAAATACAAAAGACACACATAGGTAGGCTACATCATAGCCAAGGTGCTGGAGGCCAAAAAAAAAGACATAGAGAGAGAGAGGAACTCTTAATTAAATCACTAAGAGAAAAGTGAATTTTCACATTACGTGGGAACATCAATTAGATTAAAAGCTAACTTATTAATAAAACCAACACAGGCCAGAAGGCAGTGGGATAACATATTCAAAATGCTCAAAACACAGAACAAGAAAAAAAAACTGTTGATCAAGAATTCTATATTCAACAAAACTATGCATTCAAAATGAAGTTAAAATACAGAAAATTCCTTGCTAGCAGATGAATCTTGAAAGAAATACTAAAGGAAGTAGTTCTATCTAAATGGAGTAGATACCAGACAATAACTCAAATACGCAGGGAAAAAAAAGTGCTAGATATGGTAAAAATATGGATAAATTCAAAATTCTATAAAAATTCTTATCCCAAATTCCTAACCTCTGTAAAAGACATAAGAATGGATATGCAATAATTATAACAATAAATTGCTGGGTTTATAACAAATAGATGTTACATATCTAACAATAATAGAACAAAGGATGGCAGAGGTAAAGAGTCAAGGAAAGCTTCTATTTATCAGAATTGAATAAATATCATTTTAAAGTACACTGTGGTGGGTTAGAATGTACTGAAATCCCTAAAACAACCACTAAGAAAACAACTATTAAAAACAGAGTAACAAAGAAATCAACAGAAGATTCAAAATAAAACAGTAAAAATAGTTAACACAAAAGATGGCATAAAGACAGAAGACATAAAAAGACATGAGACAAATAGAAAACAAAAATGTGTAAATCAACCCACTATTAAAAATAATCATATTAAATATAAATGCAATAAGCAACCCATCCAAAATGCAGAAATGTCAAGCTAGAAAAATAAGATCCAAGAATATTCTGCTAACAAGAGACAAACCTCAGATTGAGAGACAAATACACTGAAAGTAAGAGGATGGAATTCGATACCATATAAAAACAGAAGTAACAAGGGAGCTAGAGTGCCTGCATTAATACCAAACAAAACAGACTTAAGAAAAAGAAATGTTACTAGAAACAAAAAGCAACATTTTATATCGATAAAAGGACATACAATAAAAGTATAAATGTAGATACAAAATAGATGAGGCCAAAAAAATGACAGGATCAAAAGGAGAAAAACACAATTTGACAGCAATAGCAGATTTTAAGTCAGTTAATTCTCAGTAATGGACATAACACTTAGCAAATTGACAAATATGCAAAACAATGAAAAACAAAAATTAACCAACTTGATTAACATACATGTATAAAAGTAATAATATTTCACAAACTCGGAATATAGAGAATGAAAGAATATATTTCAGAATTCATTATCTGAGGTCAGAGTTACTCTGATGCCAAAGAACGACATCATTAGAAATGAAAATGAAAAACCCGTATACCTATTGAAAATAATTCTTTAAAAAAAAAAATTAGCAAACTGGAGTGACATCAGTGAAAAAGGTAAAGACAGTATCTTCAAAATTCTGACCTCCCATAAAAGCAATGAAAGAAAACACTGGTAAAAACTGTCACAGTCAATTTTTTCATAATTCTGGAGATGAACTAAATGCAGCGATGGGGGAGCATATATACAAGAAAAATGGCTGGATCTAAGTAAAAATTGGGGTCTTTAAACTGTTTTAACTTATGCCACTACCATGTCCCTCACCCAAACCCAAAGGTAACATTGGAAAATGTTCCCAGTAATGAAAGGAGGCATTCCCAGTAATAAAGATGCAGAATAAAGCTTAAATTCATTCCAACCTCAATCCTAGGACTAGTAACTATTTGACCTATCTAGTAGCATTCCAGAAGACCTTCATTTGAAAGGCTTATGTTTACATCACATGACTCAAAACTCATATAGAACAAAAGCCTCTCCCAGCAGAAGAGTAGGTATTTGTAGAAAACATATTTTACAAGCAAGTGTTTTAACACCCCTATTGAGATGGTAACAGTTGGGGCAAACCATAAACTAACCAAAAAGACTGAAAGGAAACTTGAGGAATGAGATTGTCCATAGGGGCTTCAAAAAACTCCATTATTCCTGGTAATCTAAAAACTCATACATACGTGAGGGGCTGTGCACACGCTCAGGAAAAACCTATGTATGGCCTAAAGCTCTCACCTCTAGCTGAACTGAGTGTCTGTACGAGTGGGAAGTAAAGGTTAAGGCTGAGTTGTAACCTGCCTTGCTGAGTATTGAATACATATAACAACACACAAAGACAACTCTGGCAAAAGGTCTTTAGAGATTTTTTTGTTCTGGGCATTTAAGAAAATCTGTCCAATCATTAGCTGAGCACTAAGCTTATAACTGAGAATTTTGTGACCACACATGACAAATAGATACTTTTGTTTAGCTCATGAAAGTCACAAAACGAACAACTAAGACACAGTACCAATAAACTGGAGGGAGGGAAAAATAAGCTGATTTCCATACTTGCCACATTATAATATTAAAATATACACTTTTCAAAACATCCAAAAAAACAAAAAATGAGGAATTCAAAGAAACAATTAAGACCCATGCAAAAGAAAAAAAGCAAAGAACAGAAACTGTCCCTGAGGAAGCCCAAATAATTGACTTACATGACAAAGACTTTATGTTCAAAAGCCTTAAAAAAAAAAAAAAAAACCTAAAGAATAAAAGGATAGAACTATGAGAACTATATCTCAACAACTAGGAAATATTAATAAAGAGAAAGAAATTATATAAAACAAATATAAATTTGGGAGTTGGAAAGTTTAAGAACTAAAGTGAAAAATTCACCAGAAGGGCTCAAAAAGATATCTGAACGGGAAGAAGAAAAAATCAGCACACTTGAAAACAGGTTAATTGAGATTACCCAGCATGAGTAACAGAAGAAAATGAAGAAAACAGAGCCTTAGAGACATATGAAGCACCATCAAACTACCAACATTAACATAATGGGAATGCCAAAAGGAAAAGAGAAAGAAAGGGAGACAGAAAAAATATCTCAAGAAATAATGGATGGTCACAGATTTTATGAAAAAAATTACACATTCAAGAAGCTCAACAAACTTCTAGAAAGATAAACCTAAAAAGATCCACACCTGCACATACGGTAATCAGACTATTACAAGACTAAGAAAGAATCTTGAGAAGAGCAACACAGAGTCAAATCATCATGTATAAAGATATTCAAAGAGCTTTCTCATCAGAAACCATGGAAAGAAAAGGCAGTGGGATAACAATAAAACTGCTTTAAAGAAAAAATATAATTCAGAATTCTATATCTGGCAAACTATCCTCTAAAATGAAGGAGAAATCAAGATATTCCTAGGAAAAACAAAACTTTGTTGCTAGTAGACCTACCCTCCAAGAAATACTAAAGGGGATCCTTCATGCTGAAATGAAAAAACACAAGACAGTAACTGGAATCCAAATGAAAAAATAAAGACAACCAGTATAAATCTACATTAATCAAGACAGTGTGGTACTGTGAAATAATAGATAAAGAGATCAATGGTTCAGGACAAGAATGCAGAAATAGACCCACATAAATATAGCCAACTGATCTTTGATAAAAAAGCAAAAGCAATACAATGGAACACATGGTACTCGAACAACTGAACATCCACATGGAAAAAAAATGAATCTAAACACAGACCTTATATCCTTCACAAAAATGAACTCAAAATGGATCACAGACCTAAATGTTAAATGCAGAACTGTAAAAATTAAGAAAATTTAAGAAAAAACCCAGATGACCTTGGGTATGGTGATGTCCTTTTAGAAAGAAACACTGAAGGCATAATCTACAAAGGAAATAAACTGAAAACTGTACTTCATTAAAATTAAAATTTTCTGCTCTGGGAAAAACGATGTCAAGAGAATGAAAAAACAAGCCACAGACTGGGAGAAAATATTTGCAAGTCACATTTGATAAAAGAGCAGTATTCAAAATACACAAAGAACTCTTAAAACTCAACAATAAGAAAGTAAACAATTTAATTTAAAAGTGAGCAAAAGATCTAAACAGACACCTCACCAAAGAAGATATACAGATGGCAAATAAGTATTTGAAAACATGTTCCACATCATAAGTCACCAGAGAAATGCAAATTAAAACAATGAGATATTGCTACACGCCTATTAGAATGGCCAAATCCAGAACAGTGACACCAACAAATGCTGACAAGGATATGGAGCTACAGAAACTCACATTCATTGCTGGTAAGAATGCAAAATGGTAGAGACGATTCAGAAGGCAGTTTGATGGCTCCTCACAAAACTAAATATATTCTTACCATAAGATCCAGCAATTGTTTACCTTGGTATGTACCCAAAGAAGTTGAAAATTTATGTTCATGCAAAAACCTGTACAGAGATGTTTATAGCAACTTTATTCCTAACTGCCAAAACTTGGAAGCAACCAAGAATCCTTCCATAGGTAAAGGAATAAACTACAGTATGTCTAAACATACTCTGAGATGAACAAAAATGAAAACTCAATACCAAAACTTATGGAATGGAGCAAAAGCCGTACTCAGAAAGAAATTTACAGCTATAAATACCTAACATTAAAAAAGAAGAAAGATCTCAAATGAATAACCAGTATCACAACAGTGGATTAGAGTGGAGGGAGCTCTAAGAAACAGACTTACTCTTTAGGAGTAGTAGTTGGTGAAGCCCAAATTCAAAATAATACAAAAACAAGAAGAGTAGAAGAATTTGAAGTCTCTGGCACCAACTGATAAAGCAAACATTAAACAAAGGCCAGCTCTCAACCAGACTGATACAAATCCTTACAGTAAACATCTATTTATCTGAATAACCATTACCAAATATGACATGTCTGGTTGTCAACAAAAAAAATTACAAGGCATGCCAGAAGACAAAAATGAATACAGAAGAAACGAAGTAATCATCAGAAACAAACTTGTATATGACAGATCTTGGAATTATGAGAGAGGGAATTTAAAATAACTATGACTAATATTAAGGACTCTAATGGAAAACGATAACTTGCAAGAATATATGGGTAATGTAAGCAGAGTTAGAAATTCTAAGAAAGAATCTAAATGAAATGATAAAAAAGGAAATTGAAATCACTGCTAAGGAAATGAAGAATCCTGTGAGAGACTCAGTAGTAGATTCAACAGAGCCAAAAAAAACAAAAAACAAAAAACCATGAACTTGAACATTGGTCTATAGGACCTTTCCAAACTGATATTCAAAGAGGGGAAAAAAGCATGAAAACAAGAACAGAACAGTACATCCAAGAAATACAAAATAATGCCAACAGGCAGAACATGTACATGATCTGAACACCAGAGGTGGAGAGACAATGGGAAAATCACTGAATTATACTCAAAATGTTCCAAAATGAATGACAGACAACAGCCATAAATCCAGAAAGCTCAGAGAATACCAAGAAAAATAACACACACGCGCGCGCACGCACACACACAGACATATCACCCTGAAACCGGAAAACAAAAATCAAAAAACAAAGGCATATGGCCTCACAGCGTCCAGCAAATGGCTAAAAAAACCTACCTTAAAAAAAAAAAAATCAACAAACAAAACAAAGGTAAAATCATGAAAGAAGCAAGAGGGAAAAAATACCTTACCTAGAGAGGTACAAGGATAAGAATTACAGTTTTCTCATCAGAAACCAAGCAAGCAAGAAGAAAAAAGTGACATATTTAAAGCGTCGAAAGAAAAAAAATCCACAACCAGATTCTATATCCAGAGAAATTATCCTTCAAAAGTAAAAAAAGAAAGACTTTTCTCAGACAAAAAGTAAGGAAATTCATCACTAGCAGATCCACCCTGCAAAAAATGTTCTTCAGGCAAAATTTAAAAAAAGGAAAGAAGAAAGAGAGGGAAAACTTTAGCTAACACAGGAATTTGAAGAAAAAGAAGAATGGGGAGGGGGTGGGGGGGAAGAGGAGAAGAAACAACTGTGAGAGAAGACCGAACATATCAGAACAATAAATGTAAATAGGATAAATTTGTCTATTGAAAGAAAAAAAATGATCTTAGATTAATTAGATTAAATTGAATTTCCCCTATGAAGTGTTTGACTGAGAAGACATCAGCTATAATTAAAGTTTTCCTTGGCATATACGCAATACTTCAAGACCAGAACATTTCCTCAAGAGAATTTGCATTCTTCTGATTAATGCAATATTTGTTGAAGCAAATTAAATACATACAATACAGAAGAGCTTGTGACAGAACACCTAACATCAGTTTATTTTAAATGATCACAATATATACAATACAGACTTAGTAGTTATTCCTGGGGGAATTACTTTACAATTCAAAACACTAGAGGTTACTGTAAGAAAAAATTTTAATGTTAAAAAAGAAATACACTAGCACCCCCTTATCTATGGGGTATACATTCCAACATTCCCAGTGGATGCCTGACACCAGACAGTACCGAATCCTATATTATGTTTTTTCCTACACATACATACCTATGATAAAGTTTATAAACCTATGATAAATTTATAAATTAAGCACAGTAAGAGATTTACAACAATAACTAATAATAAAATAGAACAATTAGGGGGGCCTGGGTGGCTCAGTCGGTTAAGCATCTGCCTTCAGCTCAGGTCATGAATTCCCGGGGTCCTGGGATTGAGCCCAGGTCGGACTCCCTGCTCAGCGGGGAGTCTGCTTCTCCCTCTCCACTACCCCTGCTTGTGCGCTCGTGTGCATGCTCTCTCTGTCAAATAAATAAAATCTTAAAGAACAATTATAAAAATATACTGTAATAAAAGTCATATGAATGTACTCTCTCTCCCTCAAAATATCTTATTGTACTGTATTCACCTTTCTTCTTGTGAGGATGTGAGATGACAAAATGCCTGCATGAGATGAAGTAGGTGAATGAGGTAGGCATTTTGACATAGCGTTGGCTACTAAGACCTTCTGATAGGTCAGAAAGAGGATTGCCTGCTTCCAGACCAAGCTGACCAAGGTTAACTGAAAACATGGAAAGCAAAACCATGGAAAGCAAAACCGCAGATAAGACACAGTAAGTCGAATTACTTATCATGTAGGTATCATAAATAACAAATAGGTAGTTTTCTAATTATTTTATTAAATTATGATGTACCTCAAACAATCAAGAATGAATAAAGATCATATACCCTAGAAAGCTGATTATCTTCAAAACAGCTCTAACAATGATGAAGACACTAAAAGTTCATGTGAACAATTTGAAAGATTCATGAAATTTAAATGGGAAAAACAGATTACTAAATATTTATACAATGATTTAAGTATAACAAAATTAGTTAATTATTGTGCATATAGACATTTTATGACATTTATATCCCATAGTTTTCATGTTTAAGTAGGAAAAATTCTTTTCAATCTTCTCATCTAGTACCTGGGAATTTGCTTTATATTCAGGGGCACTGTATTCAGGCATACATAGCAACTTGAAAGCTTGAGAGAAAAATATTCACAAAGCCGGCTTTACGGAAAACCTTCTTTACTAAAACTGCTGACACATTTGATACTTTAGTATTAATGAAAAGGCTGACTCTGCCACACATATCTCAGATTCTAATTTATAAAAGCCCTAGAGAATATGCATTTTAAGACCTAAAATTCATGCCGTTATTAAAGAACAATGATATCTCTAATACCTTATTTCTTCGATCTATTCCTTTTATGTACATAGAGTGAAAACAAAGTATTTTTTTAATTCTCCAACCACATTCATACATAAATATATATATGCACACATTCTTGTACATGCATACAAGTGCAGTGTTTTTATTTCAAGCTTTAAAACAATTCTAACATTAATTCGTTGTATGCCAGGGTAGTTAATTGATATTTTTTAAATAAAAAAAAGTTTTGATAAAAAAAATTTTTAAAAATTAAAAAAAAAAAGTTTTGAAAAAAACTGAGATATTTGAGGATGATGATTTGGGAATTTACTTAATATTTAATCACTCAGTGTAACTGTAAAGTGCGTAGTTATCTATCTCCTTTGAGCTCTCAAATAGTGGTAGGTTACATAACGGGCTCCATGTCTTCATCCTTGACATTGCCATGGCCCCACTGTGTGTGGTGTGTACTTCTCTGCCTCTTGACTGCAAATTAGCCATGGAAGCTTTTTTGCCAACAATAAATGGTAAACTGTTACAGTTACAAACCAAAACCTTAAGAGTCTTTCTTAAGACTCTGCCATCACCAAAAAAGAACATTCCCTAGGTAGTCCTATAACATAAAGAGAAAAGTCAAGTGGAATAGAGCCACCCAGCCACAGGCAATAATAAATAATTGTTGTCACTGAGTTTTGGAGCACTGTCACAGTTGCAAAATGAGTTATAGGTAGATTATTCTCCTTGGCACCAATTCTGAAATATCAACAATATAAAAATAATTCTCTTTACATAGTCAAATGCCATGATTTCCAAACTTATAACCAAACAAGAATATAACCATTAAACACACCATTAAAAAATTAGACTTTTCCTCTATTTCTCATAATTACATGCAGTCATAATCCTGCTATTGTGACCAATGACAGACTCAGAGACCCAAATAATTTCTATTTTAGAACTTCAATGAACACTTTAAGAAATAAAAGTCAGAGAAGCATGAGGATAATTGTAAATCATTCAGAATATAAAGATTCAATCAAATTTTAATGATAAATGTTTTTACCATTGCTTAGCATTTAAATACATAGTTTGTAAATCTGCCTATCAAAGTAAAGAAAAAACACTTTATTCAATGTAAAAGCACAAGAGAAAATCCTTAGAATACCTTTAAGTGAATGATTAAGGTAAACTGGAGGTGATTTAAATACAATCTCCCATACATAACCACAACATAGTCTTATATAAGTCAACTGACATCCACGAATTTTCTTCTCATTCTAAGCAATTCTACAAATGTATAAAAGGACTTAAACTACAAGAAAGGCCCAGATAAAAACAAAACCAAAACTATCCAACAAAACTAAAAAGTTTATTAGATAATTAAGAAGGTAGTTATGACAGTTTCAAAAAGAAAATTATTTCAAATAACCTAGGCTGGGTTGAGTCACTGAACACAGATCTGTTTTGAACTTCATGTCAACCGAAATTAAAAGAAAACAATATTGGTTATATGGTTCTTGTTGTCTTCATAAAATGAGGCACAACAATCTGTCAGGAAAATGTAACTTTTTTTGTATCTTCAAAAGGACAGTGTCCTGCTGGGCTTTTTGAAAGGGAAAAGTGAACACTGTAACTGAAGGTACCATTCTGCAAAGCCACTCATCTACGGACCCAAATAAGTAAAGTCCGGGTGTATCGTGCTATCATCAAAATAGGTGGTAAAAAGATGCAGAAATCGGAGCGGCACAGATAGGTGTTTCAGGGAACACAAACTGCAAAACATGTTAGTAGCTGCACTAACAACAGAAGAATGTTGGACAACTAGCTTTGAGAACCCAAGGGTTACACAAAACCAGTTTCTTTATTGTGGGACTACCCTGAGCCTTTAATATAGTCCATTAGCTGTTAAGCACCAAAAATTCCACTTTCCTCAAACTTACTTAACTTCAGCACCTTTTTGTCAAGAAGCATCTGAAGCCGGACTCAGACCACCTTTCAGAAAATGCTAATGTCCAGGAATAACTAGTTCCTCTGACTATACCATTTTAATCATTGAGGTTATTAGGGTGGTCCCATTGTAATGATCATGACAACCAGTTTGAGACTCTACTAAATCCTGAGTAACGCACATACTTTATTTCTACTTTAAGGAGAACTCTTTATCAACTCCTCACAGCATTAGCATTGTCCCCTCTCACACTTGTATGCTTAGCAAAGACAATTCCGTCTTTCAAAGAATCCCAACCTTCAAGCTTGGCAATATCCGCAGTTTATTCCTCTCATCATGTTATAATTGTTTGCTTTACACATTTGTCTCCCATAAAACACAGATGTTTAAAAGGCAAGCGTTATTGATCATTTTTAACAATTTTATAGAGGGATACTTCACATGCCGCACAATTCACACATCTGAATTTTATACCATTCAATGATTTTTAGTATTAGTGTTGTGCAATCATTACAATCTCAATTTAGAACATTTTCATTACCCCAAAAATAAACCCTGTACTTATTCATAGCTATTCCCCCAACCCAACCCAATCTGCCCTTTGTCCACAGCCCTAGGCAACCACCAAGATATTGTTTCTATTGATTTGCCTATTCTAGACATTTGCCATAACTGGGATCATACAATATATGGTCTTTTGTGATTAGCTTCTTTCACTTAGCTTTAATGTTTTCAAGGATCACCCATGTTTTACCACATATGGATAACTTTTTATTGACCAATAATATTCCATCGCACGAATAATCCACATTTATCTATCAATTCATCAGTTTATCGACACTTTGGCTATTTCCCCCTTTTTTTTACTATTATGAACAATGCTGTATACAAATTATGGGGTAGACAAATATTTTCCTTTCTCTTCACTAGGAATGATTGATGGATCATATGGTAAAACTGTTTAACCTTTTGAGGAAGTGCCAAAATGTTTCCCAAAGCAGCTGCACCATTTTACATCCCCATCAACATAATCAGTCCAAATCATCAATTTTGTTATCTGTCTTTTTGATCATAGACATCTGTGGGTGTGTAGTAGTCTATCACTGTAGTTTGGATTTGCATTTCCTTGATAGTTAATGATACTCAGCAACTTTTTATGTTTTTATTGGCTATTTGCAAATCTTTGGAGAACCATCTATTCAGATCCTTAGCCCATTTTTAAGTTGGGTTGTCTATATATTCTAGATACAAGTATTTTATCAGATATATGATTTGCAGAAAATTTCTCCGATTCTGTAGGTTGTAATTTCCATTTTTTGAAGGTGTCCGCTAGAGCACAAAATGCTTTAATTTTGATGAAATCCCATTTTTGGGGGTCTCTTGTGCTTTTGGTATGTTTACAAATACTTCATCTGCCTCAAGGTCAAGAACATTTACTCCTATATTGATTTCAAAGAATTTTACAGTTTGAGTTCTTACTATATCTATAGTCCATTCTGAGATAACTTTTGTGTATGGTCAGAGTAAGATATCTAAGTTCTTACCTTTGCATATTGTCCCAGTATTGTTTGTTGAAATATTCTTTCAGCATTGTTTCAGAACTCTTGTCAATAATCAATCATAAATGTGAAGACTTTTATCTGGACTCTCAATTCTATTCCACTGACTTAAATGTCTGCCCTTATGCCACTAACACCCTGTCTTACTATAGCTTTACACTAAGTTCTGAAATCAGTAAGCATGAGCCCCCCAACTCTGTTCTTGTCGAGACTGTCTTGGCTATTAATAGACCCCTTATGAACCAGACCATGGGCCATTTTTTCTATGCCAAAATCTTGCATTTATAGAAGAATTTTTAAATTAGTCTGTCATTCCTATAAAAAAAAGCAGATAAAATTTTGATAGCTACTGCATTGAATCTATAGATCAAGTTGCTATCTTAACTAGTCTTCCAATCTATAAGCACAGGATGTCTTTCCATTTATCTGGGTCTTCTGTCTTTCACTGTTTTGTGGTTTTTTAACATATAAGTCTTTCATTAAATTTATTTCTTGGTATTTTATTCTTTCTGATGTTATTGTGAATGATATTATTTTCTTAATTTCATCTTCAGATTGTTCATTCTAGTGCACAAAAATACAATTTCTTTTTATCTATTACTCTTACATCTTGCAACCTTACAGAACTCATTCATCTAACAGTTGTCTAATAGACCTAATAGTTGTTCTGTGGACTCCTTAGAATATTCTTTTTTTTTTTTTAATTTTTTTTTTTTTTTTATTTATTTGCGAGAGAGAGAATGGGAGACAGAGAGCATGAGAGGGAGGAGGGTCAGAGGGAGAAGCAGACTCCCTGCTGAGCAGGGAGCCCGATGCGGGACTCGATCCCGGGACTCCAGGATCATGACCTGAGCCGAAGGCAGTCGCTTAACCAACTGAGCCACCCAGGCGCCCCTTAGAATATTCTTTATACAAGGTCATGTTATCTGCAAACAGTTTTACTTCTTTCTAATCTGGATGCCTTGCATATCCGAATGCTTTTTTTTTTTTTTTTTTGCCTCATTATCCTGGCTAGAACCTCTAGTACAATGATCAATAGAAATGGTGAGAAAAGACATCTTATTCTTTTTCCTGATCTTAAAGAGAAGCCTTTCAGTCTTTCACCAAGTATGATATAGATGTGAGTTTGCTGTAGATGCTCTTAGGCTGAGGAAGTTCCCTTCTATTCCTACTTTATTATGTTTTTATTTTGAAAAGATGTTGAATTTTGTCAGATGGTTTTTTTTTTTTTCTTTTGAGATGACCACGTAGTTTTTGTCCTTTACTGATAAAGTGCATTACATTAATTGATTTTTGGATGTTGAACCAACCTTACATTTCTGGGATAAATCCCTCTCGGCCTTGGTGTGTAATCTTTTCTATATGTTGCTGGATTCAGTGAGCTAGTATTTTGTTGAGGACTTTTGTGCCTTTATTCATTAGAGGTAACAACAGTCTGTAGTTTTCTTGCGGTTTTTGCCTTTGTTATCAGTACAATACTTGCTTCATAAAATCAAGTGGGATGTAGGTTACTGAAGAGATCAGTGAGTGTAAGGAAGCCTGAGGAAGAGGCTTCTGATATGAAGCAATCTTCAGTTTCCTGATCTGCATGCTGGCTTCATGGGTGTGTTCAGCTTGTGAAAATTCACTAAGCTATACACTTAAAATTTGTGTTCCTTTCTATATACATTTAACTTAACCCATTTTTTTAAGAAAGGAAAAAAATCATTATGACATATTTCTAAATTTGCTGTTATCAAGAATCCTTTTAGAAATATCTATGACATTCTAAAAAACAGCTGCCAGGAGTTATCAAAGGCATCATGATCATAAAAGGCACAGAAAGAATGAGAACTGTCACAGATTGGAAGAGACTAGGATAATAAAGACAGAACCTCTAAATGCAATGTGAGATACCAGACTGATAACTGAAGTAGAAGAAGGCCATTAGGGAAAAACTGGTAGGATTTAAATAAAGTTTGTAGTTTATAGTTTCACCAAAACTGTCATTCCCTGGTTTGATCATTGTACTACGGACAGGTAAGTTGTTACATTAGGGTTAAGATGGGTGAAGAGCATACATGGACTCACCATACTATTTCTGCAAATTTTCTGATAGGCTAACATTTCAAAATAAAAAGTTACCAAAAAATTATTTTGTGACTACATACATTTATGTAAGTTTTATTCAATGAGTTAAAAATAAAAAGGAATACAAACTGAAAAATCTCCCTACTATCATCTACCATCTATCTAGTTGCCTAACCAAGAAGCAACGAATATCCTCTGTATTTTGTACATCCTTCCAGAGGTTTTTTTTTCTTTTTTATTAAGTATAGTTGACATATAATGTTAGTTTCAGGTGTACAACATAGTGACTTGACAATTCCATATCCAATACTCACTACAACATGTGTAGCTACCATCTGTCACCATATAGTATTATGATATTGTTGACTATATTCCTTATACTATACATCCCCATGACATATTTTATAACTGAAAATGTATACCTCTTAACCCCTTCACCTATTTTGCCCATTTCCCCCATCCCCCACTCTGGAAACAATCAGTTCGTCCTCTGTGTTTTTAAGTCCATTTGTTTTTTTCTTTGTTCCTTTTGTTTAGATTCCAGATATATGTGAAATCATATGCTATTTGTCTCTCTGACTTATTTCACTTAGCAGAATACCCTCTAGGTCCATCCTATTGTCACGAATGGCAAGACCTCATTCTTTTTTAGGCCAAGCAATGCTCTATTGTATATACATACCAAATCTCCTTTATCCATTTATCTACCAATGGACACTTATGTTGCTTCCATAACTTGGCTATTGTAAATAATGATGCAATAAACACAGTGGTGCATATATCTTTTCAAATTAGTGTTTTTGTTTTCTTTGGGTAAATACCCAGAAGTGGGATTACTATGACCATATGGTTATTTCTACCTTTAATTTTTTGAGGAATCTGCATACTGTTTCCCACAATGGTTTCATCAATTGACAATCCCACCAACAGCGCATGGGGGTTCCCTTTTCTCCATATCCTCGCCAACGCATGTTATTTCTTGACATTTTGATACTAGCCATTCTGATTAGTGGTATCCCATTGTAGTTTTGATTTACATTTCCCTGATGATTGGTGATGTTGACTGAGTATCTTTGTAGGTGTCTGTTGGCCATCTGTCTTCTTTGGAAAAATGTCTGTTCAGATCCTCTGCCCATTTTTAATCAGATTATTTATGGGTTTTTTGGGTATTGAGTTATATAAGTTCTTCATATATTTTGAATATTAACCTCTTATCACATAAATCATTTGCAAATATATTCTTCCACTCATTTTATTGTTTTCATTTTATTGATGGTTTGCTTTGTTGTGCAAAAGCTTTTCATTTTGGTGTAGTCCCAGTTTATTTTCAGACATTTTTCATGTATATGCGATCAAAAACATACACGAATAAATATGCATACTATTTTCCTCAGGAATAGCTTTTTTATATAGCAATTCCATTACAGAATTTGTGCAAACACTGGGCTGAAAGATTCTGCTACAGGAACATTAGCTGTATCACTGTTCACTACAGCAAAAATTCAAACAAACTTACATATATAAAACAGCTGAAAACTTGAATATAACCAGTTTGAAAAAACAGACATCAAAATACTATCCAGACATGTAAACAGGGTGATACAGCAGAACTGAGGGTTTATTCCAGAAATGCAAGGATCATTTAACATTCAAAGATCACTAATAAAAAACTGCAGTTTTTCAAAATTATAACACAGAAATGTATTTACTAGAGCTGAAAATAAATTCATAGAGTTAAAAAAACAACTATAAAAACATATATAATATAACCAATACAGAGAGAAGAAAGCTGATCACTGAAACAATTGTTCATTTGTTTTAGTTTTTGATGTTTTAGGGTATGTGAAGTAGACTGCAATGAGGGCCCAATTGTTCACCCCTCCCCATATCTGAACCTTTTTACCATGTGACTTTGCTGTTCCTCCCCCTCAAGAGATCACATCTATTTCCCATTTCTTGAACCTTAGCTGCCCTCATAATTCCTTTGGCCAATAGATTAAAATGGCAGTGATGCTAAACCCGTAACAGTATCAGCTTCATAATGCACTGCACTTGTTGCTCTTTATTACACTTCTGCCATCGTAATGAGAACACACCTAGGGCTAGCCTGTTGAATGACATAATAAAATTAAACAGAGTCACTGAGAGCCAAGGCCATCTTAGAGCAGCAGAGCTGCTTAAGTGACCATCCTAAACACATGAGCAACAAACATTTATTGTCATATACCACAGAAATTTGGGGGGGTGTCTGTGATACAGCGTTATTGCAGCAAAAGATAACTTATACAAGATACTTGACTATTTCTACCTTAACATCAGTACTTTGGGTGTCTAGAAAACTATATTTTAATTACAATACCTCTGAAGATAGAACACATTTCTGTTTCCCATAAGATTTTCTTATGGTTTTATCTTTATATTAAATTATTCAATCCAATGTGAAATTATTTAATAACTGCTTATGCTTGTTTTGTGATTCTTACATTAAAGTCTTAAATGTGAAACTGAATCTAGTTTGGGGCTCCCCATTTTAACCCACTGACCTCAAATGAATTTTTTTTTTAAGATTTTATTTATTTATTTGAGAGTGAGAGACAGAGATAGCGAGAGAGAGCATGAGCTCTCTCCCGATGTGGGGCTCAATTCCAGTACTGTGGGATCATGACCTGAGCCAAAGGCAGACGCTTAATCAAGTGAGCCACCCGGGTGCCCCTCAAATTAATTATTTTAAAGATAAATTCTAATGCCTCATAGAAATAGTTTTTACTATCAGAAGTTCCTTCCTAAATTATATATAACTATTTCTATATTACTGTATAACACTATACTAATTATTTTTCCTTTACAAAGAAAAAGACACTTAGATCGGATCATCATTTCAATGTCTTCTAATACATATGGAATCCTAAGACTAAAATAAACAAACAGAAACAAACAGGTTTATATGGGCTACAATCCAGAAGAAAATATAAATCAGGTACCAGTAAAAATAGACAAAAATGATTGGGATAATTACTCCTTAGCTCTATTACCCATAAATTTTCCATCACAAGTGGATCTGGTGGGCCACACATGAGAAGAAACAGTGATATGTGATGAAACAACAAGAATTCAAGCAGGTACAGATCAGATGGCTCTCATTACATCACCCACCTACAGGAACTCAGGAGACACAACTCTCAGCAGGATCCATACTGTATGTGCTAGATTTACACAACAAATACTACACACTACTTGGCTCCCTTACCATAAAATATAAATTAGGGCGCCTGGGTGGCTCAGTTGGTTAAGCAACTGCCTTCGGCTCAGGTCATGATCCTGGAGTCCTGGGATCGAGTCCTGCGTCGGGCTCCCTGCTCAGCGGGGAGTCTGCTTCTCCCTCTGACCCTCCCCCCCTCTCATGCTCTCTCTATCTCATTCTCTCTCTCAAATAAATAAATAAATAATCTTTTAAAAAATAAAAAAATAAATAAATAAAATATAAATTAATATTTCAAATCTATAGAGGTCTTTTTCTAACTATAATATAAAACAAAGCACATATTGGCCATGTTAAATATAAACTGCTGCCTTTCAAAAGTTCCATCATTATCTTATTCCATGAAAATATTACCAACTATGAAAATAAGTGAGTGAGAATGTGTAATTTGAAAATATTTGGCCAAAGAAAAAGCCCACTATGACTAAAACAAGATGGCAAATGACTTCATCTTCTTTTGGAAAATGACCTCATTATGACAACTAGCTAACCAACAAGCTTCCAAAGCCACTAACAATAGCTTACAAAGTCACAGCTGTTACTTTTTCTAACAACTAAAAGTTGATTTCATTTTAAATGTCATTTCAAAAGAACTGAACGATTTCTTCAAAGTACTACAATTTATGAGCAAGAATTACATTGAGTAGAGCACAATGATAAGTCTGTGACTTGTTCAGTAAAGATGATTATAAAGAATGACAGAACAAACACTTAAAAAACACTTCATTGTGGCATTCTTGAACAACAAGCAGACATATTTAGGAGAACTGTTCATCATTCATGAATAAGACAATAAATACAAAAAGTGCTTACTTTGACCTTTAAGCAATATAAAAATCATTTGATAGCGAAGGTAGGATATAAATTTTTGATAACTAGTTTCTTTCAAAAAAAATCAGATGAATATATGGATAATCTTTCTGGAAAAAAATATTCAAATAATTCATGAAATTTAAAACTTTCAGATCCCAAGTACAATGGAAAAACTGTCACTATTAAAATTCTTCTGGAATTCTGTTTCTCCAGTTTATTATTACTTTCGTGATTAAAACGCCTTATGTGATGGAGCACCTACGATGTCTTTGACTCCGTCTTCTACTACATACCCTGCCCCAGAGCAACTCAGTTCATTCAGACCGATGTAAACAAAGGTAGATGGAGTAGGGAGGAATTCTGACTTAAACACAGATGAAGAACACTGATACACAAACTATCACCCTCAAAGCAGTGGAGGATTTCAGGATAATATAAGCATGGTATACAAAATCTTTGATTCTCTAAATCCATCTACTTTCTAGCCTCATTGCCCACCAATCTTTCACATATGCCAGCCAAGTGCCAAGTATAAAGCCTGCAGTCCCCTCAGGGGGCTACGATCTCTCACACATCTACAGTATTACACAGATGTCCCATCTCTTTGGAATTCCCAAACTTACCTCCTTTAGTGTCCCCACAACTACCACCACCTGTGCCACAGCCTTCTTTCCTATCCCAACCATGGGACTCCATGAGTCCTGAGATATAATGGAGCAAATGGTTAAAAGCATAGATTTGGGGGCCAAACTGAATGAATTCCAATCATTATCCCAAATTGAATTAAATTCTGTATCATCTTTGTAAAGTCCCTATCTCTCTGGGCCACAGCTTCTTTATCTATAAACTGTGATAGTAATCATAGTTATTATATAAGGTTGTTGAGATATAAATGAGCTAATGTATGGAAAGCCCTAAAAGAGTATCACCCATACAAGATATACTTTACGTGTTAACTGTAACTACTATCTTAAGATTCAGCTTAAGTACATATCGAGCCCAACTATTATTCCCTCAAATTAAGTTAGGTGTATGTTCTCTGTCATCCTTATGTTTTGTTCATCTACTTACCACCTAATAAGTATGCTCTCATGTTCTTTATCCATTCTATATCCCCAGCACTAAGCACAATTATCACCACATACAGTATATCCAGAATACCTAATACCATGAATGAATGAAAAAAATAAATACAGGATACAGTGATTCCAAGGCACATGATTTTAACCCCAGGATATAAACAAGCAGGACTATCAAGCATGGTTAGGGGATTTATACACGGCACAAAAGCACCTGGCTGAGAAAGCAGGTAAAGACTGAACTACCCAGGGGCGCCTGGGTGGCTCAGTCGTTAAGCGTCTGCCTTCAGCTCAGGTCATGATCCCAGGGTCCTGGGATCGAGCCCTCCATCGGGCTCCCTGCTCCGCAGGAAGCCTGCTTCTCCCTCTCCCACTCCCCCTGCTTGTGTTCCCTCTCTCGCTCTCTCTCTCTCTGTCAAATAAATAAATAAAATCTTTAAAAAAAAAAAAAAGACTGAACTACCCAGTGATGCATCTTGGTACAAGGCAAAGTACACCAGAAAAAGGAAGTGGCTGTTTTTGCTTTTTTTAATCCAAAGGTACCAGCTTCTCACCACATGTGTAGTAAAGGGGTTTTAGCCCAGAGAGGGAGTCTTTTTTTTTTTTTTAAGATTTATTTGAGAGAAAGTGAGAGCATGTGTGCGTGCATGAGCGCACATGGAGGTTAGGAGCAGAGGGAGAGGAGAGAGAATCTCAGACTCCGCACTCAGCGCATGGCCTAATGATGCAGGGCTTGATCTCACAACCCTGAGATCACGACCTGAGCCTAAACCAAGAGTTGGAAGTTTAACCGACTGCACCACCCAGGTGTCCCTGAGAGAGTCTTTTTCTAATTAATCTCCCCAGAAAGGATGAATCAAATGTAGTATATACATAAAATGGGATTCAGCCTTAAACAGGAAGGGAAAATTTGGAAACACACTACAACATGGATGGATGGACCCTGAAGACATTATGCTAAGTGAAATAAGCCAGTCACAAAAGGACAAATATTTTGTAATTGTACTCATACCTAAAACAAACTCAGAGAGAGAGAGAGAGAGAAAACAGAATGGTGGTTTCCAGAGGCCAGGGAGAGGGAGGAATCAGGAGTTATCATTTAATGGCTGCTAAGTTTCAGTTTGAGAAGATGAAGAAGTTCTGAAGATGGATGGTAGAGATGGTTAGTAGACAACAGTGTGAATGCACTTAATACCACTGAACTGTACCTTTAAAAATGGTTAAAATGACAAATTTTCTGTTTATAAACAAATTTAGATCAAGTTTTTATTTCCAAAAACAAATGCAGCTTCCCAACTTTACATGATTTCTCCTAATAATTACTTGTGGCAAGTTACCACACTTACTTGTGTATCTTGTAAACTTTTTAAAAAAATATTAAACATTACTTTTGTATACTAAAATAATACATTATTCAGTTATATATGCTGCCCACTACTTTCCTAAAATTTTAACATTTTTTATGGCTGAGAACAGCTAATATTTATATCTGCTTTAAAAACTTTCCAGGTTAACAGGACTCTGGCTACGCTTTTATTATACAATATTATGGGGCCTCGTGTACCCTTTTCCTACTAGAATTTACCTAATAAAATTTTCTAAAGAGAATCCTGATGCTGCCACCAGGTAATTTCTGAGCTCATCTCCCCTATCTGGTACATCTCACTTCCAGATTTTCAACTTTCACAATATGATGTCAAATCTATTCCAACTCAGGGGCACCTGGGTGGCTCCGCTGGTTAAGAGTCCAACTCTTGGTTTTGGCTCAGGTCTTGATCTCAGGGTTGTGGGAGCAAGCCCCACGAGAGGCTCCGCACTCATTAGGGAGTCTGCTTGAGCTTCTCTCTCTCTTCTCCCTCCGCCCTTCCCCCTGCTCGCTTGCTCTCTAAAATATATCTAAAAAAAAAATCTATTCCAACTCAACCTCAAAGCATAAGTCACTACTTAACTGGCAACCAAGAAGAGCTGAAATCTATGTCTCTTTCAGGAATTATCACTGAGACCAGACAGTGACAGTATTTTTTTTAAGAAGAGACGTAAGCATATATAATTTGTCAATTCAATAAATAATATGTGTGTTAATAAAACTTGGTGCTTCCTAATTAATTTGTTTTCCATATCCCATCTTCAAAAATTTTGCATACCAACATACTATCACACTCCTATATATTCAATATTCTCTTCAAATATCAACCCTTGTTTTACTTAAATAAATTTTAAAGGGAATCTTTTTAATTACTATTATAAATAAAAATCTAGAGTCATTTACTATAAATAAGAGAACTGTAAAAATAAAAATGAAAATGGTATTCAATTTTTGCGGTATATTGCTACTTGCTTTTTGTTAAAACTTCTCATGTAGTTTTAATTACGAATTACTTTAAGCGGGTACATTACTGAGAATGTAATATAAGGTCACCATCTTTCTTTTTTTCAAATACATTATGTGATACAGCTGAAATCCCTTTTGTACTAATTTCCCTCATGCTCTGTCTTTCCCTTCTCAGAAATAACCACTATTCTGTAGTTGGAATGTATCCTTCTCATTCGTGTTCTGGAATACTTTTGTTATGCACAGTAAAATAGTATAGTTTTGTTTTTAAAAATCTGCATCAGTAATGTCACTGCTGTACTGTTCGTTTTGTGCTCAACTTTGTTTTCACAATGTACCCATCCATATTCATAAACACTTACTTCCTTCATTTTAACTGCCCAATAGCAATGATTCTATGTATTTGTTTCTACTATCCACTCCCCTCTTTGATATTTGGATTGCTTTTCATTTTTAATATAAGCAATGCTGCAATGCTTTAGGCATATTTCTTTGGGCCCAGTTTCCTTGTCCTATGTGAGAGGTTCTCAGGTATATTATTTTGGGGTGAGGTGGGGATTTAGAAACTGACAACCCAATTTGCATCCAAGCTTTACTGAGAGTAGTAAACACAGCAGTACATTTACATACAAACCTGACTCCTAAACATCATCCTGTCTTCCTAACTTTATATTCCATTTGCCTCCTTTTATTACTCATTCTTTTTTTTTAAAGATTTTATTTATTTATTTGAGAGAATGAGATAAGAGAGAGCATGAGAGAGGGGAGGGTCAGAGGGAGAAGCAGACTCCCTGCTGAGCAGGGAGCCCGATGCAGGACTCGATCCCGGGACTCCAGGATCATGATCTAAGCCGAAGGCAGTCGCTTAACCAACTGAGCCACCCAGGTGCCCTTTATTACTCATTCTTAATTTATTACATCTTGCAACGCTGTTTCCACTTTTAAGTTATTTTAAGTTCTTTGCAGAACAAGGAAGGGTATAAATAAATAATGTATTTCTCTGAAAATATCAACCAAAATCTCAGATCCAGTTCTGCATCTGGGAATTACATATACAATGGGACTTGAAGTCAATCATGGTGTCTTGGTGAGCCTCAAGGATCTCATAAAATGCAGGAGAGGGGTGTATAATATTTTGGTTTCACAACTATCATGTAAATTTTAAGAAAGTAAACTATGCATACTATATGATCCTTAGTGGTACTATATTTAAAAGGTATCAGCAGAACAGTAATTTATTAAGAAGTCAGCTAATACTTGAGACTTTTTGGAAAACACTTAGGCATAATCACCTATCTTCTCCTCAGTTCCTAAAAGAGATAAATATAAGAATCAATCATCAGTCGTACCTGTAGTATGTCGTTTGTGGTAAGTCTCATAGCTAAGGGTGAGATAGTTACTAAATATTCTTGCTGAATGAAACATTTTAAAGAAAAATCGTATCAGTCAGCTGTTAACACCAGTACAGAGAAGACTAAAGTATGATTTTTTTTTAACAGCTACAATTTCTTATGTGAATATTAAAATACAGTTATCTTCCTTTGGGCAAATCCAACCTAAACTTACAAATTATTTGGGAAGTAACTCTTGTTTTCACTTGTGGGCAAAAGGAAGACAGCCACTGAGCCAATACGATATATAACCACCTGGGAAGCAGTGAGATTAGGATTGTCTACCAGGCACAGGCTGTACATTTGTAGCAGTGCAGTGAGTTCTGAACTGCACTATCATGGGACCAAATGAATCTCTTCAAATAAAAGAGGACAGTGAAGATTTCAAGTAAAAGGCAGGAGTGGGGAATAGAATGGGAGAGAAAGCTAACATTCATTTCCTATTCACTCTTCCGCGCAGTCATTTAAATATGCTCTCCTTCAAACAGAACAAAAACCTGTAAGGTAGGTCTTATGATCTCTTTTTTAAAGATAAGGAAAAAAAACTTAAGCTTCTAGAAAGTTAAACTGCTCAATAAAGCCTCACTCAAAGCGAAAAAGTACAAAGACCTAGACCACATGTCAGGTCTATGCAATTCCAAACTCTTTCCACACTACTGTTTCTAATATATAAAAACAGCAGCAAACACCAATCAAGGACCTACTCTATAGGCTACAGCATCCCACAGTATTGCATCACAAAGTCCTGTTGAGATAGGTGCCTTCTACCTCCATTTTGCAAATGAGGAATCTGAAGGCCAAAAAGTAAAGTACTTTGCCACCAGTCACACAGCAAATAAATGGTGAAGCCAAGTTTCAAACCCACGAAGTCTGACTCAACTATTACACTATAAGCAAAACAGAGAAAGTGAGAAGTCTGGCCTTGAGAAGATAATATCCAACAGAGATATAACAACCGTTTTCCAGTCTACACCCCACCTAAGACATTACTATACAGAATTCTAGTTAGCAATGAGGGACAGACAGATAATGGTTCATAACTTAGGTCCACTACTTCTTAACTGTGTGAAGTTGGTCAATTCAAGTAACCTTTCTCTGAGCTGTTTTTGCATTTGCAAAATGGAGATAAAAGAGAACCTCAACAGTTGATGACTAAGTGAGATAATGCATGAATGTCATACCTACTTTGAGCTAAGCATTATGATAGAGGGAATTAAACTTACCTCATTTTAGCCTTACAATAATCTTTCAAGATATGTTATCATCACTTTCAATGATTCAGGAGAGATTCTCAAGGTTATATGGTTTACCCAAAGTCACAGTTACTAAGTGATAGAACAAAAATTTAAATTATGTTCTTCGAAATTCAAAGATAATGCATCCTACTCTTACACCAATGGTATTACCAAATGTAATAAAGAGTTCTCAAAAATTGTACTTATTCTCTTAGAAGTTAATCTTAACTGCAATGAAATTATCAATTCACATGACCTTTCAGCAATCTAACAGCAATTCTAGACTTGTACCAGTCCTCCAGATTCTCTAGGCCATCCACAAATATCACTGATACACAACTTCTCCACCACCATAACAGCCAAGGAAAATCCATTGTATTCTCACCCCTTGCTTATTCCCATGTGTGACAAAGATGTGCATTAAAAACAACAGTGTCAAAAATTTTGATGAGACCAGAAACCACAAAGTCACAGCAGGTAGTGAGAGGGGGAGGTGGCAGTGGCAACTGCTTTTACTGCCATTACTAATAACTGCAAGTCATTTAAGCTTTGTGTGCTTCCATTTCCTTATCTCTCTTTTTTTTTAAAGATTTTATTTGAGAGAGAGCGAGAGAGGGGGAGAGAGAGAGAGAGCGCATGAGTGGGGGTAGGGGCAGAGGGAGAAGCAGGCTTCCCGCCAAGCAGGGAGCCTAACGCAGGGCTTGATCCCAGGACCCTGGGATCATGACCTGAGCTGAAGGCAGACACTTAACTGACTGAGCCACCCAGGTGCCCCTCCATTTCCTTATCTCTTAATGGAAAAATAACAGTATGTACTACATAGTATTATTATAAGGACTGGCAATAGAAGATAGCACTGTGCTAGTGGTTTACATATATTATCTAATCTGATTCTTACAAAAGTCCACGGTGGAGGGTATACTCTTAATCCTATCTCAAAGATAAAGAAACTGAGTGTGAGGTCTACCCATATAACACCATCCTAAAGCTGCCCGGAGTCCAAGAGATGTAAAGAAGTGTTCATACATATTTTGTGTATAGTCTCTTAAGTCACAGTATGATACCTACGAGTAGGCCCTCCTGCCACTCAAGCATAGGGACTTTTGCTCTTCTTATTAAAAATATAAAAGACACTCCTACTTCCTCTCACTTTCATACTTCCTCCCCTCCTCAAATTACTAATGGTATGTAAAATTTTAAAAAATCAGTATTTCCTTCTGTATACAGCTCATCACCTGAGAAAACCCAGCACAGAATAGACATCTAATATGTATTTACTGAATGAATGATTCAACATAAATTGTTCCCCTGCTCCTAATAATAGGTACTTTATAAATATTATCTAATTTAATGCTTACAATATCCATAAAATGATTATCATTCCCATTTTAGAAATGAAGAAACAAACCATCACAAAGGTTGAACAGCTTGGGTCACAGAGAGTTGATTATTTGCAGAGCCAGGGCTGGAATGCAATTTTGACAAACTCAAAAGCGGTTACTTTTCTACAGCCTCATGATGTTCCCACTCTGAAGTCCACAAAAAAGTTTTATGAAAAGGTAGGACTTGTGATACCTTGAAGGATGACCAGATTTTAGAAAGTGGAAATCAGGACACTATTAACCCAAATGAATGAACAGAAGCAAAACACAGAACACAGGCAGCAAGGAACAAGTTTGGGAAATGCTGTCTAGTATCCTTTACCTAAAACAAGCATTTAACTTAAGAGAAGGGATTATAGGTACATAAGAGATTTGGACAGATTAATGTAGTAGCAAAAATAAAACAAAGTACTAGAATGGATAGTTTTGGAGACACAGAATAATTCATAAATCAAGGAGTAGTGAAGTTTAGGGCATAAATCATGACAGAGAAATGAAAAATAAAGAAAGGATACAGGGAAACAAAGAACCGACAAGAATCAACTAAAATAAAGGAATAAAACAAAAGAACTGCCGATATGATGACTGGAAGAAAGATGATGCCATTAAGAAATTTTGTTTTCTACATTTCAGCAATGTGTGTGACAAGTTAATAATCAGAAAAAAATAATTCTTTTTAATTTTTAATTACTTAAATTAAGAAAAATAGGGAATCAAGAGAAGTGGAGATGTTTCACAGTTAATTCCCAGACATCTGTGCCTTGACCCACCTGTAACATACCAAAAAAATCATTTACAAAAATCAGAAAGGAGTCTTACGTGTCTAACATGTGTAAAGGATATTTATTAAAATGTTATTTAATGCTTAATGACAAATAACTCAAAAGTCCATAACAATACACTATAAAACATATGCACCTACTAAGTCTGCGCAAATGAGAAAAAAAAATGACTGAAGGTTACCAACATCATTATTTTATGAACCAAATGGTAAAATTTGAAAATATCACATACTGCAAACTAAACCAATACTTATCAAAGCTCTGCACCAAAGTACTGGAATTTATCAAATATTTTGGTATCTCTAGTTTTATCTTTAAATTTCCTGTTAACTTTACCTCAATACCGCAATTATCCATGTTTGTAATTATACATTAAAAATGACTTACCAGAGACTAAAACTGATGCTTCAAAAATATGGGTCATTTTGATCTTGTGGCTTTTGATTTTCCCTGGCAGAAAGCCATAAAAACCACAGAAGGACAAAGTTTAAAAAGCATACAAATAAATAAAAATGTCTTATAGAAATACATGAAGCGATGATATTAAACTGATGACTATTCAAAAACAAAAGCAGTAACAGGCTCTAAAATAGGTAGCCTCCAAAACAAATCTTAGAATCACTGAAGATTCCAAATACAAAAAAGACTTTAAATGTATACACATTCCCCCAAAAATAGAGAAGTAAAAGTTCAACCATATGAAAAGGCTAGAATACCCACAACAAGGAACACTGTACAGTCACTAAAAATGATTTTATAGAGATTTTTAATATATTTAGAAACACAAATTATGTTAAATTAAAATATTAAATAAAGTCCTGTACATATATACAAATAGATACATCTCAAATACATACAAAAAGAAAAAAACACTAATTTAAAATTTTTATCTCTAGGGAAAAAATATAAGTAGTTTTATGTTCTTCACATCATCCAACATTTGTCATTTTTCTAACTGAGCATACAGATAGGGTTTATAACAAAGCAGAACAATGACAAGTCTTAGTGAAATTGGCTCTTTTGTTAATAAACAGGCACTAAATATGAAAGAACTCCAACCATTTTTTCTTCCAGTGTAACTGTATAAAGAATAACATCTTTTAAATATAAAAAGAGGTAACTAAAAGCTTCATTCTATAGACTTAAATTAGCCTTCCCCATGGTCTTTCACAATTTTTTTTTCTTTTTTTTTTTTGAGCAGAAAGCACTCATTTTTTTTTAAAATCAGAGTACATATTACAACCTGGGGACTTCAACAGAACTAGGTGATAAGGCCATAGCTGTCTGTTATGTCATTCTTTGCATGCTGCTACGTATTTGAAATACTTTCGGGCTCCCAGCTCCGCGGGAAGCCTGCTTCTCCCTCTCCCACTCTCCCTGCTTGTGTTCCCTCTCTCGCTGTCTCTCTCTCTGTCAAATAAATAAAATCTTTAAAAAAAAAAAATACTTCACATTTTAAAAAATATTGCTAACTCCAATAAAAATAAGATGGAGTATAAAATAGATATAAAAGGAAACAAGTAAACAAATTGGAAAATTATAATGTCCCAAGATAAGAAAGATTCTAGATGTGAGACTTAGGCTTGTCTTCTATTTCTCTTATTACTGGCAAAACAGATGGGTAATTTCACAATTTTTTATGATTTTCTTTCTATGCAAGTCTATCGTTTAAATCCTATTTCAGTTCAAATTGTAAGTCATGATATGAAAAGTAAAGGCATCTCTATGGTGCTTTGCAATATGCTAAATATTTTGTGTACCAAGTTATTTGATCCTCACAATAATCTTAGGATGAATGTCAGCTCAAGCTTAAAGATAAATGTCCACACCCACTAGGCTGGACATAAAAAAAAAAAAAAAAAAAACAAAAAAACAAGTGTTGACGAGAATGTGGAGAAACTGCACCCTTCGTACACTGCTGGTGGGAATGAAAAACGAGGCAGCCTCTATGGAAAACAAATGGTGGTTCCTCAATAAGTTAAACCCATAATTACAGTATGAGCCAGGAATTCCACTCCTAGGTATTGCCAATGACTGGGGGTTTTTTGTGGAGGTAGGAGGGTGATGCAGTGAGGAGGAGTAGGAAGCAACTGCTTAATGAGTATGGGGTTGCCCTTTGGGGTGATGGAAAAGTTTTGGAACTTTTAGTAACTAGACAGCTGCACAGCACTGTGAATGTACATAATGCCATTGAACTGTACACTTTAGAACAGTTAAAATGGCAAAACTTATGTGTATTTGACCATATTTTTAAATGGGGGAAGAAGCGTCGTCAGTGGAGTTCCTGAGAAGCAAAGGCTAAGATGAGAATTCTTTGGAAGTGGGACTGAGGGAGTGCTTTTAATAAAAAGATCAAGGAGGGCGCCTGGGTGGCTCAGTCGGTTAAGCATCTGCCTTCGGCTCGGCTGCCTTGGCTTGACCCTGTGATCGAGTCCCGCATCAGGCTCCCTGCTCTTCAGGGAGCCTGCTTCTCCCTATGCTTCTGCCTCTGCCTCTCTCTCTCTCTCTCTCTCTACACTTCAACTGCACCCATGGCTTTCTTGCTTTATCCACTTACTTGAACTTTTTTTTTTTTAAGATTTATTTATTTATTTATTCATGAGAGACAGAGAGAGAGAGAGAGAGAGAAGCAGGCTCCCAAGGAGCAGGGAGCCCAATGCAGAACTCGATCCCAGGACCCTGGGATCATGACATGAGCCGAAGACAGACGCGTAACCATCCGAGCCACCCAGGCACCCTGTATTTTTAGTTTTTTTAAAGATTTTTTTATTTATTTAAGAGAGGGAGAGCGCGCACAGAGGGAGAGTGAGAGGGAGAAGCAGGCTCCCCACTGAGCAGAGAGCCTGACACAGACCTGAGCCAAAGACAGACGCTTAACTGACTGAGCCACCCAGGCACCCCAAGGTATGTATTTTTAGACATAATGCTACTGCACACTTAACAGACTACAGTATAATGCAAAAACAACTTTTATAAGGACTGGGAAACCAAAATAATCACTTGATCCACTTTATTTTGATATTCACTTTGTTGCAGTGGTCTGGAACCAAACCCGCAGTATCTCCGTACACCTGTACTTTGTTTTAATATAACTAAAAAGGAACCTAAAGTATAGACAGTTTTCTTTAACTTTGTATTTTAAATGCCCTTTAGTCAGTGGATTTCGTTATTTATCACAGAAAAGTTGCATAAATCTCCTGCTACAAGGCAACTGACTGCCCATACACCACAGGTCAGGATCAATGACAGACTAGAGTCACATGAATTGGATGCTATGTAATGGAAAAATAATATATACTTTTATCCATTTAAATGTATAAATACCAACATCTAATAATTACATTTCACTTAGACTAGATTAAAAGACATTTAATACTGCTTTCTACAGGAAAATGTTACAGATAAAAGTAACTTCTCTCTACCCACCCATCTAAATTAAAGAGCTCTAATTTTGAAAAACAATTTCGCACTCTGAGTAATTTTATTTATTTTAAATAAAGGAAAGATAAATTATCACAATAATTAGTCAATAATTATGCTGAAAAAGAAACACATTTCAATGTAATTAAATCCAAAAAAACTAACCTTATATTCAATTTTTCCACTATTTTATCATTATGTTTGGCATTAATGATACCATTTGCTATTGCGAGTAATCCATTGCTCTAAAAGGCTAGTATCATTTTCCTAAAACTAAATAAGACTATTAGCAGGAGCTATTTCAAAGCTATACCAACAGACCTCAAAAAGTTTTTTTAAAAAAGTTCTTAACAAGGAAGGCCAAGGAGGAAGGCAATTAGGAGTGAAAAAAGAAACAACATTCAAACTGAAAGCAGAAAAACATAAAGAGAAAAGCTTCCCAGATGATTGTTTCAGTTGTTGAGTCTACTAACCAAACCATTTTAATGGGTAAGAATGTCAAAAAGATCTTAGAAAGTGAATGAACAAAGCCACTACACCTAGTTTTCCTTTTACTTTTTTTTTTAATGCAACCAATGGTACAAAACCGTCACCAGTCTATAATATACTTACCATTAAAATGTACTTGAGCGCTAAAAGAACACAAATGGCAGAGGAAGTCAACAAGCTAAAATTCTTATTCCTAGAAACACTTAAAAAATCCAACTGAAACACTGAGAGCAAAGGCAGTGTGGATTCCATCGCTACTAAATTCATGGCCTGATCTTTCGACTCACAACACGTTTCAACAGAAATCACTACTGAGTAGGCTTCTTCTTCAGGTTTTTGTGTTTGCTTGTTTGTTTGCTTTTCAAGGAAAAGTCCAAGAATTATGGAAGCAATATTTATCTTCAAGTATAAAGCCTAGAAAGTAATGTGGCTAATCATGGCTCATAGATATTTCCAAACTAAGATTCAAGGCTACCTCCATTATTTAAAGAAATACCAGCTTTCAGCTATAGATAAGAACCAAAAGCATTCACATTACTGGAACATAATTCATTTTATCTCAACACCTGCATTTATAAATAATCTTTTTTTAAAAAAACACAAAATATCATGGACCAGCCCCAATATAACTGCAATATTTGTTGTTTCCATGCATTATTTACTGCACTTTTCACAAATATATTCACCTAAATTCAGATAGAGAAGTCTATTTTCACAATGCTTAACAAAATGTCCACTCTGTCAATTAGTTTATGAACAGAACTGCATGCTACATAAACGATCAACTTCCATCAATGATTTTTAGAGTTTGATTTCCTCCTATCATTTTAATTGATTCAGGCTCTCTTTCAACTAATCCTCCTGGTCCCCTCTAATAATACATGCTCCACACTGCTATCAGATCATTCTACACCTATATAATATCACTTCCTTTCTCAAGAAAATCTAATAATGGTTCCCCCGCCTTGATTTTGAACATAAAGTTCAATCAACTTAAATAGTTTAACAAATAAGGTCTTTCCTGATTAACCTCTGTCTACCTTTCCAGACTCTTCTCTAGCCATTTTCACCCAACTTTTGCCCCAGCATCTTAAAATTGAGTGCAACTCACAAAATGCTGTATGTTGTTCCATGTGGTGTTGGTCCTTAACATTCCTTTTTGTATTTCCCTCCTCTTGCCTTTCTTACCTACAGGTGTTGAGTCAACTTCTAACAGTCCTTCAAATTCACCTAATTTTCACCGATTCTGAGTAACTTTCACTGAATCTCTCAGTCTGATTGAAATTACTTTTCCACCACTACCTAGTACCATGTTTATACTTCATGTTTATGTTGTCATAGTATTCAACACACAGTATTACATTCATAGACTTATTCGTGTGCTCCAAACAGTTCCTTCAATATAAATTTATTTGACTTGCAAACTATTCCTTATTTAACTCTGTAGTCCCAGCACTAACACAGAGCTTAACAGTGTTTAATAAATGCTGATAGGATGAACAAATGAGTGAATGATACTAAACTTTTAAATTCCACATTTTAAGATAATGCTCTATATAAAATTGTTGTAAAAAAGGTTCTGACTTCTGGTTTCCAGTCTGACATGTAAACATGTTGGAAGGCGTCACTCCCTTCCCCAAGATAAGAAAAAAGTTAAACAAACTGAAAATCAACCACTCTTCTTAAATCCATCAGAGAATTGAGGTCACAGGGCAAACCAGTGCGGTAAACACTGGAGGAGACAGACAAATGAATACAAAGAGTTATAGCTTCCCAGAAGCAGAACCCATAACTGGAACCAGGTAGGAACACTTAAAGGGTTAAGTATTCATTAATTGCTAAAGATTAAGCATGGACTAGCAAGAAAGACAGCAACTCAAGGCAGCCCAGCCTTGGTGGCGGGGGGGGGGGGGAAGGAAAGGGGGTAAACACTCCTATGTTTTACCTTCCAGAGACCCACCATGTTCTCATGGTGAACACCAAGGAAAATCCCCTCCAGCAGGGGAAAGCGGAAAATGATCATTTTGAAAAGCTCCAGGGTACTCTGTTCTGCTGAACAAATGCCCTTAGAGGGAACTATTTACCAAAATCTAACCAACTTGCATTACACCAAAGACTGACTGCCCTAGAGAAAGGAAAATACTCAACTCTAGCACCCACTAGTCTTTGGAATGGGAGAAGGGAAATATCCAACTCCAGCTCATCTAGCCTTGCATATAGGGAAACAAACATACTCAACCCCTGCTCCTCTAGCCTTCCTATTTAACCCAGCATGAGGTGAGGAGAGAGGGGAGGAGAACAAGAGAAGCACTTATGAAAGTCAGAGGCTCACTAAAAGACTAAAAACTAAGCACAGGATTATACTACACTTCCTCTTCTGTCACCCCTACTATCACATCAATCAGCTTCTTTCACAATAAGAGTAGAACTGAAAGAGCCAAAAGTCTCAGACTCTACTTAAGAAGGAGTCTCAAGGGAACCCCAACAACAACAGGAGAAACAAAAACAGGGACACTCAAGAAAACTTTTGTCTTTGACATTATGGCTACAGCAACAGTAAACACAGCCTAACTCCTAGCCAGATAAACACAGAAACTTCACACTGAAGGCCTACCTGTTTCTTTTATCTGTTTCTTTTATCAAATCTATCACATCTGACTTTCAACAAAAGATTACAAGACATTCTAATTAGGCAAAACACCAATCTGAAGAGTTAAAGCAAGAATCAGAACTAGACTCAGATGTAGTGGAAATTTAAAAATCATACTAAAATTTACATTAACTATGACTAGTATGCTAAAGGCTATAATGGAACAAGTGGACATCAAGTGAGAATGTGGGTAATGTAAGCAAAGAGAAGAAAACACTAAATAAATAAATAATTTTAAAAGAAAAGCTAAAAGAATCAAATCACACCACTGTAAAAATAAAATGAATGGGCTCACCAGTAGATTGAACATGGTAGAAGAAAGAATCACAGAGCTTGAAGGTATGTCAATAAACTTCCCAAATTGAAAGGTGAAAGCACAAAGAATAAAAAAGAATATTCAAGAACTGTGGGAAAATCACCCAAAAAGTAACATACATGTAATGGTACTACCAAAAGGAGAAGAAAGAGGAAAAGGAAAGAAGAAACAGTTGAAGTAAAAATGGTTGGGAATTTTCCAAAATTAAGGACAGACGCCAAACCATAAATCCAGGAAGTTCAGAGAACACCAAGCCGGATAAATACTGAAATACTGACACCTAGGCATATCATATTCACACTATAGAAAATCCTGAAAGAAGCCAGAAAAATAAAAACACACACACACCAAAAAAACCCCAAAAACCTTACCCACAGGTCAAAGTTAAGAATAACACTGTACTTCTCTTCAGAAACTAAGCAAGCAAGAAAAGAGATGAATGAAATATTTAAAGTGTTGAAAGAAAAAAAAAACAACTTAGAATTCTGTGTCCAGTAAAATTATTTTTCAAAAGTGGCAAACTAAAACTCTCTCTCTCACACACACACACACACACACACACACACACACTCTTGATGCAATTCACTACCAGTAAACCTGCCTTGAAAAAATGTTAAAAGAAATTCTTCAAAGAGAAAGAAAATGATATGTCAGAAACACAGATCTATATAAAGAAAGGGACAGTATCAGACAAGGAATAAATAATTATTAATTATTAATTTATCTAACAAGTAACAGCTTGGTCAAAATAATAACAGCAACAATGTACTCAATGATTATAGCTTATAGATAAATGAAATGACAGCAAAGCTTTATAAAGGAGGGAATACTCTTTTATAAGGTACTTGCACTACGTATAAAACCATGTATTGTTATTTCAAATTGGAGTTGGAATAGTTTTAAGTGTATATCCCAAACTCTAGAGTAACCACTAAAAAAAGTTTTTACAAAAAGGAAAGAAAAGTTTAATTGATATGTTAAGGGGGGAAAGAAAATGTAATCATATAAAATTCTCAATTAACACCAGGAAAAGAATTTTAAAGTGGGAAACCCTTCCCCCCAAAAGAAACAAAAACTAGGGCAATAATAGACAATAGCTATAAATACGGTAGATATTAATCCAACTATCTCAATAAACACATGGGTCAAAGACAAAGTCTCAAAATCAGTTTAAAAATGATGAAAATAAAACCCATCAAAATTTTTGCATGGAGAAAAAGAAGTGTTTAGAGAGACTGATCGCACTGTATGCATATATTAGAAATGAAGAAAGATCTAAAATCAATAATCTAAGCTTCCACCTTAGGAAAATAAAGAACTGGGGCGCCTGGGTGGCTCAGTCGTTAAGCGTCTGCCTTCGGCTCAGGTCATGATCCCAGGGTCCTGGGATCGAGCCCCGCATTGGGCTCTCTGCTCGGCGGGAAGCCTGCTTCTCCCTCTCCCCCTCCCTCTGCTTGTGTTCCCTCTCTCGCTGTGTTTCTCTCTGTCAAATAAATAAAATCTTAAAAAAAAAAAAAAAGGAAAATAAAGGACTAATTAAACTCAAAATTGGAAAAAGAAATAATAAAATTTCAAACCAAAATTAAAGCTATTGAAAATGGGAAATCAAGAGAACTGATGAAACCAAAAGCTGGTTTTTTGAAGAAAATAAAATAAATTTATAAACTTCTAGCCAGATATGGAACAAAAGAAGATACAAATTACATGGGAAATGAAAGAGGGTACATCACTACTTATCCCGTGGACATTTAAAAGGATAACAAAGGAACACTATAAACAACTCCATGCCCAAAATTTGAAAATGCAGATAAAACAGACCAATTCCTTGAAAGACAAAGCCACCAAACTTAAACAAAGAGAAGTAGATAACCTGATTAAGTCTATTATCTATTTTCAGAATTGAATAATTAACTAATAACCTTCCAAAACAGAAAGCACCAGGCCAAGATGGCTTCACTGGTAAATTCTAGCAAACAATTCTCCACAATTCTCTACAGTCTCATCCAGAGAGAACACTTCCTAACTCATTCTATGAAGCTAGCATCACCCTAATACCAAAAGCAGACAAAGACATTATAACTAAGGAAAAATATAAAATAGTATCTTCCATGAAAAGGGATGCAAAAAAATCCTCCGAAAAATATTAGCAAGTCCAATCCAATAATGTGTAAAAAAGAATTACATGCCATGATGAAGTAGGATTTATTCTAGATATGAAAGGCTCATTCAACATTTGAAAATCAACTAATATAATCCATCACATCAATAGGCTAAAGAAGAAAGAGCATATGTTCCTTTCAATAGGTAAGGAAAAAGCATTTGACAAAATTCAACATTCATGATAAAAATTCTCAGCAAACTAGAAATAGAGGGGAACTTCCTCAACTTAATAGAGAACACTGGCAAAAAACCTACAGCTAATGTCATACCTAATGATGACAAACTATATGCTTTCCTAGTAAGATCAGTAACAAGGCAAGAATATCTCTTTGACCATTCCTATTCAACATCATACTGGAAGTTCTGGGCTGATACAATAAGCCAAGGAAAGAAAATAAAGGGAATGAAGATTGGAAAGAAAGAAATAAAACAGTCTGCTCACACATGACAAGAGCATCTATGCAGAAAATCACAAAGAATCAACAAAATTCTCCCGGAAATAATAGGTAATTAATAGGAAGGCTGTAGACTACAAGGTCAATATATGAAAAACAATTACTTTGCTAAATACCAGCAATCAATAACTGGAATTTGAAACTAAAAAAAAAATTATATTGGCATAAAAATGAATATTTAGGTATTAATCTAACAAAATACGTAAAAGATTCGTAGGAGGTAAACTATAAAACTGATGAGCGCGATCAAAGAAGACCTAGAAGATCTAGATAAACGTTTTCACTAACCAGAAGAAAACATTGTTAAGAGTCAGTTTTCTGCAACTGGATCTACAGATTCGATGTAATCCCAATGAAAATCCCAACAAGTTACTTTATGGAGAACCAATATTCTTATCACTGTAACATAATAAAGCTATACTATTTAAGCCAGTGTGGTACTGGCAAAAGAGCAGACATCTAAGTCAATGGAACAGAACAGAGAGCCCAGAAAAAGACCCACATAAATATGGTCAAATGATCTTTGTGAAAGGCTTGAACAACTGCTGGAATGACTGACCAGTTAATGTAACAGAAATTAACAACTCAAGTGTCCATCAACAAATATCCGTATAAACAAAATGTGGCATATACAAGGAACTCCTAAAGAACAGAATACAAAATAATAAATTAAAAATAGAACAAGTATCTCAACAGATACCTTCCAAAGAAGATATATACATGCAAATAAGCATATGAAAAGACGTTAAACATCATTTGTCACTGAGGAATTGCAAAATTAAAACAACAAGGAGGTACCATTATACATCTATTAGAGTGGCTAAAACCCAAAACAATGAGAACAGCAAACGCTGACAACAATGTGGAACAACAGGAGCTCTCACTCATTAAGGGTAGGAATGCAAAATGACACAGCCACTTTGGATAAGTTTGACAATTTTTACAAAGTTAAACCTTTGGTTTGGTTAAGTCTTACCAAACAATCCGGCAATCACATTCCTAAGTATTTACCCAAATGAGCTGAAAACTTATGTCTACACAAAAACGTGTACTCGCATTGACCACAGCTTCATACATAATTGACAGAAACTGGAAGCAACCAAGATGTCCTTCTATAGTTCAATGGATAAACTGTGGTACATTCATACAGTGAAGTATTATTCAGCAGCAAAAAGAAATGAGCGATGAAGCCACAAAAAAGACATGGCACCTTAAATGAATATTGCTAAGTGAAAGAATCCTTTCTGAAAAGACGGTATTTTCTATGATTCCAACTATATAATATTTTGAAAAAGACAGAGACAGTAGAAAGGCCAGTATCTAAAATGGTTACCATGCTAAATTTTATGTGTATTTTATCAAAATTTTATGGAGATTTTTAGGGAAAACTATTCTGTAGGATACTATAATATGTATAATGTAATATACATAAAATTCTGCAATTGATAAAACCTATAGAACTGCACAACATAAAGAATAACCCCTAATGTAAACTACTGACTTTTACTTAACAAAAAGGTATCATCAGTTCATTAATTGCAACAAACACAGAATACCAATGCAAGATGTTGATAATAGAGGAAACGGGGCTTTGGGGGAGGAAGACCGGGTAAATGGAAACTCTGTGCTTACTGCTCAATTTTTCTGTGAAATTAAAACTGCTCTAAAAAAAATACCTATTAATTTTTTAAAAATAGTTTTTTGACATTTTTCAGTATTAAACTTTATAAAGATTTCATGCAATAAATGACTACACAGAAATGCTGCCACATGCATCCGTTATACTGAATAATCTAGAAGTTTTTTCAGAAATATGCAATCTTTAGGATACTTAATTGGAAAAAAAATGGATAGTTAAAAAACAAATAAGAGTCCTAGAGATTTAAAATAGTACAAACAGATAGCAAAATATAATAAGTAATTCTTTATTTAACCACTAATCTTTAGGCCAGGTTTTATTCTTCAAAGGTTAATTTTCCTAATAAATGCATATTATAATTTTAAATGCCAAAAGTATTATTTTTAGATGAAAATCTTACCTACATAAATTTTAAATATTTATCTTTTTAAATAAAGTATACTTAATAAAATGTTCCTCCTGTCTACTAGTTTATTAAATTGCTATAACACAGTGATACCTTTTAAAATCTATTAAGGTAAACTTTATTAAAAAAAATAATAATAAATAAGTAAATAAATAAATAAATAAAATCTATTAAGGTAAATAGGACAGTCTGAACTCACATTTATGACCCTGGATGATGCTTTTTGAGTCTCTGTATATTAGATTTTTATGTTTCATTCCCAGACAGGCTATTCATATTACTTACAATGATTTGTGTGTACTTTTTATTGGAGAAAGGGGAAAAGTGTAAAAGCAATCACGTTAAAACTTTATCATAAATGGGGCAAAGAGGCAGAATCCCTGTTTATGAACTAGTATAACACAGATTCAGAGCTTTTAAGGAGAAAGAAGGGTGGAAGGTTGCTCCTTTGTGATGAAATTATATGAGATTTATGTAGGGCGCCTGGGTGGCTCACTTGGTTAAGTGACTGCCTTCGGCTGAGGTCATGATCCTGGAGTCCCTGGATCGAGTCCCACATCGGGCTCCCCGCTCAGCGGGGAGTCTGCTTCTCCCTCTGACCCTCCCCACCTCATGCTCTCTGTCTCTCATTCTCTCTGTCTCAAATAAATAAAAATAAAATCTTAAAAAAAAATTATATGAGATTTATGTAATAATAATTTTTCAACTGTCTGATCCTTAGCTACGTGTGTAATAACTGGAATTGCTTAAAATGCTAATGGATAAAATAAGGTGCTCAATAATTGAATCATAAACTTTTGCTTAAAGCTATCTCATTTCTATATAGCTCATTTATTTAAAACTTAAAATACTAATACACTACAGGTCTCAAATTCAGGTCAGAATATGGATTCATTTGTTCTTTATCGGTTTTAAAAAAACGTCCTTTTCCTGTTCAGGTGTAATCAGCAGCAGCAACCAATAAATAATACTCAGTCTACTTAAGGTAGATGAATTCTTCAGAAAACTAATTTACTTTGGATATTATGTCCAATGATGGATGCAATGAATGTCCTGGAGATTAATACCAAAAATAATTAATTCCCTTTTCTACTCAGATTTAAATTCAAGTATAAATTGAAAATGGAAAACAGCGCATCACAATCACTAATAAAATTTCTTATTAGTAATGAACTAGATTAATTAAATACTGAAATTGATGATAATGTGGGAATAGTCTATAATCAAGATTTATTTGGATTCCAACCTTATCCCTAAAAAGATCTCATGGTGCCTTATAAAACTATTAACAATATATAATAATTACATTACCAAGATGAAAATGCACTGTTCAACACAGTTCCCAAGACCCATACATGTGAGCTTTAACATAATAAACTCAAAACAGAACACAAAAGCAGATTTTTATAAATACTTTAAGAATTCCATCATGACATGTAAATTAAAAGTTTGATCATTATTTCAAACTCTTCTTTTGCCTATTTCCTAAGAGGCTCTCCACTAGCCACAGATTTCTGTACCTAAAGTAGAGGTGGCAGGAGTGAGCAAATTCTGGCAGGCCAGCCGCCTGTCGACGTACACAAAGTTTCACTGGAGGATAGCCATGCCAATTCATTTACTTGTTGTCTAATTTACTTACTGTCTGCTTGTAGACTACAAGGCAGAGTTGAGTAATGGACAGTAACCCTATGGCCTACAAAGCCAAAAATATATTCTACCCGGCCCTCTACAGAAAAAAACGTATAGACCCCTGACAGGGTATTTACTAGTATAACACAGATTCAAGATAAATAATTTGCATATAGAGATAATAGGCTTCTGCTCATTAAAATACTTCTTGACAGAGTATAATTTAATAGTATAAACAAGTTAATAGCAGTGGTACAATTCAGTAATAGTTTTTTAATGTGAATGAATTTTTTTAAGGTACTTTAATACATTTTAGAAGCATCCAGTTAAGAATAAACAAATAACATAGTAATAACACATGCCTGTTTTAATCCTCTGAAAATCTCTAGCTTATTAGTCTACACTTGCATTATTGTAATACAAATAGGAAATTTCAAAAGTCGGTACTTTCCAAAATACCATTTCCAATTCATGTTTTCCATGTATAAACTTGTGAAAATTAGTTGTTTTACTGTGAATAGCATTTAAATGTAAAAAATAAAACTATAAACTAAAATCTAAAATTGCTATGTATAGCCCAGGCTATTCATATGGACTCATTTTTTAAAACTGATTACACGAATAAATAAAATTTCCCCAGCTATTTCAAATCCCTATACATCTTTTCCACAAAATGTTTCACCTTTCAGAACTCACTATTTTAGGTGAAAAATAGTAAAATGAATTCCTGTATACCCTTTGCCTGGATTCACCAATTGTTAACGTTTTGCCACATTTGTTCTGTGTATTTATTTGTGTTTGACTTCATGAAAATAACTCATCATGCACCTCTTTTAAGAATAAGGTATTTTCCTATATATGTGCAATAGCATTATCACACTTAATAAATATTCCATAGTATCATCCATATCCAGGCCATATTCAAATTTCCCCAAATATCCTACAAATGATTTATAAAGCTCTTTTTTTAAAATCTAGCAACCAATCAGGATCCACATACATGACCAATTTCTGAGAGGAAAGGGCCAAATTTTTCTTTAAACAATCTTTTTGTGTATACTATGTTCTCTCTTGGTTCTATAAACTTGTTCTCTGGAAAAGCTGTAGGAACACAATTTCCCCAGTGCTTTCTTGGCAGAACCATTCAGCAAGGAAAGGGTATAACGATAATAGTGGGGAGGAAATTGAATTTCCAGTTATCTTGGTAGATTCTGTTTTTCCCTATGAAAATATCTAGAAAGAAACTGTAATCTTATCTTAGTTGGTTACAATTTTTAAATATACCTAACCAACATTCGGTGATCATCAAAAGTCTTATGACCAATTACCTGCCAGGACTCAAGAATTTTAATATTGTCCCTAATAATAAGAATTATGAATAATTATCCAAATCACCATTTTATAAAAAGAAACATTTTATAAAAGTCCAAAAGAGTGCTTTTACTGGTCACTTTCTTGCCAGTTGCAGAAGACTAAATATACTTTTGTAAATGTATAGTCAATTTTATATAGTTTATTAAAATGAATAAAGTTTTAATCATTCCATAAAGACTAGGCAGCTTGCATATTATGCCTATGCATTTATTTTATTTATTTTTTTTTTAAGATTTTTATTTATTTATTTGACAGAGAGAGACACAGCGAGAGAGGGAACACAAGCAGGGGGAGAGGGAGAGGGAGAAGCAGACTCCCCGCTGAGCAGGGAGCCCGATGCGGGGCTCAATCCCAGGACCTTGGGATCATGACCTGAGCTGAAGGCAGACGCTTAACGACTGAGCCACCCATGCGCCCCATGCCTGTGCATTTAGAAGTTGACTTCTTAGCAATTTGTTTCAATGCTTTCAAGCTTTTACTAAAGTGTAACACATTTTGAACAATGCCTTATTATATGAATATTATAAAAATATTAAAAAATTCAATACTTCTGAACAAGAACCATAAATTTTTTACTATTAATGTAATTAAAATATATGAATATTTTAACCTTCTTTTGTAATTTATTTCAAGTTCAAACTAGAGCAATTTTTGATTACCAAACTTTCTGGGAAATTTAGATTTCCAATGGGAATACTGTCAAATTTATAAAAACAAAAAATCAGTATTTTTTTTTCAGAATTTTTTTTTTTATTTTAAGATTTTATTTATTTGCGAGAGAGGGAATGAGAGACAGAGAGCATGAAAGGGAGGAGGGTCAGAGGGAGAAGCAGACTCCCTGCTGAGCAGGGAGCCCGATGTGGGACTCGATCCTGGAACTCCAGGATCATGACCTGAGCCGAAGGCAGTCGCTTAACCAACTGAGCCACCCAGGTGCCCAAAAAATCAGTATTCTAAATGATCCATTTTCAATATATTTTCTATACTGTTAATTATGGCTGAACGCAGAGTATTTTTCAGTGTAAATTACACACAGGCTTAACAAAGATAGATCTACATCTACAATTGCCTTTACTGAAACCAATGAAAAATCTATACATAGCAATGAAATTGGCATGCAAATAAAAGAACTGTCAAGACATGTATCCCTAAAAATAAGCCTACAATAACTATTTTAAAGACTGTGTGTGGTCTCACCCATATATTTTGGCAAGATGCACTTTCTCCAACCGCAGCTAGATTCATCCAAAAGCAGTGGCACTGGAGAGCCTCTGTCTCACCTGTCAAAGTTGAAGAACGTTGTTCCAAAGACCACCATGCATCCATGAAGAAAAGCCACAGTACTACAGCTGTTATTGATAAGCAGTCTCTAAAGGAGAAAATACTTCAAACAATTAAGCAAATCATCCTTAATAGAGATACAAACAGACAGACAATTGATTAATGTTTAAATGATGAGATGACAAATACCATGCCCAGTATGAAACAGAGACAATTTCATACACTGGCATACTAAGAGGAGATCCTTCATAAGTAACATTAACTTGACAGTCTCTTCTATTATCTCTATGATAAAATTTCTATACATTATCAATTCAAAACCTCTATTACGTTCCCTTATTTAAATCTTACAAAACCTCCCTTATAAAACCTCAAAATTCACCTAAATTACTAAGGTCCTAAATCCATCAAAATTGTTAAAGTCTGACAGCTAAGAGCAGAGAAGATTAAGATTTATAAACAGAAACCTTAAGTATATTGAAACCTGACTTTTTAAGAAGATATCCTAATATCTTTATCAACCACATTATAAAAGCAGTTTACATTTTTGCTTTAAACTAACCTCCCTACAGTAAAGCATATGGACTGATCAGGTAAGCTATAGGTAGGTTAACAAACATAAAAAGAAACAGCAAGAAAAAACAATTACTTTGAAAAGAAATATGCCTCAGTGGACAAGTCCCAACCTAAGCCCCAATTCAAACCTGGCAATAAAAAACAACTTAAAACAAAATGTAAAGAAATACACCTGGTTAGGTAAAAAGTTTAAATAATCATGACAAATATATCTCATAATTAACTTATTTTTCCTACTAGATCATAATGTCCTTTAACCCTTTTTAATACTGCAACAACTCAACCGAAAAAGCGTGTGTCCTTTTGTGCCTTTTTCGGGGAAGTTAATACCCAACAGGTTCTCATTATAAGACAGTTTCACCTACAACCAAGTCTCACTGCACAAAGTCCAAGTTACCACAGGGCTCCAATGTATTATATGATGTCCCATGGTTTCATTTACTATATTCTCCAAGTACAAAGGTTCCAAAGAGATTAGTTTCACTTTTCCCTAGATATATTTAGTCCATTAACTAGTATAGTTGGGATATTATTTTTCTTTGGTTTTGTCAGTAGCATGTTTGATATAAATTTTATTAAGTGGTAGTATATGTAACATTGCATTGTGGGTAGTAGTTTCCTGCTTTAGCCTAGCCACATCCTCAGCTCTCATATGAGCATATTTCCCATATTTTCTGCAAGGTCTCGCCTTTTTTTTCTTCTTAGAAAAATGACAGCATTAGAAGATGAATTGTTTTAATAATTATAAGAAATATGAATTGAAATATGAATTATTTATACAACTACATTAAATGTAGTATGGATCACTTCAAAGAACAAAGGGGGGAAAAACGGAATACTCATGATTAAAGTGTTAAAGTCATGTGAAACAATGTGTCACAAGTAAATTAACATAGAGGAAGGAATTAAAAACTATTAAAAGAAAGAAAATCTCTAATCAGAAGCCAATATCATCCAACAAATGAGGTGTACTATATCAGGATAGAACAATGATTTGCCTGGAATGCTAGAGGCTTCAAAGCCACCAGGTCTTCATTAGTGAAGATTAATGTTAGTATCCCCTACTAGAACCTTAAGAATCTACTTTGAGACTTTATAGAAATATCAAAACAGAGAAAGAGAAACCAAAAAAAAAGAAAAAGAAAAGAAAAAAGCCTGGAGGAGCAAGGGAGGAAAGAAAGGGGAAAGAAGGGAGAAGGCGGGGTGGGGGGGGAGGGAGGCGGAGAGAAAGTTTAGTATTTTCTGTTTTGGCATCCAATTTCCACATAATTTCACATTTAGACAGATAGCTGCTAATACTAACCAAATGAAGTTGTTCAAACAATTATGGACATGGTGCTGCTTTGGGTTTTTACATAATTTAATTAAAACAAACTGAGGAGAAAAAAAAAACAGAAAAAATGCTCTTATTACAATAAGTACCACAAAATAACACCCTGTACAAACACACAAAACCATACACGTGCATGCAGTTGTATACATGAACATATACCCCATTAAAATGAGGAAGTGAAATTAATCTCTCATAATCATAATTTAAAACATTAGTAAAATTATACATACCTTACTAATATAAAAATTTTTCAAATTATCAACATAAGGCCCAATAAATGTTATGTAAACTTAAACAGCTATACATTAGATCCAAAAAAAACCATCAAAAAAAAAAATGATCACAAACCAAGCTGAAACAAGAGATTAAGAAAGATCCTTACTAAAACCACACAGTGAGAACATTTTAAGCCAAATCAAGATTTCTACAATTTACAAAATTCCTACATAAAACCATTTGCTCCTATTGTTTTCAATTAAAAGAAAAATAGAAGAGTAGCAAATAGAAGTTTAAAACAATCCCTCCCCCCAAAAAACTGCACACACATAGAAATGAGCACAAGATTGATACTAATAAAACTACTGTATTCAAATAGGATAATTCAGAAAATAAAAAATAATTCAAAAGTAACAATGAGGATATATGTAGCATTTAAAACAATTTTACAGTATATAATATAAAAAGTTCAACTTAATTTGACAAATTTATTAAATACAAGGTAATGGGGAAGCAAGATAACTGCTTTACTTTCTGAAACTGAGATTTCAAGTTCAAAGCTATATTTCATTTCCGTGGCATTAACGTACATAATTTATACAGCCGACTTAAACTTGTTACTTACTTCAACATAGCAAATACTAACATATCCCCAAAAAGGAGAAAGTTTTGAGGATCTATAGTTTCCATTTCTAATTTTAAGCAAAGTATAAATCCATAATCAAGAGCTTTACTTGCAGTAACTTATCTCAGTCAGTCTCTTCATCACATGTAGTATTATTTCTAATGAAACAAACTGTCAGTTATCAAATCTATACCAGTTATCCCTGTTGTTTTAAAATTTTTACCACAAAGTAATATTTGCTCTAAAGAGGATATATTTTAAATTTAGAAAAAAAAAATGTGTGGATAATAAGTATACCAACTTTAAAGCACATGACTTCCCTTTCTCCTGCCAGAATTTGATGGACCTCACAGGGAAAGAAAAGGGCATAATCAACAATATCTACTGAACTCTTATGTAATAAGAGTAATCATCCTGACCAAAAAATTATGTACAGGACTGTTACCTACAGAAAGAGAACAAGCAGTTAAAAGACACACAGATGTTAAAAATTATTCAAATACATATAAGTCAATTTGGAGGGCCAAAGTACGCTTAATAAAAAAAAAAATTAAGGGGCAAATTTTTAGCAAAAAGTTGGGGTTGTAAGATGTCAAAGAATCCTTCTGCAGAAACTAAAAGTTTGTTCTAAAAGAAGAAAAGCATTTACTTACCACACACACTACAACAACTACCTAAATTTTTTCAATTACCTGATTCTATTGTATGTGCGTGTGGCACTATGTCTGGAAATTCCACAAATTATATAGACAAATCCCTCCTTTAACTTACTCTGGAAATTAATTCGAAATATAGATCACACTGGTACACCTTATTTATGACAGAGAATAACTGAATAGCTTACACATTAAATGAAAGTTATTACTTTCCAATGTAAAACCTGTTTACACACACCATGAGGCATAATAAATCTATATTTAAAATAAAACACTAAAATGTATTTTTGGTTTTCTATCACTAAGAGTTTATTATGAAAAAGTTTTGAGCATTTGAATAATAAAGGATTGAAGCCATTCTCATGCCCAGTATATTTTGGGCACATGAATTTTTTGTAAAGAAACTTATGAACGTGTTTGTACATTTACCTTTATCTAATAAAAACCAAAAGCAAATAATGAACTCTGCTAGGAAGATCAGAAGCAGGAATACTTTGGCTTTAACACCGTTCTTATTGTTTTCCAGCCCCAAACCCGTTACACACCCCAAATAATATTTTGTAATTCACTGTCTCCGCCCACCCTCCCAGTCATTTACTTCACGCCACTCCTAGTTACTATCACACTAGGAAGAAGTCTAACATGCAAATTCAGAGTGGCGTGGATAAATGGCAAAAAAAAATGCCTAGAAAATTGGTCTGTTCAGCTTTATAATTTTTGTTGAAAAACACCCCATCACTCCCAACTGATGAAAACAGGAAGCTCTAGTCATAAATATGAAATTCTCTGCCTATGATATATAATCATCCTAATAAGAAAATGAGTTCTATACATACATGTCCAAAGGGGCAAAAAAGGATAGTTTCCGAAAGATGTTTCCAATTTTCTTCTGAATCAGAATTAGCAAATCGAGACGACTAACATACTCTGTGTGCATTATTCTTACTACACACAGCATTTTGTAATTTATTTCAAAGCTTCCATTATAAACAAAAAATACAGCTTCTGTTAACCCACTCCATTCTGAGCTTATAAAGTCAATAACACTGAACAATCTAAGTTACAACATAAGAATTTTACTTTATAGATGTATAAGATTTGCTATCAAAGGCTGTTAAAGTTAATATTCAAATAAACGATTTAAAGAATTATATAAAATGAACACATTCCCTTGAAAAATAAAAATTACAAGCATTAAAAAAAAAAACTAAGATTCATCAATAAAGTATGTCAAAATTCTTGCCATTCGCTTTTATAAGATCCTCAAACTGGTCATGAGGCAAACGTATGCATAATACAAAAGATACTAACTACATTAAATCTTTACTGTAGGAGCTGGCATCTAATATTGATCATACAATATTAGACAGACATGATTTAGTATTTGTAAAGGAATCTCCAGACTAACACTTTCATGACAGCCAATTACAGTCAAGCCCAGCAAGCAGTTTGCAACCAGACCTTAAGAACGGTAAACTTTTTTACAATGAGTTACAGATTCACAAGTTTAAGAAGACAAGAAAAAGAAAAACAGAAGGACTCCAATCACCCAGCAAATATGAAGCAGACCCCAGAATGTGATACAATCCAAAGATGTAAATTATTGTAAATCATCACTGTTGTTCAGAATTTCACACAGCCTCTTGAGCCAATTTTGTTCTTTTCCACAGACACAATAATGAACTAAATAAAAGGAGGCAAAAAAAAAAAAAAAAAGTGGAAGTCAGGGAATAGAAAGGAAAACCTTAACTGCAGAGTTCTGCTCTACAAATGCTTAACCTTACAGGAGTTTGGGCTCCTTCAGCATTTGTATTCTATCCAAATCCTCATGAGTCACAAAAATTAAAAAGCTATATCCTTCTGGATGCCAGGAAGGGCCTTACCACAAGCCTTTTGTCAGAGAGAGAGAGAGAGAGACAGTGAAAGAGAGAGAGCAAGAGCAAGGGGGGAAAAGCCACAGTGGTAGGCAGTCCCACTTTACTTTGAGTACTGTGAGGTCACAAACCACATGATTCTGTCTCTCCAGTAATAGTGCTTGCAAAAAAAAAGGAGTTTTAAAGCTTTTGCTTTTTTGGATTGTGTGAATGCTTCATTCGCCTCACAAACAACCACAGAACCACAAGTGCGGTGCAAACTTTCTCCAGGAGGACAGCAAGAAGTCTCTGGTTTTTAAATGGTTAATCTCCGCAGGTCACTACCAGCCACCGAGACCAACAGAGTCAGTGAGTGCTCTCTAACCACAGTCTATGCAGTAATAGTAGGTCCTTCAAATATTTGCTCATTCTCTTTTTGTTTTGTTTCCTTGCTTTTCACATGTTACCAGCTACATAATTTCTTGACAGAAAAAAATAAATATAAAGTCTATGTACTCCAGGCATACTGTAAAACTAAAACAAGGTTTGGGTATGGTCTGTATTTTCAGTTTAAGGCTGCAAGCAGAATTTACAACAGAGGGTACAAGTTCTATCTGAAAAAAAAAAGGAGGGACTATGGCATCAAACAGCCTCTTCAGCACAGTGACACCATGTCAGCAAAACTTCTTTTGGGGTAAGTGTTATATTTTAAAATCCTATAAGAGATGAACCTGTTAAAAAGGTATGTTTCTTGGATAAACTGCTAGCTTTTCCGGGTAATGTTGTAGTATACTAAATATTATGATAATAATGTTATTTTCTTGCACTAAAAACTGAAAAATGAAATTGCTGTACATATTTGCATTTGGCATCTGTTAACTTATCTACTTCTCGGAGTAATGACTTGAAATAGAAAAAAATTACATTATCTCACATTAGTCAAAATGTTTTCTAGAGCTGTAGAAATGAGGTAAAAACAGTAAAAGAAAGTTTAATATTCTCATTAATCCTCACTGCAATAAAATGAGACACTAAATTAATCAAAGTATTACGAAGTATCCACCCTGGCAGCTCTCAATATTTGAGCAAACTTCAAAAAGGAAGCAATTTTACAAAATAACAGACCACAGAATTATCTCGACATTATGCTCTACCATTATGCTCTACTGCAGAAATAAACCTGCAGTACAGTTAACATTTTACCCAGCTCAACTATAAGAAATCTATTTGTAATTTTAAACTGCATCATAAGATAGGTGCACAAGCTTGTTTCTAAACAACTTTATATAATCGAAATATATATTCATATGTAAAATTATAAGCATGTAATAGCCATTTTTAAAAGATCTTTATAGTTACCCAGGACATCCAGGATATTAAAAAGTTCACAGAAGTCTTTAAAAACTTATATGTAATTATATTTTTCTATGTAATTTTAATTTTACATGTACACACTATTATCCATATGGAAAACTTTTTATAAACACACGGCAAACACTGAAATGTCTAGGATTCTTTTAATCATATTCTTGGACCTACCAAAATGAATACCATTTAGTCTCATGAAAAATAAAACTCCGTAAGGATACCCTGCATGATTTTCAAAAGCCATACCTATTAAATCATGCTGAACTTTGAAAGAAAACAGGCATAATATAGTCCCTTAATATTCAATTTCAAATTAGTGTTGATATACAAAAGTAAACTACTTCAATATTCATCAGCTGACACAATATTATAGTAAAATATCTAAACACTTACAAGATTTTCTTTATGATGTCCAACATGTCCCAACTACAAGGCAAGTTTATAAAATTTTCCTTTATCCTTTAAAATAAATCCTTTTGCTGAGTATACCTGTATTAACTTTGCTTTATAACTTACAACTAACGATTGGAGTTTCCTTTACTCCTCCTACTTCACACATTTTAACTGGCTACCAGAGGATCAGTCTTAGTTTAGGTCAAAGAGAAATAATTAAACCTGAAGGAGAAAAAGGGTTTCTCTTAAAAAGGTAAGGAAATGCAGTTTGTATTTTACCAGAAAAATGTAAAATTGCTGTAGTGACTCCCTCAATAGTTGGAAGTAGGCCCCCTCAGTTACAACACACATGATAAAATAATCACAGATTATTTTTTTGAAATGTAATGGTAGGTAATAAACATTACTCTAAAAATTTCTGCATTAAAGAAGCAGAACATATATACAACTAGGCTGCACTACAGCCCTTATTATAATTACAGCTTACACATGGTAACTTTTGCAGTTCCTACATAAGAGATAAGGGGGAAAAATGGTTAAAACTATTGTTATATGAAGGAATAACTTGAAACAGGCATCTCAAGCAGTTAACTTATTCTTTCACAATATTACTGTTTGAAAAGCAATACATTTTTCTAACCAGATGGAGAGTAACACAAGTTTCAAAGACTTCTTCAGCATTAGAAGCAAAGACATTAATACTGTCACAAATACTATGTTAAAATGCTCTTTATCCTGTCTTATGAGGGGTCTTATATTTCTGTGACAACCTTAATAACTACCTCTACAGTAAAATTTCTAAAACCTGACCAAGTTTCTAAACAAGGCATAATAGTGAGCTAAATAGATAAAAATCATCTATCGCATATCATATATTTTTAGACATCGTAACTAATTCTTCCTCTTCTAAAAACTGGGATTTAGTCTCTCCCACCCCCAAATAGTACTTTAGCACCTGGAGGACAATTTAAGATGAACCCACTACACCAAACTAATTATAGGTACATAGTGAACATTATGTATAGGTTGTCATCACACTGCAAACATTTCCCCAGCCCATAATCTATCTGAAGTCTAAAACCTCACTTCAGGCCTTAAATTCTCATAAATGATTATCAAAACAACCTAATGAAAAATCAAAGATATGTGCTCCAACACTGTAAAATAATCTTTTTGAAGTTTAGGTTTATCCTAGGTGAAGGACAAAACACACGCTGACCAACTGGCTCACCTCAATGAGTGAAAAGTGTGTGTGTGAGAGAGAGACAAAGAGACAGAGACAGAAAGATTTTCAGTGTCTTTGCTCTCTCAGCACACCATTTACCTTGAATTAAACAAGAATTTTTCAGTCTGCATTATTCAAAATCTACCCATTGTTTATGATAAATAAAGTTTGTTGAAAACGACAGATCTGACTCATGGAGTATCTTACAATTAAGAACTTAATTATGACAATATATCAACTGATTAAATTTCTAAAGAAAGCCTTTGTAACTGACCATAGTAACTGAACATGATGTGTAAACACTGATTTCCAAAATAATAGCTGTGTTTCATATCAATAACTTTATAGTTTCAAGATCTAATAATGTTGAAGTGTTATAACTTGCTTCTAATACCTAACTTCCAAAATCCAGGGAGATGATTTAAAAAGTCAAGAACATACAAAGAAGGCCACTCCAACATATATTAAAAGTTAAAAATGTCAATGCAATTCCCAAAGACTCATAATATAAATTATTTTAAATTATAATAAGTAGGGGCGCCTGGGTGGCTCAGATGGTTAAGCGTCTGCCTTCGGCTCAGGTCATGATCCCAGGGTCCTGGGATCGAGTCCCACATCGGGCTCCCTGCTAGGCGGGGAGCCTGCTTCTCCCTCTGCCTCTGCCTCTCTCTCTCTCTCTCTCTCTCTGACTCTCATGAATAAATAAATAAAACATTAAAAAAAAATTATAATAAGTAATCCTAATTTTACATGAATAACTGTTAAGGATTTCACTTTTAAATTTTAAAAATATTTTTAAATGCTAAAGATTTAAAAGAAATCACAGAAAAATATTTTGTTAGTCTGGATGAACTTCCCGATAGTCTCCAAATCACAAGAAAGTCATGAAATATACATGATAACATTATGGTACATTTTAGTTATTTTAAAAGAACAAAAAATTAATCTATTCAATTACACCCTTCAAACTAATCACTGATAGTTTGACTTGTTTAAATCAGTCATGCTAAAGTTAAATTCAGTAAGATAGAAATGTTCCAGTTTGTTAAAAGAACACTGAAATATTTGATGGTTAAATAAACTGCAGAGGGAGGAAAAAACTAACTCATTGAAGGCACTAGATTTTATCAAACACACAGAATTAATCTTTATTGAATAGAACCATTCACAAATCAAAACTCAGTGTACTTCAATACTTTCAAGCAGCGCTAATCAATTACAAACCTTTTCTAGTGCTTCAAAACTCATGTGCTTTCAATTTTATACACTGGTGGTCTTCAAGTACTGTATTGGGGCTGAGTTAAGACATTCTGTATCACAACTTTTTTTTCAACAAATATCCATCTAGAGGGATTTTTTTTCCTCTCTAGAGCTGCTCACATGAAAACTGTGGTAATATTTTTATACTGTACTTCTTTGTTGAAGCTAAAGGTTAGGGGTTACCTAAATACCTCAACTGTATATACAAAAAAGGGAAAAGGTAAGTATTCATATAAAAAAATCCAATGGGACTGGATTATTTATTTTTGCATTTCCTATGATTAATGATGCACCCGTACCTACTCGAAAACTGATGGCAAAACAGGGTAACATCTCAAATTCCTGTCCAAAGCATACAAATATCAACCTTCCATGCTGTTCTAACCCTTGTTCCAAGAGACTAAAATGTGACAACCCTAAGTCAATAGTGAGGTCATGCAAAAGCTCCTCAAAAGCATTAAGACTGCAAATGCTATTACCTAACAAAAGACTTTAACACCGAGGGTTCACTGGAACAGCCTACTTCTACAGTGTCTCTTTAAAAATATCACACATATGGTCAAATAGACAAATACTTTCAATATGAAAAAATCCTTCCTGCAAATAATAAAATTGTAAATGTGACAAAGCATGACTGTTTTTTCTAGTCATTTACTATTCAAGACTTATTAGAGGGGTGCTAGTAAAACCAATGCTAATTTAGGCAGAGACATCCCAATAGGTTACCTGAATGCATTATTTTTTTCTCTTATGCCAATGAATTCCACTGAAAAAAACTACCCCCCCCAAAAAATCTATCCCTGAACTCCAATAATAAGGGTAACAATAAACCTCAATAATCAGTATTTTCTAAAGAGCAAAATATTCTAAGCTGTCTCAAGTATAAGGAAATTCCTCATGAAATCTAAAATGTTTACTATTTTAAAACAAATATTTAGAAAAGGAAGTCTCACACAATGAAAATATACACCTTAATACAATATACTGCCATTTCAAAGATTATGAATTCAGTGGATATGTGTTTTGATTAATGTATTACAATTCAAAAAAATAATGGGGAAATTCTATACCTTATTTCAAAGGGAGTTTCCTTATAATTGTCACCACAGTTGACCACAAGCTTTTGTCCATTCAACAGCAAACATAAAACAGGCTATACATTCCCATATAACTTTAAAAGATCCATATAAAAACTGACATTAAATTTTCTTTTATTACAATGTATGTAATATCTTCATCTTACGTTGAATTCTTAGGAATTTTCTCCCCTTTATACTATTTTTTAAGAACACAGGATTCAGTCAAGGTTTGGAACAGTATTAGATGGATGTAATTAACACCATATCAAACATTTCAGGTGCTTGTTATTATTGAACAGGATGTTAACTTTAAAACATTTTTTTCATAAATATGCTTTGACTAGAAAATAAAAACCCCATTATTTACCAGGATATATAAAACAATTCCCAAATAAAATTAGGTGTAGAATTAAGAGTCCTTTAAAGGCTAATTGCTACCTAAGCATTTAATATTGCAGTGAAAAAAATTCATTTATTAATACATCTCCTATAAATACCCTATATTCTTGTTAATATTCATAAATCCAACATCAAATATATATTCTAGGACCAAAAATCATACCAAATGTGATTTGGGTTCTATTAAAAAGGGGATAAATGTTAGTTCATCTTGATTAAGTGCTTTTCATTTTTTAAATCAGTTGTCCACAAGGAATTCTGCACCATATAGACATACTAAGTGAATGCAACTTTTAATAGTATTTAAGATATTTTAAAATTATATTGATGACAGAAAATTTGCCAAGTTAACATTATTCTCAGACATGTATTTAAGATTATTGTAGCAATTAGCTTAAACGCTCTGTTATCTGCACTATTTCTATTGCCATCCTTTAAAACATGAGTTAACAGTAGAGAAGTGACATTCTTAACAAGGTACAGCTAAATATCCTGTGCAAGGCAAATAATTTTTACCACAAAATCAAATAAATGAACTTTATTTTACCTTTCATTTAAACTGGCTTTTTATTTTTTTACATCTATAGTAGCTACTAAAATCATTATGCCATCAACTACAATTACATAAAACACTAAGTTTAAAACTCAAAAATTTATGCATTTAGAGGTTCCTCTAAAATTTAAATGAACCATGAGTGTGCCAAACCATTGTTTACATATGCCTTTTAGGCAGATGTCTTACAATTAAGTCCATTTTGTGGTTCAGTATAAGCAAAAAATAATAGTAATAATAATAAAGGAAAAATGCTAGCCAAATCACAATTAACGATCATCAATAAGGTTTTAAGAACCTATATACGCACAGTCTCTTTGGAAAAATGAGAATAATGATGTTGTAGTATTCCACAGAACTTTATATGAACATGGACATATTTTTATCCAGAAACAAAATATATAAATACAACTTAAATCTCTTTCAACTATTAGTCTGCTCAAAATTTTAATACATAGTCTATGCATTTGCATGTGCATACAAATGCATATACATAAGTGACTACGGAACTTAAGATAAAGATTGTAAACAAAGAAAAAAGCAATTGTAAATTATTTAACTGAGGTATCCTTTATAGTTCTTTTGTGAGAGATAACCAATTCCTTTTTGCATGTATACTAACAAAGAAATGTCAAACTGTAAAACCATTAACAGACATCAAGTAGACATCCCAATCTATTGGGAAATTCAAGATAAAGATAATCAAAAACTACGCTTGCAAGACCTAAGGACATTATTTTCCAGTTATAAACTTAAAATAATTAAACACTGGTTATCAGTTAAACAAATTATTAGTTCACAAAGGTAAATATGAATGTAATCTGTTAACAGATACCTATTTATAGACATTCTCTCAAAGAACAAGTCTGGCTTGGAGGTAAACAGGTATATTTTCTATATGTTTACTCATTAAAAATATAACCTGGATAATAATTTAAATTAGGCATTATGATTTTTAATTTACTTTGTTTTAGCAGTAATAATTATAATTAATTCTACTTTTAAATTTCTCTACTGAACTTCTCAATTTAAACTTCAATTCCCAGGATAATCTTTAAGTGAAAAGGTATCATTATTTCCATCAAATGATTAAAAATTATTTAAATGAATCTAAGCAAAGTGAATTCACTGTGAAGATGAAAAGATAATAAAGTGCTATGTTTTATAACTAATATTTTAATCCATTGGTTTTACTGTATTGGGGTAACTTGATCCTAGAAAAAAGACATATATGTCTACCTACATAATACAGGGCGCAGATTCCCTTTAATCAATAATTTTATAAGATATTTTTGTAAATATAGCTCAAAGGTAACCTATTTAAGAAAAGTGAATTCTCAATTTCATAAAATTCTACCACATTAGAGAAATCTGCAACATTAGATATATTACTATATTATATATAGCAGAGAAAAACTTCAATAACCTACATTATTATCGATCAGTATGTTTTCCATAACATGCATAACTGTAAAAGTATATAAGCATTTCATACTAAGGACTTTATCAATCAATTTGAAATATTAGGACAATATAAGAAAATAGCTGAGAAAACTTCCTTGAAGACAATAACATCCTAACATTAGGTAAGATAATTGGTTATAAAAGGTAATCTAGTAAGATTAATTTTTATTAACTTCTCATGAAATTTGTAAAGCTTTTAAAGTAATTCAGCTTTTGACAAAATGCAGAAAAAACTGCTATCACTCCTTCAAATAGTTCAATACAAAAATGAAAATATTTAAGAAGGTAATCCATAAAGCAGACAGTACTTAGAAAAACAATGTACTACAGTACCTTTGTAAAACAATATAAACATAAAAGTTAATGTAATCCAAACTTTTGATTAATTCAACCTCCTCTCCATAAGAGAAACTCTTTTTTTTTCATATCATTAAAACTTGAGTCACACAGAATTCTTTACATTCCCCAAGTTGTTAAAACTAAACACATACAGTATGTTCTTGCTCTCTCTCCACACCCCCCATCCTTCCCTCCCTGTCTCTTTCAGTCCCTTTATCTTAGAGGGAAAACTTACAACATTTTCAAAACATTTTACCACTAGTATCCACCTTGTTTTAAAAATGTCATTATCTAAGCTAGTGACAACTGGTATTGTCAGAACACCATTCCTGATTTAGTAATAAAAATTTAACAATGCACTTCCTTTATAATATGCATAAGCATACTGCAGAATATTTTAGTGCACCAATAGGACCACAGAAATAAGGAGAATTTTTTTAATTACCATTCACAGGATCCAGAAAGAAAACTGAGCCATATGCAGATTAGGCTTATTTTTATTTTCATAAATATTCTTATTTTTAAAAATATAATGATAAATCAGAATATATCAAGAAACACTTAAATAACTTTTTTTATAAGAGTGAAATATTTGGCTTAAATTGCCAAATTATTTAATTACTAAATGGTTAAACCACTCTATATTTGTACATTTACATACGTAAAAAAATTTTACTGAGGCATGTTCAAACCATTTTCTTGGCTATGAAATAATATCATGTGCTCCAACAAATAACGTAACAAAATATTTTTCATAAAGTATGTATTTACAAAGTAATTATATATTACATGTACAAAATGATAAGAAGAGATTTTCTATAATGAAACTATATTAATATATGTAACTCAAATTTGCCACCTTGATTTAAACCTTAATCAGCCAAATACATGATCAATTCATTGCGTTTCCATTATCCAAAAAAAATCTAATACCCTCAAAGCTGTTTTAAAGGAAACTTTAAGAAAAATAATATTACTATTATAAGCTGACAAAGATATTTTTTTTTAAAGTAGCTGTGAAAATAATGTGATCTGAAAACTTACATATAAACCTAAATACACTTACATACTCAAACATATTAAATGAACAAGAACGAACACACGGATGAAGTAAAACTCCACCTAGCAATAGTACCATACCAAAAAGCCAACCCTAATCACAACAGAAATACATATGCTTTTTTAAATACATGCTTAAGTTAAATGCTTTTAAATACATGCTCATCTTTTGAACAGCTCAAATGAACAGATAACATCCCAGTGACTACAGAATTTTCTTCTAAGCTGGCAAAACCAAAAAAAAAATAAAATAAAATAAAAAATCACATCTAATTCTTAATTTTGCAATTATAACGTGTGACACTTTCTTTAATCAAAAGAGTACCATTTATTCTACACTGGCTGGAAAGGCTTGCCCATTGCATTTTTCCTGTACGTACCTCTTCCTTATCAATTATGGTGTATCTTCAGCATTCGAAGAAAAAAAAAAGGCTTCAAAACTTTAACTGAGTTTAAAACACATCGATAAATCAATATACACAGGGCTACTTTAAAAATATTCATTTCTAGAAGGTCAGAAAATCTTACTTTTTTTAAGCTGATGCATCTACACATAGAAAGCAACTTTTAGTAAGTTCTTTTGCTACGCCATAATGATCTGCTCCAGGAACTCAAGGGTACCTAAAACAACGGACTACCTGTTCTAGCCATGCTTAGGAATGTGTCCAAATCATTTTTATTGATTTAACCTTTATAGGAATGCTACATATCCTCAGAGCAAAACATTTTGAATGTATTTATAATATGACACACGTCTGAGAAACCATGAAAAAGAAAGCTAAAAACAAATCTAGATACTCCTCCACCCTTGGTTGTTATGGGTTTATGTTTTTTTTTTAAACAGTATCAACAGACCTAAATATTAAATAATTCTATGTAGGAAAACTTACTTTGGCACCACTGTAAGTAGAAATAAAAATTTATTTTGGAAAAAAAAGGTGCATTTAAATAAATTCTAACTTTAAGAAATAAAATGCCTGACTTGACAATGATGTCACATCTACAAATTTTAGCGGACTCTAAATACTCATTTTCATATTCTAGTTACACATTAATCATGGAACCTACAAGCATATCAGACTTAAAGAATTCTGTCCTTATTGAATAAACTAAGTTGTACTCTAGTTTACATTGTGAGAGTTTACAGAGAAAGTTCTGTTACCTATCTCTCCAGCTTTCTACACGTGGTACTTTATTAATGGCTTCAGCAGCTAATGCCTGCATTAGTTATGTTTGCCAAATAATAATTCACAATATTATGCTTCCTCATATTATGGTTCATCATTCGTTAACTTGAACCTCACCTCTAAAGAAGTTATACTTTCACTGCAAACTGTTCTCTTAAAAAGGCAAACAACTTTTGAGCATTTCCAGATGTAGCACTCAAAAAAAAAAGAAAAATCATAGGGAAATTCTCAAAGAATTCTAAAATTATTAATAAAAATGTAGTAAAACTCGAGTCACTACTTATTACTTCAATGATATCCATAAGTTTAAGAGCTGAATGTACTATATATCAAATGAAGAAGCTTATGATAGATTTCAGGTAGCTGCCAGTAGATAAAACAACCAAGCACATTTCAGTGTGAGACAAGATTCTACTGAACTGAAATTTCGGAAGCTCTGACAATTACTGAAAATGCAAGAATAAAATGATAAGGTTATCTTTTTCAAATAGCTAACTTTTCTTCTGGGTAACATAAATTTGGGTTTGGCTACATTATTTTCATTTTGTCATTAATTTTTTTTAAAATATCCAAGCATGCATGTGATTATGCTAAACCAAAATTAAAATAATTTATATGCAGCCTACTCTCTGGAGCAGGGCTGGGACTAGAGTGAGGCCAAGCAGGCGTCTAGGGCACAACATTTAAGGAGGTACTCACTTGTGAGCAACCCTAAAAATGAGCGCCTCCTTAAATGTTGTACCCTAGACACTTTGCTTGCCTCACCCTAGGCCCAGGCCCTGCTCTGAAGGCACACTAGTATCAACCATTTCATGAGACATATTCTAAGGATGATATCATAAAACATAGAAATATGGCAATATAAGAAAATTAAAAATAAGAGTATTTATATGTTTAACAGCCTATCTGATTTATATTTTTCTTAAAAAAAGAACCCACTCGAACTGAAATGTAAATAAACATTTAAAAAACAATATTATAATGAGTAATTTGAGTTCAGAAATGGCATAGCTGACAAATTTTCTTAAAAGGAGACTTTTATTTGCCATACATATCTTTCAAAGTAAACTCAGTGGCCTTATTTTACTTGACCATAATGTTTAAAAAAAAAAAAAGGATTGAGCAAGTATGTTCCATTAAAGGGGCTTACAGGGCTTCACATGAGTTGCTATAGCCCAGTGGCATCCATATCAGACTGATCAACAGAATCATCTGAGGAATAGGTCTTGGGGAGGAAGGGGAGATAAGAGGGGCTTAGGAATTTGTTTTTTTGCTTGTTTTTTTTTAAACAAAGCTCTACAAGTAAATTAGCCAAGTTTGGGGGCCAATAGAGAGCCTACTTTTAATACACCCAGAAATAAACTAAAGACAAGATGTATATACAAAATATGTACATTTCCAAATTGTTTCTCCCCTAAACATTTGTAAAGCTATTCACAAGAAAGAAAACACTAAAATTTCAGTTTGTTTCTTTCCTTCCCTTTCTTCTAGTAGAGATGTTAGTCAATGAAGATGTGTCCAACAAGTAATACTAATAAGAAAACGAAGGTCAGAAGCATAGTTAATTCAATAAGATGAATATAGCCAAAAATATTAATATTTTTCTTTTAGGTTCAAATAGCTATTTCAAGTATATAATCAATCTATTCTAAAAACTTAATACTTTAAACTTTAAATATATTTAATTAAGCTTATTTTAATGTATTTTAAGAAAAGATACGTGCCTAACATACCTCCCAAGATTTTTAGAGTACACCTTAATTGAAGCTATATTTTGTTTTTGTTAGCTTTTCTTTGTTGACTGTTTACTGTGCCAGGCACTGTGCTAAACCCCTTATAAACATTATTTCCTTTAATTCTCCCTTATATGAAATGGGAGTTATAATTATTTGCAGATGAGGAAACTGAAAATGAGGTAATAAAACCTGCCCAAGGTCACACAGTTGAAGAGCAAAGATTCAAACCCAAGCCTTCTCACTCTCAATCACCACTGTATAGTGGTATACACAACCTTCATGAAGTTACTTCCTAATCCCCAATTTCATCCATAAAGGTATCAATTCTCAGAAACATCATTAATTTAAAGTTATTAAACTGACAAAATACAAAAAGAGAGAGAATCTCTGAGACTCCAAATTCTCCCAAAGTATATCTTTAAGTTAATACTGGTCAGTGAGAACCAAAGAGATTAAGAAAAAATAAAACTGAAGAGTGTACCAAGGGATAAGATTTAGGTCAGGTTTGGTCAGAAAATGAAGGTTCCAAGGAATTAAATAATTCTTAGTCAATCATCATAATCAATAATCTTCTTCAATGTCCACACCACACAGTATATATACTTTATGTGACATGAAAATACCATTTTAGGGGCACCTGGGTGGCTCAGATGGTTAATCTGCCTTCAGCTCAGGTCATGATCTCAGGGTCCTGGGATCAAGCCCCACATCAGGCTCCCTGCTCAGCGGGAAGCCTGCTTCTCTCTCTCCCTCTACTACCCCTCCCTGCTTGTACTCTCTCACCCTCTCTGTCGAATAAATAAAATCTTAAAAGAAAATACCATTTTAGGAGTTAAAAAATATACTGTTACATTAAACACAAGGAATTTATAATCCTTATTTGTAAAATTTTTAAAACAAAAATGATTTCAGTCATGGCCTTTGTCAGCCAGATCTGGAGTCAAATCCTAGTTTCTGTAATAATCTATAACATTCCCTTTACCATGGTCTCACTGTCCTACCTAAAAAGGGTTATACACCCACACTCATGCTAAGTGAACAAGGCAGCCTTAATTCCTAAATCTTAATTTCTAATTATAATTGCTCAAATTCTTACTCACTTAAATCTTTGATGTTCCCAAAGATCCATTGATAAATGTATATTTTCTTTGCCTACCAAAGATTATGTACATAATTCTAGGAAGTAACTCTTTGACACGTACTATTCCTCCCAATTTCATCTACAACCATTTTCTCCACTATTATTAAAAACAAAAATTCTTAGAGAAGCCACAAAAGAGTTCTAGCTCCTTTTTTTCTGGCAGAGGATAGGAATAAAGTTGTGAGATTATATTACTCAGTCTGTATGGATCCACCAAGAAAAGATGCCCCGGCCAGGAGCCACAGGTGATGGTAGGTAGATGAGACATGTACTCAAAGAATAAAAAACTGGGGAGAAGAGAAAGCTGTTTAAACATCTGCAAATGTCAACAAACCCCTCCAATCATTTTTAATTTGGTACGTAATGTTTTAATGATCACACCAACAACTTTAATAAGGTAGAGTAAGATAGAATCGTTTATTAAAATGAAATAAGTACATATGCAGGTACGAAATCCTAGATACCACATTTTAGAAAAGGAAGTATGCAAACTCGTACCCTATCTGGCAATGGACAAGAAGACACAAAAAGATCTGGTTAAAAATAAAAGCTGATAGGGGAAGATGCTTCACTGGCTTTAGCTTAAACTCCCCAAGTGTTCATGCTTATTTCATCAGAAATCACTGAAAAGATGTGAGAAGAGAAAGACAAAAGGTTTTATGTGCAGCCAGAACCAAGAGAATAAATTTAAGAATGACACAGTGATTTACTAGTTGTTAATTTAGTAAGAAAAAGCTGGGCCCAAATATGAAAAAACACAACTAAACTGAAGAGAGGTTACGAAGAAACCAGCCGCAGAACTTGGCAGCCGTCGTTGGGAGAAGCAAGGAACAGGAAAAGGAGATTGCAGCCTAGGAGAGGATGGTAGTGTTGCTGGTGGTTAGGGGAAAATGAGGGGAGGGTAAAGTAGGAAGAGTTTTGTCTCTGTCATTATTAAAGTTGTGCTCAGTGGAGGAAAAAAGATCCTAATTATAAACAACACAATCTCAATTTTTGTTTAGTTGTAGAGGGGTAAGCATGTTATCAGAGAAACTCAAAATGGTAATAATCACTATGTTTGGATAATAGTAGAAATTATAAAGGACTTTTTTATACTTGCCAGTATTTTTCAACTAATATATACATATATGTAGGGGCGCCTGGGTGGCTCAGTCGTTAAGCGTCTGCCTTCGGCTCAGGTCATGATCCCGGGGTCCTGGGATCGAGCCCTGCATCGGGCTCCCTGCTCAGTGGGGAGCCTGCTTCTCCCTCTCCCACTCCCCCTGCTTGTGTTCCCTCTCTCGCTGTCTCTCTCTGTCAAATAAATAAATAAAATCTTTTAAAAATATATATATATATATATACACATATATGTACATATATATTACAATTTTAAAAATTTATTGGACAATATGTTTTAATGTTTAATCAAACCCATACAACAAATTTGGCTGGATAATGATGTCGGTGTTTTATCCCCATGCTCAATTTGAATAGTGAAAATGCCTACAATTAGAAACTATTTTTATGGGGCACCTGGGTGGCTCAGTTGGTTAAGCGACTGCCTTCGGCTCAGGTCATGATCCTGGAGTCCCTGGATCGAGTCCCGCATCGGGCTCCCTGCTCGGCAGGGAGTCTGCTTCTCCCTCTGACCCTCCCCCGTCTCATGCTCTCTCTATCTCATTCTCTCTCTCAAATAAATAAATAAAATCTTAAAAAAAAAAAAAAGAAACTATTTTTATGGAGGGAAAATCAATTTCACAAAAATCATAGAATCTTGTAAATATGATAGACCTAGCAAGGGTTTTAGTGTTAAGCTGAAATCCCAGTTACACCATTAACTCTTGTTGTGAGAGGCCAGGTGATATATGGAAGTGTTGAATCACTATATGCTACACCTGAAACTAATATAACACTGTTAACTAAGTGGAATTAAAATAAAAACTTGAAAAATATATAAAAAATAAAATTAAAAAATAAATCCCAGTTACATCAATTTTAAAACCTTGAGCAAGCTACTTAAGCTCCCTGTGTCTCAATTTCTTCACCCGTAAAGATATGTACCACCTACCTTGAAAATTTTCTGTGAAAACTAAGATAAACACACGTAAAGTGTCTACAACCCAATCAGGAAAAATCATTGCAGTTACTACATACATACTGTCAACTTTCCAGTCCTGAAATCCTCTTAAGAGTCTAAATTTGACTACTCATAGTGTGGTCCACAGACCGGCAGCACCAGCAGCACCTGAAAGCTTGCACAGAAGTTCAGCACCTCAGGCCCCAGCCACACTTTCAGTATCAGAATCTGCGTTTTCACAAGGTCCCCAACAAAGTTTGAGACACCCGGTTCAAAACAACATTCAATTAAGGGGATGTCCAACTTGTCCATACACGACCAGCTCCCTGAAATTGTCCACTTCATCTCTGTTCCAGAGTTCTTTCTGATGCTGAGTGAAGAGCAGCTGGTAGTTTATTCCTAATTCCGAGACACTTTTAAGAGACTGATACAAAGTCTAATCTACTACCACCTCCAAAAGACAACTTTTCAAAACTAAAGAGAACTCCCATGTTCACTCCTCAGTCTATCCACTCTGAACAAGAAACAGGGGCCGGTGGTGCCTAACTCTTTCTTATAAAACAAGGTCTTCAATAATTTGAGATATTTTGTAAATTATTAAGCTGCACAACTGTATTAACTAGGTACCAGTCTGTTTATCCATGTTGTCAATGGTGTCTCACCACAAACTTGTCAAATGCTTTACTGAAGTTTAAAAACACTGTATTTGTCCTACGTTCTTGAGACGCAGATCTAGTAGAGGCCTGACAGAGCACAGAGTTTGTGAGGCATGGTTACCAATGAGTAAAACCATCGGCCTTCTGGTGCTCACCTTCTAGGTGGCTCACAAATCATGCCTTTAATAACCAATTCTAGAATCTTAGCCAGCAGAGGCCTCAAGCAGACAGGACTTTCAGACTTTGATTTTCCAACTAATTCCCCTCTTTGAGGTTTTATACTAATTTTTTTTTTTTTTTAAGATTTTATTTATTTATTCATGAGAGACAGAGAGAGAGGCAGAGGGAGAAGCAGGCTCCCAAGGAGCAGGGAGCCCGATGAGGGACTCGATCCCAGGACGCTGGGATCATGACCTGAGCCGAAGGCAGACGCTTAACCATCTGAGCCACCCAGGCGCCCGATTTTATACTAATTTTTTACTCTTAAGTACTTTATAATCACAGATGCCTAGTTCTGTCTCTTTTCCATTCCATGATTACTGTATGGAATAAACAGAAGACAACTGTCTATATGAAAAACTGTCAGACCAAACAATAAATCAAATTTCCTAATTTAGAGAAATAAAAGATGGTATGAAGTAGATAAGACAAAGAAAAAAAAATCTGCTGGATTCTACAGTATACTAAGAGTTTGATTATCAGAGCTCCAATTAAGTTTATCTCCTCTGAAGGTATTTCTTAGCCTGCAGAACTTTCAACTTCCTCTTAGTTCTTACACAGTTGAGAAGTCCCTCATTTATTTAGCCTACTTTCCTCTTACCTGTATATACCAAGGATATGCCCTTACTTGCCCACTCATGCACTACTCCCATCTTTTCATTCGTGTCCACATAAGCACTGCCTTAGATTCCAAACTTCCAGTGGAGAGCCCACAGCTGTAGATTTGAACATCATCTAGAATAATAACATAATCAATTAAGCTGTAATTGCTTTATGATAGGCACATCAATAATAATTAAGAGCCCACAAAAAGATATGCTTATCACAAATTTTAAATCCATCGAAAATTAAGAACAGAGAAAAGCATATCAACTTTGTTCTGCAAGGAAGTTGTGTATGAACCAGCACTTTATTCTTAGCTAGAAAGACCTGGAGAAAAAAACACCTGAATATGAAAGGTGAACTGGCCTTAAAGACAAAAAGAGGAATATACCTAGTGGATGGAGAAAGGAAGGCCATTTAAAAAATAAAGAATGTGGTAAGCCAAGACTCAGGACTAGGACAGGGAGACAATAAAACAAGTGGTAGTTACAGAATTTTTTAAATCTTAAGTATAAGGAACTATTTATAAGAAGAGTGGTTTAAGAGTTGCCATCTACTATTCTTCAAAGCAGGCTTCATTCTTACGAGTTTAGGAATGTCTCCATTACACACAAGGAAATCAAAATCTAGCAAACTGATTTATGTGAACAAAAGGGCTGTATTAATGTTAAAATATTCCTCATGACCACTGTCTACTTGCTCAGAGCACCTAAGTATTTAATAGGTAGCTCTATGAAGGAAACAAAATTAAAAAGAAAAAGTATGATAGCCAGGAAATCAGAAAGTCTAAAGGAAAGACTAATCCTATGAAAAATGTTCAATCCCCAAATCACTATTCCAATTCCTAGAGATGAATATGGTCTTATTTTCTCCTTGTTCTCTGGGTACCACATGAATGCGCATTTATTGAGACCTCAGTGCATTATTATTCTGAGGAAGATGTGTTGCCTTATCAAACAAAAATCAAACCTTCTTTCTTGAGTGTCAAAAAAAAAAAGAATTTGATGAACAGGATTTTTTAATTTTAAGGTTGTTAACCTTTTAATTGCTGATGTTTAATGATTTGTTTCCTGTTTAATAAATCCTTGCCTACATGGTAAGAAGGGGGAAAAAAAAAAAGGAAAGATTAGTTCTAGTCACAGAACATAGTCTTAATAAATTATTCCTCTGGATTTTTTCACATTTAGTTTGCTGGGCTTTCTCCAAGCTTCCCACCTCACCCCAATTCTTTCTAGTATCACATTAGACTTTTAAAGGACTTTCAAAGGACTGAGCTTCAAGTCAGGAGACTGATATGTATTTGCAGAGTTATCATGTTATAAAAAGACAAAACACTTTTCTGACTTTCACTTACCACTACTGAACTACATAATGCTCTCTAAGGCTTTTCCAAATACTATGATTCTGCCATATTTACTATATTCTGGGGAGAGATTATTTTCAGTAGTATTTCCTGGTCAGCATAAGGTCACCCAGAGCAGACTTGAATGCATTTTTTTCCCACTGAGACTCTGTATAACCATAATCCTTCTCAGCTCAGGTCTTCAGGGAGCCACTGACAACCAATAGGAATTTGCGAACAAGAAGAAAAGTTTTTACCATCTGATGCCTGAGTATTTAACATTTTCATTCAAAATTCAATGTCTTCTTCCTGACTTTCATCTAACCATGCTTATTTCTACTGAATCCTTGACATCTATCTTTTACTTTGGGTCTTTGCATCTGCAGCCCTAGATCCATGTTTTAAGAAGACATTTTTACAGGGCAGTGAAAAGAGGCACAAAAGGTAATGAAAAAGGCAGAAAAGTGGAAGAACTTTGTTCTAGAGCCCTTTTACTCTCCTGCATGGCTTTCCTCATCTGTGAAATAAGAGAAAAACTACGCACCTGCCTGCCCTGCCTCACATGGATGTTCTTGAGATTTTTCTTAATGTCTTGACATACTTTATCTCCTTTAAATCTCAAAACATCCAATATACGTCATTACAATTTAGTACTACAAAAACAAAGTTTAAACTTCCATTCACTTGACTAAAAGAACGTGCTTGGTGCCTTCAGATGGCAAAACAAAATAGAAGCTAGCCAGGTTTTTTACCAGAGAATAAAACTTTAAAATCTTCAGCAAACCAAGTAGTTTTGAAGGCTAAACTCTGTGAAATAACATTCATTAAAAATTATCTCAAAAGTTAGTCTTTTCACTCCTCTAGCTCAGCTCACTTTTTAATGTAACCCATCAGTAAAATATACATTTGATGACCACAACTGTTATTTGTTTATAAATTATATATCTGTTACATTTCTAACATATTATTTGCCTATAAATTATTCATGAAAGTTGAAATTATAAGGCATAAAAATATATAAATAAAAGTCTTCATATTTTTCCCTGAACTCCACTTTGGAGACCACTGCTATAAGTTAACGGTTTCAAACTTTTTAAAGCTCTGTTCAAACTCTGTTCAAACACCAAGTTTTAAAATGCAAATCCACTCTATAAAAGAAATAAATGTAGAGCTGCTCTGATTAAAATGGGAATGAGAGGGCGCCTGGATGGCTCAGTTGGTTAAGCGACTGCCTTCAGCTCAGGTCATGATCCTGGAGTCCCTGGATCGAGTCCCGCATCGGGCTCCCTGCTCGGCAGGGAGCCTGCTTCTCCCTCTGACCCTCCCCCCTCTCATGTGCTCGCTCTCTCTCATTCTCTCTGTCTCAAATAAATAAATAAAATCTTTAAAAAAAATAAAAAATAAAAAAAAAAAATAAAATGGGAATGAGAGAACAGGAAGCTGGAGTTCCATGATGAAACTTCCATGGCCCCAGAAAGCACAATTTGAAACTACTGATCTTGAGATCAGACTTTCCATTAGTCTCTTTAAAAAATAATAAATAAATAAATAAATAAATAAATAAATAAATAAATAAAATGTGCTTTTACCTAAGAGTGCTGTTTCCTAAGCTTGAAGTCAAAGATTTTGAAAGAATCAACTGAATACTCAATGTTATATTTACTAGAGACACTGCTGACTACATAATTAAGTGGCCCAACAGCGTTTTATGAAGGAAAATTCTCACAGGCCTTACCACCAAAAAATGTTATACTCCTAACTGCTGTGCACAGACTGTGAATCTGCTTTGCTTTGAGACAGTATATAGTGTTATGCTTTCCTAGTTGCTAAGAAGCTTGACAGTACACTTCCGTCCCACCTCAGCAACCAGAGAGTACCTTTTTTCTAATGCACCACTGTGCATTTTTACCTCCTGGATTAATTTTGTATCCCTACTCCTTTTAGGCTTCATCTTGATTTGTCTTTTCTATGCTACTATAAACACTTATGATAAACTCCTCATATCTTTTTGGAATCACCTAAGATACAAATGATAAAACTCAACACTAAAAATCCCCACTTGGCACCACCAGTTTCCCATTCCTCCAGGACAGAAACCTTGGAATCATCTTTGGTAACTAATTCACTAATTCTATCAGTCCCTAATACCTAACAACCCAGACTTCGCATTATCACTCATACTTGGTTCCTAGTCTCCATTCCCACTGCCATTACCTGGACTGCTACAATAGGTAATCCATCTTATGTGCTGCTTATAATCAATCCTCCTTAATCAGTATCAACACATTTCATACCTTTATCTTTCCAAACACCTTTTAAAGGTTTCCCACTACCTATGGAAAAGTCTAAACTCCTTAGTCAGACATTCAACTCTTTCCATATTCTGATATCAATCACCTGTTTTTGTCTGTATTTCCTATAATCAAGTTTCTCTCCAGACACATTAAACTATTTGCCCATATGCCTCATCTTTTCCTCTAGGTCTCTGAACATGCTGTTCCCTTACCTGCAATGTTCCCTACCCATCCTCACTGCTACCCTCCCCCCCAAATTTCTACAGTGCCAAATATTACCTTAGCCCTGACTCAAATGGCATTATTTTCACAAGTTTTCATCCTCCAAATTGAAAATCCTCTTACCCACCTCTGTATTCCCACAGTAGTATATTCACAACTCTTTTCACATATTTATCTTCATCATTCCCTCATATTCATCTCCTATCATTCTGTTTCGGTTTCTGTGTATGAGACCATCTCTCTACTCACACATATATGTAAACGTATAAAAATTCTAGACCAGTGAATCTGAAGTTTTTTTCTTTTTTTCTTTTGAAGCTTTTTTCTTTTTAACTGCAAAATCCATTTTTCACTTGAAATGCTATGAGAAAGCCCAATAAGTGAAATGGATTTTTTTTTTATTCTTATGTTAATCCCCATACATTACATCATTAGTTTTAGATGAAGTGTTCCATGATTCATTGTTTGTGCATAACACCCAGTGCTCCATGCAGAATGTGCCTTCCTCAATACCCACCACCAGGCTAACCCATCCTCCCACCCCCCTCCCCTCTAGAACCCTCTGTTTGTTTTTCTGAGTCCATCGTCTCTCATGGTTCGTCTACCCCTCCGATTTCCCCCGCTTCATTCTTCCCCTCCCGCTACCTTCTTCTTCTTCTTTTTTTTTTTTCTTAACATATATTGCATTATTTGTTTCAGAGGTACAGATCTGAGATTCAACAGTCTTGCACAATTCACAGCGCTTACCAGAGCACATACCCTCCCCAGTGTCTATCACCCAGTCACCCCATCCTTCCCACCCCACCCCCCACTCCAGCAACCCTCAGTTTCTTTCCTGAGATTAAGAATTCCTCCTATCAGTGAGATCATATAATACATGTCTTTCTCTGTTTGACTTATTAAGTGAAATGGATTTTTAAAGGAGACTCTCTGGTTGCATGGGAGGACTGAGAAGATAGCTCGAACCTCACATCCTCTCCTGAGCAGCCCTGTACACATCTTCACAAAGCACAGAGAACACTCAACTATACACCCCAGGAAGACAAGAAGTATACTTTATTTACCTGTCTCCCATGTAGGAAGGCAAGCAACACTGCAAAATCAGATATTCTTAGAGTCAAAATCATAGTTCTGTCATTTATAAACTTTGTTCTCTATGCAAATCCTTAAATCTCTCTGAACCCAAATCTTCATTTGTAAAATGGAAATCGTAAAATCTATTTCCATGTGATGACCCCACAAGAAAAGGTACGTAAGAGTCATACTTCATAATGTTGCTAGCATAGATACAAAGGAATTCCCATTCCTTCTTTCCTCCCCTTTATTTCCACATCATCTAGCCAAATGCCTACATATAATAGGAATTAAATAAACTTTTATTGAACTAATTAATGAATGACTGGATGGAGAGAGGAACAATCATCTAAACAAAAAAATAAAAGGACAGAAAAGGGATTTGATAACAGGTACAGAAAAAAGACATGCTAAAGAAATACTACATAAAGAAAAAAGGAAAAATACTTTAAAATAACTTTTATGGCTACAAAAGGAAAAAAGGTCGTACTTTATTATATTTAAAAACTGGAGACATTTTCAAGAAAAATTTACTACCATAGAAAGAAGCTAAGACGAAAGAGTTATTTACACACATCATTTTAAGGTTTACATGTGAATAATATGATATCTGACTAATATCTAAACTCGATTTATATTCACCAGCTTAGAAATAAGAGTTATAGTAAATTAAACTACAGTGAACAATTATCATGCTTTTTAAAATGAATTTTATTTCACTGATTTATGTATGACTGTTATGGAACGGCGTTCTGATTTTCTTTTTAAAATGTGTTTCCTTGTTTCTCAAGTTACAAATGTAAAGTTCTGCAATTGTATTTAAAAATCTTTTGGAGGTAGATGTGCACAAAAGAAATACCTCAACACAAATCACTATGGCACACAATGAACCCAAAAGGAATAGGCATATATCATTTAAGGCAAGATGTTAAGTTTGATAAAAACAAAATCTGACTTTTAATATTTTTTAAAACTGGTTAATAAACATAAAATGCGACAAGGCTTATATCCCACATATTTTTAAACTCTTCTGGCATCCTTGGGGTCTGTCTACAAAAGCAAAGGAGTATGCACACGGTAGAGACTAAAAAACTCAAATGAAAGAAACATAATCCTGTGGGACTGTCCTTTAAATAGAAGACTGAAATCCAAATGGCTTATTTTTCTGTACACACAAAACTGACTTCATGCAGTAGGTGAAAATCAGTTAATGAAAAGTAATGGCATAAAAAAAAAAAATAGTGACACTATTAGCATAATATTCTTGAATGGTAAACTACAAGTCAAGATTAGGTCCTATTCTTTTTTTTTTTTTTAAAGATTTTACTCATTTATTTGAGAGAGAGAATGAGAGAGAGCACATGAGAGGGGGGAGGGGCAGAGGGAGAAGCAGACTCCCCGCCGAGCAGGGAGCCCAATGCGGGACTCGATCCAGGGACTCCAGAATCATGACCTGAGCCGAAGGCAGTCGCTTAACCAACTGAGCCACCCAGGCGCCCTAGGTCCTATTCTTTAAAGTTATTTATAGTCCTTAAAAATGAGAAAAACAGAACAGAAGTTAGATTATAAATCTCTTATAAAAACGTCACTCCATCAGATCAACAAGGTTCAAGAATGATTTACCAAATTTGACTCCCAAAGAAGACTATAACAGAATGTCTTTTAATTAACTTCATAAAAACTGTGAAGCCTCTTCCTTCTCACTACCTATATGAAGGCCAAAATCAATATATTAAGAAATGAAACTATGAGAAAAATTACTAGTATTCCAAAAACAGATAGATGTATATTTCATTTGAACACTGTATGTCTATCAGTAAATAATTTTGTATACACAGTTTGATTACAACTTAAAAAATAATAAATGCCTAAATACTGAAATAATGAAGCATAATAAAATGTCAATGTGGTTATCTCTGAATCATGAGATTATTTCCTTCTTCTGTTCTTCTAGAGATTCCAAAATCTCTCAAATGTGTTAATTTTAAAATCAGAAAAAGCTAAAGTTATATAAACATAAATATATAGGTATATATACATGTGTACACATTTGTGTATCTAATATTTATGTGTGTATCCCCCTATGTGGCCTACTTAACTCTAATTATAGAAACAGAACACAGGGCTCTGGTGTAAAAATGAGAAAAAGTAAAATAGGAAGGTATAACTTAGGTTATTTAATAATTAAGAAAATATTCTCAAATCTCCCTAATATAACATGGCGGTTAAAGCTTTGGCTGTGGAGTCAGAAAGACCTAATGAAATCCCAGTGCCCACTTAACAGCCGGGTAACTTGAGAAAAGTTACTGAATTTCTTCAATCCTCAGTTTTCTTCATCTAAAATTTGGGAATCATATTATCCAACTAACAAAGCTATTAAATGTAATAATATATGTAAAGATGTCAGCGCACAATGCCTATGTAGTGATGGTGGTATGCCCCCTCTTCCCGTAACTCCTTGTGAAGCCTACCGATCCTTCAGGTGTCAGCTTAAATGAACTTCCTGAGAGAGGCTTTCCCTAATTAAGTTCACACATTCCACTATTTCTTAGTACCTTTTACATTTTCTTTCACAGTCCTTTTCACAATTTTAAATTATTTACTTACGCAAATGTATGCACAGTGCATCCATACCATATATACTTAGTAAATGATCACAGAAGGAATTTATGAATAAAGATGTTTACTTTAGTGATAGTCTAAGAATGACTTATTACAAGTTCACAATGAGAGGAGGAGTCTGCACCAGAAATGTGAACCAACTGCATCCTATGCACACCGTTTAACTCAGCTTTTCTCACAGGAAAACTATCTCAGTGAAGGAAGCAGAGGACTGGTTAACAATCTGGCTCAAGCTACTTAATCTCATAAAAGACCAATGATAAACAGTTCACATACTGGCTACACTGGGTAGCACTGCTTTAAACTAAATGTTGGGAGTTGATGAGAGAAGGAAAAAAAAAAACTAACTTCAAACCAAAGAATAATTTGTAAAAATAACATCTGGCTGCTGAAATGTGGTCATAATTAGGTCACTGTATTTTTTTTAAAGATTTTATTTATTTATTTATTTGAGAGAAAGAGAGTATGAGTGGTGGGGAGGCGCAGAGGAAGAGGAAGAAGCAGACTCCCCACAGAGCAGCCCAGGACCCCCTAGATCATGACCTGAGCAGAAGGCAGACGTTTAACCTACTGAGCCACCCCATCACTGCATCTTTTAAAGGAAGCTTCTAACACATACAAAAGCAACAAAAAATGTTAAGGATAAGCTTTTCGTCAGTTAAAAGTCAGGTTCTAACCAGGAAATTCCGACATCCCAGTAGTATCTAAATGAATGAAGTCTTTATACTTTCAGAGCCGTTAATAGTAGATGATCCTGGAACCCAAAACTAACCAACTACACATCCTAGGGCAAATCACCTGATCTCTCTGCTCTTCAGCTTCTTTATCAGTAAATAAAAAGACCGCCTTAAACAATTTCTAAAGACTCTCAAATTTTCCCTTCAGTCTAAGTAATTGACACTACCAGATTGCTTTGTTTCTGAATGAAGGCAGACAGGTGGTTCTCCAAAGATATGCTGAGGTTCAATGCTATCTATAATCCTATAAAGTCAAACTAATTTAAAAGGCAGACACTTATAGAGAGATTTGCACTGAACACCTATCAATCTCCTATGTAAATGGCTTACATACATGATCTAATTCATATGAGAAACCTGAGAGATGGATGTTATCATGCAAATTTTATAAATAGTAAAAATCTCACAGCAATATAAAAAAAGAAAAGAAAAAAGAAAACTAAAAGGGATTCACTCATACTTGTATGACTCCACCAGACCATACTTCCTTCTACAAACCAAACACTACATTGATCTTACAATTTTCTAAGGACACAGTAGAGGTTTCAAGTAAATCAGAGATTTTCTAAATATAGAGTGTTACAACTAAAAATGTTTTGCATGAGGTAAAGATGAAGAAGAAACTAAAGTTAATGTACAAAGAGATTAATGGGAATGGTAAAACTTCAATTCCGAAGTTAGTAAGGAAGCAAAATAAATACCTGATGCATGATATACAAATGTTCAAAACCGTAAAAAATAAGGAGACAACCAAAATAAAGCACTAATTTGAATTTCTAGTATGAACATAGAGTATGAAGATAGATTACCCATACCCCTATTTCCTGTCTGTTCTATTTTGAAGACTTCTGACCTCTTCTCAACATTAGCAACTCCCACTGAAGACTGTCTTCCTAAACTACCCACTATGAACACGACTTCCTCTTTATTCTATTTAACACCTACTAAGCTCCTCATAGGTACCAGGGCACTGTAAAACAGGCAAATTAAAGCAATCTTTGTAGTCATGAAGCTTACAGTGCGGAACAGAAACAGACAAGATCCCTGCCCTACAGTGAGGACTTTCTTTTTTTTAAAGATTTTATTTATTTAGGGGCGCCTGGGTGGCTCAGTTGGTTAAGCGACTGCCTTCGGCTCAGGTCATGATCCTGGAGTCCCGGGATCGAGTCCCGCATCGGGCTCCCTGCTCGGCGGGGAGTCTGCTTCTCCCTCTGACCCTCCTCCCTCTCATGCTCTCTGTATCTCATTCTCTCTGTCTCAAATAAATAAATAAAATCTTTAAAAAAAAAAAAAAAAAAAAAGATTTTATTTATTTATTTGACAGAGAGAGACACAGCGAGAGAGGGAACAGAAGCAGGGGGAGTGGGAGAGGGAGAAGCAGGCCTCCCACCGAGCAGGGAGCCCGATGCGGGGCTCGATCCCAGAACCCTGGGATCATGACCTGAGCCGAAGGCAGACGCCCAACGACTGAGCCACCCAGGCGCCCCTACAATGAGGACTTTTTTAAGAGTACAGTACAAGGGGCCAGAGCACACAGGAAGGCAATTAACAAGACCGAACAGGCAAGGAAGGTCTTCCTAGAGGATGAGATGTCCAAGCTGATGTTTCTATTTTGTTACATTTTCTATTCCTTAGGCTCTCATAACTACTGCTTCTAATCTACTTATTTTAAAACGTCACTGAAATCTCCAACCCCTTCTTTTTCTCCCATTTTTCTACAAATTGATCAACTCCTTCATACTTTCTATTCCATCCTCCCCACCAGCTGAGGCTCAGGGATTAGAACCTCCAACATCTTAAATTTCAATATTCTTCTGCTACATCTGCCCTTCAAATCCCTAAAGCAGTCCAATCATCCTTCTTTTCCAGTCCTATGCCCAGCAGCTAAGCACTGCTATAGAAATTATACAACCTCACTGTTAGAGCCCCCATAATTGCTGACTAAGCTCAGCTGAGTCCGGGACAACTTAGGCAAGACTAAGCATATTCCTAATTAGCTTTCACTCCCTAACTGCTGTTTACCATTACAAACCTTTACCCCTCCCCTCCAGCTTCCCTGCCTCCTGCCCTCGCCAACCTCAGCCAGGGGCCTTGCCTACTTCTTCAAAATGCTATGAATGATAATTAGGCATAGCTGATTACTTTAGACATTTTTTATGGATAAAAAAATAAAAAAGGTTGTGTGTACTGAACTAACCCAGCAACCTAACTAAAATTCCTCAAATGGTTTCATTGAGAAAACAGATTTAGTCCCAAACATAGGACTTACAAATAAACTCTGACCTGCCATCTGACAATTTCAGCTATTAAAAATACAGCCAAAACCAGAACTAAGAAGTAAGTAAACTCAACTCTCAAAATTGATATTAAGTTTATGCACCAATGGTCATATGATTTTTCTCCAAAGAGTGCCTCAGGCTTTCCTGGCTTATGAACTCTTATTTTATACACAAATCTAATAAATTTGACTACTAGTCTATCATAGACCAGAAGCAGCATTCAAAAAATGGGGGAAGTGAAACTTTGCCAGAGTGTGGCACACTGATAGCAGCAAAATTAGCAGCTGGGGGGGGGGGGCATAAAACTCTGTAAAAATATATAAAATCAAACAGCCTAGCAAAGTAGGACCATTTATCATAGGAGCAAAGTACCTCTGGTGCCCTAGGGCATCACTACAGTACAAGTGGATTGCAACACATGATATTAACAATGAAATTTCAGTGTAAAAAAGATGAAATTGTACCTGGTATTGTTTATACACAGTAATAAATGTGCATAGATATACTATAAAATGTTCATTAAAAGGGTCAAAATAAAATACGTTTGATGGCTTAAATTAGCTCATATATTTATATGATGAATATATTAAATATCTTTATTTTCTATAATTTATATTGCATAGATGCCCTTATATATAAATAATTCGTTAGAATACAGATTGACATACCTATAAAAACTTAAACTAGTCTTTTGTTTCTAATCATGCTCACCATTCAAAAATAAGACAATAACTGCATAATTTAAAACTGAGGTGACAGTTTGGCTCATTTTTACATATTGCAGGCACAGCACAATTCTACATTCAAGCAAGAAAAACAAATATTAAAGAAAACGGAGTTCTTCAGAGTCTCTAATCATGCACTAGTTAACCAACTCATTCACTAGTCAGTTTCTATCCAGTGTTGCTTCAAATAAACTTTCTAATTATAAAATTATTTCATTAATCAACTTTAAAAGTAAAATGAACTGCAAAGACCAATGTCTGAAATCTGAGTGTACAGCAAAAATCACAAAAAGAAGAAAAATGAAACTGCTTAAAATTTGCACTTAGAATTTGTTTTGGAACGTGATAAAATGATTCCTAAAAATTCATCTGGAAGAATAAAAATAGGAAAAGAGACAAGAAATACTTTAAAAAGAAAAGTTATGCGGATGACCCTGAACTATAATACCAAATTTTAAAACATATTAAGAAGCTATAATAACTAAAGTAATGCAGTACTGGCAAAGGAAAAGACAATTCAATGGAACAAAGCAGAAAACTCAAAAATAATAATTTATTATCTGATAAAGGTAGCATTTCAATTCTGAGGGAAAAGGAAGGCTTATGTAATTTGTGGTGGTTAGACCACTGGCAAACCAATTTAAAAACTATTCTAACTTAGAACCCTCCTTGACACTATACAACAAAATAATGGATTAAATATTAAACTTTAGAAACTAAAAACCTGAAATATAAATACCAGATGATATATTCAAAAATTGAGGGTAGGGCTTTCAGTCAAAGGCAGAAGAAATAAAGAAGTATAAGACTGATTTAACCACATTAAAAATGAAAACTTGCATAATGAAATCACTCACTATAAACAAACCTTAAGGAAACCAAAAGACGGGAGGTGGGGTGGGAGACTTCCATATATGATCGACAAAGGGTCAATAGCTTTAATATATTAAAAGCCTTGGTAAACAATAGGGAAAAACAAGAACCTAGTGAAATTGTGCTAAGAATGTGAACAAATTCCCACAAATAAAGAAATATAAATGGCCACAATATTTTCAAACTCAGTAGTAAAAAAAAAAAAAAAAAGCTGTAAAACAGCACAACTATTAAATACCAGAGAGAAATGGAGGGGGATACTCTTATAACTGCATATGGAAATGTAAGTAGTCCAACTTTCCTGGAAGAAAAATCAGGAAGTTGCTATCAAAAAAGCTTTTAGATTAAAAAATTCTTCTAAGACTTAAGGTAATAGATATTAAGATTTCATTACATCATTTTTAATAATAGTGGAAAAACTGGAAATAACTAATGGTTCAATAACAAGGGAATAATAGCATAAAAGAAATACATACAAAAAAACAATTGTCTAATAACAGAAAACTGTTTACGTGTATTAAGTTGGGCAGGGAGGAAGGAAGGGTACCAAACATCACAGCAATAACTAAAATTACTAAGAATTTAAGTAAATTATATCAGACACAAAAACACACACCACAAAGTATAAGACTCTGTCTTGGTAAGGGATTACAGATTGCTTTTATTTTCTTTTTGCTTATCCGTATGAAGATCTTATAGCCTCTTCCAAATTAAGTAAGTCATTTAGAAGTTGTCTCAGTTTCCTTGAATAATAAGGGGCTCCCTTGTTTTTATTTAGAGCTCATCAAACAATAACTCAAATACAGAATACTAGAAAGACTTTAGACACATTCTCTCTTTTCTATTTATGTTGCTATGCAGAGATCTCCCGATGCATTTTTAAAATTTTTTCTTAAATGCAAAAGAATGTCTATAACATGGCACTCCACGTGTAAAAAGGAAAAAATAAGAATACATTCATGTGTTATATGTGGCTAAACTCTGGGAGAAATACACAAAAATAAAAGTTGTCACTCAAAGGGAAAAAAAACAAGCAACAGAGATAGGAGAACTTTTCACTGAATAACTGAACTATCTTTAAATGTGTAAATGTATTACCAATTAAAAACTAAGCTGAAATAATTTTTTCATGACAATATATATTTAAAATACATAAGAATAAAAATATACATAAATGTGAGCATGTATAAATAAAACCACAAAAGTCCTCAAATAGCCAAAGCAATCGAGAAAGAACAAAGCTGAAGGTATCACAATTCCAGATTTCCAGCTATACTGTAAAGCTATAGTAATCAAAACAGTATGGTACTGGCAAAAAAACTGATACACAGACCAATGCAAAAGGATAGTGAGCCCAGAAATAAACCCACACCTATATGGTCAATTAATCTATGACAAAGGAGGCAAGAATATGCAATGGGAAAAAGACAGTCTTTTCAATAAATGGTGTAGGGAAAAGTGGACAGCTACATGCAAAAGAATGAAATTGGACCACTTTCTTACATCATATACAAAAATAAATTCAAAATGAATTAAAAACCTAAATGTGAGAAAACACAGGCAGTAATTTCTTGGACATTGCCCTTAGCAACATATTTATGGTATGTCTCCTCACACAAGGGAAACAAAGGCAAAAATAAACTATTAGGACTATAACAAGATATAAAGAACTTCTGCACAGTAAAGGAAAACATCAATAAAACAAAAAGGCAACCTAGTGAATGGAAGAAGCTATTTGCAAATAATATATCCAACAAAGGGTTAATATCCCAGAGACAGATAGATTTTATATATATGTATATATAAAACCTACAACACACACACACACACAAATCTGATTTAAAAAGATGGGCAGAGGACCTGGATAGATGGTTCTCCAAAGAATCTATACAGATGGCCAAGAGACACATGAAAAGATGCTCAGAATCACTAAGCATCAGGGAAATGCAAATCAAAACCACAAGCTATCACCTCACACCAGTCAGAATGGCTAGTATCAAAAAGACAAGAAAGTGCTGACAAGGATGTGGAGAAAAAGGATCTCTCATGCATTGCTGGTGGGAATTCAAACCGATGCACCCACTGTGTAAAACAATATGGAGGTTCCTCAAAAAACTTAAAAATAGAAATATCATACAGTCCAGTAATTCCACTACTGGGTATTCACCCAAAGAAAACGAAAACACTAATTTGAAAAGATATATGCACCCCTATGTTTACTGCATTATTTACAATAGCAAAGGTAATGGAAGCAACCCAAGTGTCCACCAACAGATGAATGGATAAAGATACAGTACACACATACAATGGAAGAGTACTCAGTCAAAAAAAGAATGAGATCTTGCCATGTGCAACAAGATGGCTGGACCTAGAAGGTATTATGCTAAGTAAAATAAATCAAAGACCATAAAATTTCACTTATATGTGGAATCTAAAAAACAAAACAGATGAGCAAGCAAAAAATAGACTTTTAAATACAGAGAACAAACTAGCGGTTGCCAGAGAAGAGGTGGGCTCGGGGATGAGCAAATAGATAAAGGGGATCAAGAGGTACAAACTTCCAGTTATAAAACAGGGAGATGATTAGTACAGCATAGGAATCATAGCCAATAATACTGTAATAATGTTGTATGGTGACTGATGGTAACTACACTTATTTTGGTGAGCACTGAATAACGCACAGAATTGTTAAATCATTATGTTGTACACCTGAAATATAACACTGTCAATTTACTTCAATTACATATTTATTTACATATAAATGAAAACACATTATTTATAAATAAATAATACATGTCACATTACTCAATACTGGCAAATACTGACACTCAATATATATATGTATATATACACACACACACTATTGGTGAGATTACAGTTCATTAAAGCCTTTATGGAAGGTCAACAAAAACCTTAAAAGAACTAGTCCTAATGAAATATCCAGTCACAGGCTCAAAGATACACACACACACATACATACATACACACACACACACACACACACACACACACACACACAGTAGAGAAAGAGAGAGAAAGCAGGGGGGAGGGGAGAGAAAAGAAAGAAGGAGGGGAATAGATCTGTATATAAAGGAAGTTCATTACGATCCTATCTGTAACACTGAAATATTAGAAAGAACATGGTCTATTTAACAAGATTGCTTAAAGACATGATAATGGAATATAAACTATCGCAGCTATAAAGATAATGCCATATTTATCAATATGGAAAGGGCTTAGGGTATTATATAAGTAAAAGCCCAAGTTATACAATAGTTATAATATGAACTTTTAGTACTTATTTTTTAATATGCGTTGGAAAGGAACTAGAAAGATAAATACCAAAGCATTAATACTACTTTAAGTCAATGAGTTTAAAGTGTTCTTTATGATCTTTCATCTCCTGACTTTTTTTTTCAGAAAATAACATGAACTGCTTCTATAAGGAAATATAAAAGACATTTAATTTTAAATAAAATGTTGATATAACAGTTCTCCTACCCATAACATTTCCTTGGTTTTATGGGGTTTTTTTTTAGGGGGGGAAGGGGGTTATTTTGTTCTTAACATATAAAATTCACCAATGCAGAAGTGAACCAAGATCTTCTGGTTGCAAATCTACAATCCTTTCCGCTGTACCATGCTATCTAAATCATTCATATGTGGCATTATTGTCCTTTATATTAATTTACCCTTTAAAATATTTAATTTTATTATAAATTCCAGAGAAGTAAAGTTTTACTGTATATTAAAAACAAATATTATCTCTGTTCACATCCTTCCAAAGGATTAGAAGATACTATTAAACCCAAATTCTAGGTTGGAAGAGGCAGAATAAAAAATAAAGTACTTGACTCAGAAATGGGTTGTACTCCAAGTTTGACGGTTTGGGAGTAATTCCACACAAAAAGAATTATTTTTGTTGTAGAAATAAGCATCAATTGATTGCCAGGCCAGCCCAAAAAGTTTAATTTAACCCATAATTGGCAGAAATATATTACTAGTGTATTGTTATCCCTATTAAACACACATTACCAACCCACATAAAATAGAAATAAGGGAGAAAGCCACAAAAGGCTAGGAACACCCTACCAGCCATGGAAAAACATGGTTCTTTCAAGGCAGAAATCCATGAAAAAAAGGGAGGAAGAAAGCAGTCAAAGATAACAGATGAAGGATTAGTTCTCATTTTCTCTTCCTTAGAACAGTGGTTTGTGAATTCTATTTATTCTGTCCCAGGAAAAAATGTTATGCCAGTTAGAAAACCTAATGACTATAGTATTTTTTAAAAGGCAGATGATATTTTAAGATTTTTAAAATATCTATGCAGAGATGTCAAAAAAGATACATTTGCAAAAGGTAGCACACTCAAACCAATATATATTTTTGTGATGTATTTTAGTATGTTAAAAACATATTTACACATATTAATATATATGTTAACATGTTAAAATACATCACAGAATAAGTCAATTCTCATTTCTTTGGATGTAATACAAAATGCATATTAGTCTCATACCTACAGAAGTCAGAACTCTCTTCAGCAAACTTAAAAATGGTCATGAAGCTTGGACCCCACAAATTGTCAAAATAAAAAAAAGATTCATTCCCCTATATTAAAAATCTACTATTGGGGTGCCCTGCTGGCTCAGTCCGTAAAGCATGGCACTCTTTTTTTTTCCCCACTTACATATTTATTTTTTATTATGTTATGTTAATCACCATATAGCACATCATTAGTTTTTGAATAGTGTTCTATGATTCATTGTTTGCGTATAACACCCAGTGCTCCATGCAGTACGTGCCCTCTTTAATACCCATCACCAGGATAACCCATCCCCCCACCCCCCTCCCTTCTAGAACCCTCAGTTTGTTTCTCAGAGTCCATAGTCTCTCATGGTTCGTCTCCCCCTCCGATTTCCCCTGCTTCATTTTTCCCTTCCTGCTAGCATGGCACTCTTGATCTCGAGGTTGTAGAGTGCAACCCCACGTTGGGTGTAGAGATTATTTTTAATACATACATAAACCACTATTATTTTATATAAAATTACACATCTTTTTAATTTTAAGAGTCATTTACATTCTCTATCAATAGCATTCACTGTAAGGAGGCAATCAATATATAATGGTAGAGATCAAATTTTAATTTCCTATCCAAAATTACTAACCACTTTCTGATGTATTTTGGTACTGAAGAATCTATTTTTATCCACTACTGTTTTTAAGATTTTTTTTTTAAGTGATCTCTATACCCAACATGGGGCTCAAACCCCACAACCCTGAGATCAAGAGTCGCACACTCTACCAACTGAGCCAGCCAGGTGTCCCCATCCACTACCATTTTTAAAGATTAATTTTGAATTTGGTACATTTAAAAATAACCAGTTTTCAAAATCTCAGCATGTTAAAAATAACAATTAACAAAATACTGTATAACATATTGCTAACTCTGTAGCTACCAGAAATTCTACAAAACTAGCTAAACGAAAATGAGGACCCAAAACTCACGTTGTTACATATTCAATTACGCACCCTGGCAGAATAATCAAGTACAATACAATACGCTCAAAGCTATAGCCGTGGGACTTTGAGTAAGACTAAACATAAATATATTATGTAAATTTACAAAGGAACATTTTTAAGAAACTAACACACATAAGTATTATCTGTGCTTTCCCAAAAATGGAACATGAATGTAATATTAAACCTCCCAATCAAATCTTACCTGCCAAAGTAACCAAAGTTAATATTCCCCAAATCTTTAAAGAACTGTGAGACAATGGCAGCCAAAAGAAAAGAAGAAGGAAAAAGTAAACTGGTGACAGCATTTATTTACTTAGAAGTAAATATTAAATCCAAAAAATGACGTAACACGTAAAATGTATTTCCCAATTTCAATAAAAACATAAGCAACCCAGAATAGAAGTAGCCCATGTGTAATTTATATTTTCCATTTTTCTTGTGTTGTCAAATACTTGCTACATGTGGCTATTTAAACTTAATTAAAATAAATATAAAATTCAGTTGCTCAGTTGCCTAGCTCATTTAAATGTACTCAGTAAGCACACATCGTTAGTGGCTATCATACTGGAAAACACAGAAATAGAAATTTCCATCAGTGCAGAAAGTTCTACTGGACTGCAGGCTACAATGTAGACAATTCATTTTTTTCTCTGTATTTATAAAAATTCTTCCCATAAAACTGCAAACCTTTCCCCCTGCACTTGAATCATTTTTATAAGCTTCCTAATCAGACGTTGACAATAACCTTTTTTAAAAGATGATGGCAACAACTAACAGGACAGTGCTTACTATGTGCCGGGAACAGTAACTATGTGCTTTGACTCAGTATCTCATTTCATATTCACATAAAGCCTATGAGGTAGATGCAGGTCCACAATCCCTTATCTGAGAAACGTATTTCAGAATTCACAAGTTTTCAGGTTTTAGAAAGTTAATACTGAACAGAAACCATACGCTACATAACACCAACAGGCAGAATCTAGGCAAGCACTCAGGAACACAGTAGGATGTATGTACTAATGATAAGTGAATTCTGTAAGTACCTGTGAATCAGCTAGGTCCTGGTTCTGTCATCAAACTAGTTCAGAACTGGTATTCCCATTCTCCAGTGTAATAATTTGCAACTACACTGCACTTTTGAATGACAGATCTGTGAACTATTACCTATTTTTCCCCACATAACTAAGGATTTTCATTACAGAATTACCAAAATGGCCATCCCCCTGAATTTGAGGGATTCATTTCTAAGACTGAGCAACATATTTTTCTTCCTGGTAATTACAGACATACTACCCTAAACTCAAAAGCCTCGTTACTTTCTTTTCATGAGATAACTGATAGAGATATTTCAGTACAAATTCAAAACTGTATTTTGTCCCATTTATAAGATGACACATTTTTTCAGTGCAAGCACTTAACCCAGTTGGATCTAGCAACCTGAACATTTCCTTATTTAATTTCTGAAAGGAAACTAAGTATAACCAACTTTGTTACATAGCACTTTTTATATTCTCAATCAGCTTTCCCACATTTTCTCACTTTCAGGAAAGACTGTGACCAATTTTAAATAATTTGAAAATCTTCCTCATCATTGTTATATTTATAAACCAATGTATATCTTAAAATATTCCAAATATATGCATTCTACAAAAAGCACAAGGATAAGTTTATCCACATATTTTAGTGTAAATTTATCATGAATTAAAGGAAAACATTAATGGTGATAAAATATAATAGATATTTAAATATTCAACAATGTAGCTAGGTTTATATCCAAAATTATGACATATCACAAATATGAGCATCCAAAAAGGAGCATATAAGTAACAAATATACAATTTTAATGAAAAATTATACTTTCCCTTGGTTATTGACATGGCCTTGCTTAAAAAGATTTGGTGATTAGGCATAGGAAACTGAAATAAAGCTATGATAATATGAAAATAACAACTTCATCTAATACTTCTTATAAAAATTAGACCTCATTGCTAATGACACTAATTAACAATAATTATTCAGCTTTCACATCACTTCATTACAGTACACTAGTCACACATAAATTAGTAAACATTGATTCGTAAACTAAATTTCCTAAACCAAAATCAAAGTTTGACTGGCTGAAATGTAATTTAGCATAGTATGTCAAAAGCATGGACTCTGAGGGAGTTAGACTTCCTGGCTTAAATATAAGTTTTGCCACTTACTCTAATGGCAATTTTTTGCGAGTTACTGACTTTTGTGTCTCAATTTCCTCATCTAATCTACAAAAGGGGAATAACAGGATCTACCTTACCGGGTTGTGTAAAGGTTAAATGAAATGGTATATGGGAATACTCAGGCAGTGCCTGGTACACATTATGCTCTATACAAGCATTCACTATTATCAGTATTATTAAAGCATCTCTGAAGTTGTAATATATTGTTAGCACTATTTACCTTTTAAGAATATTTCTCCAATTTCCTAAAAAACTTAAATGCACCAGGGAAACAATATTTGAAGGAACCCTGTGTCAGCTGAATAAAGATCTATTACTAATACATATGTTTACATATTAGGTCTCTTTAAAGTCAGATTAACGTGAGGCTAGAACTGGGAACATGATTCTTTCACAGCTCCTAACTTCAAAATGCTAGATAATAGCCAAATGATGCCATTTCACATAGACAACTATGCCCTCATCTAATGCAGCAATGAATGAATAGTTTTTGCTATGTGCCCCAAAAGCTCCCAGGAAAAGAAGCAAATCTCACTGAAAAAATTATTAGTTCAGTTTTGGACATACTAAGTTTGAGGTGCTCAGAGAATACTTAAGAGGTGTTCCGGGAAGAAGTCAGAAGTACAGACCTCAAGAAGATTACTCTCAGAACTCTTTATACTACCATGAAATTAATTTTTCACATCCTATTACACGACAGTTATGTGTCTCCACAAACCTTCTCTATCGCTACACTATTTTGAGGGCATCTAGGTCCTGCCATATAAGGGATCAATAAATGTTGATTTTTAAAAATGCAAAACTTGCAGAACTATACAGTTAAGAGAGTGAATTTTATCATATACTAAAAAAACTGATTAAAACAATTTCTTTTCAATCTGTGAATTTTAAATAAGGATGAAATTTTCATTTGGAAGAATTCTTACAAAATATAAGATGTAAACACAAAATCATTTTTTAATTTAGTCACATGAGAATTACTAAATGCTACCAAGCAGTAAAACCTGGAATCATCACCAGGCCAAAAACGTGAAAAAGTACAGTAAAATAAAGAAGAGAAAGCTCAATGAAGAACTCCTTGATATGCATTTAAATTAACCAAAATTCTTAAGTTTATTAAAATACCTTCAGTGTGGATTGAAGAGATTTCACTTCGTAATTTACAGACTACTTGAGTTCAGTAACTTAAAAATGAAAAGCCTCTGGACTCTCCCAGCACACATTATTCAAAGAGCTGTGTTAAAAAGCATGTAGCAAATGTGCTGAGTTATATGCACTAGGTAAGGGAAAGCTGTGTCATCCCCAATGCACCAGCAACTGTCTGTCTGCTAATCCTTTAGTTTAAAATGTGTAGAAACACCTTCTAAAGAATGCTTCACTGTACTATTTACAGCCCAAACTTAAAATATGGTCCTTGATGGAACGAACAGACCATATAGTAGTACAGACCAGCTGCCAGCTCTATATTTAATAGCAGATCATGACAATTTTGCTTGTGCTTGACAACTAGACACCTTTCAGTGAAATTATTCCCTGGAAATGACACTACAATATTGTTAGTTATTTAGAGGGCAGGGAGCCAAGAGAAAAAGCGCTCATTAATGGTGAATGGGTGGGAAAGACAGTAACAGTAGAGGATTAAAAAATGGTAATACAATATACACAGGGTTAATAGGACTGTGAGATGGGGGTGGGGGGATATACAGAATGGAATTTCTATAACACAAAATAAACATGAAGATTTAAGACTGCACTTCACATTTGAAATAAGCAAGAATAAATGTATAATGCTTCTTATATAATCAAAAGCCTGAAAACCTTATACTGATAGAAAATATTGGTAAATTTAAAAGGATTCCCCCAATTTGGGCCCTTTTTTCCTGTTCTATGAAGCAATTCATAAGGGGAAAAAAATAACTTCAGGCTATAAATGATGAATGTAACTACTAGGAGTGGTCTCTCTAAGAGGTCTGAAATAGAAGGAAAATGTACATTTCTTCCAAAGCTGTAGCCAACAATAACTTTTGCATTCTGAATCCAGCTTAAGCATATTAGTTGAGAAGATGTTTGCAAAATTAATAAGAAAGTGCTGAATTTAGCTTTTATTTTTTTTTCTGTTTTCTTAAGTGGCCTGCAGTCTATCAAATGCATTAAGAAGAACCTCTCCTAAGTGTAAATGACCAAAGGAAATAAAGTTTTCTTCTTATAGAGAGCTGTTTCCATAGATCAGGTAAACTTTTTCTGTAAAGGGCCATATAGTAAATATTTTCAGCTTTACAGGCCATATGGTCTCTGTCACAAATACTCAGCTCTGTCATGTAGCATGAAAGCAGCGACAGGTAACAGATAAATGAGTATGGATGGAGTCCAATAAAACCTCATTTTCAACAACAGGCAGCCAGTCCATGGGACCATGACCATAGTTTGCTGACCTATGCTATAGAGCTTGTTTTTTTTACCTACGACAAATACATTGTTTTAATAAATACCACCAACTTTGAAATATGATGTCTCGGATTTGCTTTAAAATATTTTACAAAAGAAAGGTGGAGAGTAGGTTAAATAAGACTAGCAAAACACAATTATTATTAAGGTTGGATGATGGATGCATGGAGTTCATTATCCTATTCTCTATAATTTCTTGAGTTTGAAATTAAAAGCTTTTAAAAATGCAAAGTAAATCAATGAACCAGCTCTACAGGAAAATGAATTTCTTCACTTTACTGCAAACCTTCTAAAGCACATTTATTATTTTGAAACATAATTAACATTATGCAACATAAAAAATTCTTAATGTAAAGCAACAAAACTAAAATGAAAAGCTTATTATATAAAAGTGTATACCAGCATGAACCCTTCACATTTTCCATAATTTAAAACACAGGCTCCCCTCATATAACTCCTAAATTAATATATCAAATTTATTCTCATCTTATCTAACAAAATGTTACTGATTTTTGGTTTAAGAATATAATTATTTTTATAGGGCACATGTTATTTATGTTAACATATAATAGGTTTACTATTTTTCAAATAAATTAATATTGTTTATTCCTCAGTTCTAAACTTTAAGCAATAAGTATTCATGGATACAACCTACATAAATAAATGCTGTTTAAGGTCTTCAACAACTAAGAATGTAAAAGGATCCTCAGACCAAAAAGCTTGAGAACCTAAGATCTAAATGTTCTCAATGTTGTCTAAAGTATGTTTACCAAGTGTATGAACAGCATATGTATTTGAATAATAATCATCACACTGTAAAGTTAATCCACTATGAGGACTATCAATATACACCCACAAGAGGAAGATACTTAAACTGTCAACAGAAACATTCTTTTCAACTTGCCCTGTATGTCCCTAGAAAAGAAGAGCTCTAATGTGTTGTCCCATTTATGCAGGTAACTGTCTGCTGAAACAGTAATAAAGAAAAACTAATATATGCCAGCAGACATCTCTAATAAATGCGTTATCTCCTTTCAAATCAAGATATGCCATGTCACTCAGTGGAAGAAGCCAGAAATCAAGCTAAATAGAGCCTTAGGAGAGAAATCTTAAAGATTGTGCAATTTCTCAAAAACAACAAATGTGTTTTTTAAATGTTCTAAGTTTTTTCTCAACATTCAGCAACACAGTGATTTCAAATTATATCAAAACTAAAAAGTAATTTAAATTAGGCTCATGGAATTCTTATGGTATTTGTGAAAAACTGAGAACCTCTCTGAAAACATCTGAACTATAATCAATCTCAAAATTCTCTAAATCTAAAACTAAAATAGTAATAAACAATCTGTAACACAGATTTGAACAAATAACTACAGCAAAAATATTCATGTGATTGTTCATTCTTTTATAAAGATAAACCAATATTTATTTTTCAAATACAAAGCTGTAGCCAACAATAACTTTTGCATTTTGTATTCTAGCATTTTTAACCACTTTTGCCCCTTTTGCATATGGCTATTTAAACTATTATCAGACTATTTCATTTTTACTTGATTAAGTATACATTTCCAAGTTAAGTTTTAGAAATTTTATAATTTTTGTTGTCTTTTATCAACCTGAATAAACTTAAAATAGTAATGTGTGATGCAGACACATACTTACATCATACTCTGTAACTCTGCTGCAAAGCTTACAGACTTCCCTGTACTTCTTCCACTACTTGAAGTAGCAGTAGACATTGGGCTGGCTGCAGTATTATTCATCTAAATAAAAAAGAAATAAAGCTTACAAAATGTATTTAACTATAAATAAGTGCATGGAAAATGGAAGCAATTATAAATTACTTCAAAAAGAATAGAAAATTTTAAATTTCTAATTTGTTCATAAATCTGACTTGTCCATACTTAATGTTCTTTATTAAAATGAAATAGTAAAGAGGGGGCACCTGGGTCGTGCAGTCAGTTAAGCATCCGACTCTTGGTTTCCACTGAAGTCGTGATCTCAGGGTCCTGGGATCAAGCCCCACCTAGGACTCTGCTCTCAGCATGGGGTCTACTTGGGATTCTCTCTCCATCTCCCTTTGCCCCTCCCCCTACCCACCACACTCACATGCGTCCTCTCTCTCTCAAATAAATCTTTAAAATGAAGCAGTAAAGAGGAAAAAACTGCTTAGTCAAATACGATATCAAATACGATATCAAAAAAAAAAGTGCTCAACAAATGTTAGCTATTATTTCCTATGTCCACATAAATTTTGCAATATAATTTTCCTTTAAAATGATCTGCAGATTTGAATATATGATACAATAAAGCAGTACTGCAAACTTTAGGTATACTGTAGTAAAGTAGGAGAAGTCAGGAGTCAGACTGCCTAGGTTCAAATCCCAGTTCTGCTTAAGTGATAAACATTTTAGTACAAATTTTTAATGAATAATGGAAGAAAAAGACTCATTAAAATACTTTACTAGAACTCCATGGTTTTCAAAGTGTGTTCCAGGGAGCCCTAAGGTTCATGGGCAATATTTCGAGGAGCTCCCAGTGGCCCCAAAGCACACCCTCCCAGTTCCATCCAGAATCAGAGAACAACTCTGATTTTTCTATGTCATGTATTGGGGTTCCAAGTTAGAGTTAATATAAAGAAAGAGTTGCACAGCTATAAAATACAAAATTAGAAAACTGCATAATCTAACCAAACCAAAGCCTAAAATATAAATAATAAAAATAAAGTCAATCAGTAGATCAGAAGTAAACATTGTGATATTTTATAATCTCACGGTTAAGTAAATCATCAATTCAAAATGTGACCTTTTTTTCCCAATAAAATTAAGTTGATGCGTAAGGGGAAAAGTAAATGCCGATCCTAATATATGCTATTTTATTTAATGCATGTGGCAGTCCCATAAACAAGAATTAGTGAAAATAACATTAAAATAATGAAAGTAGATAAAAGCCTCAACTGTTACTCAGTAAGTGCTCAATAAATGTTAGCTATTATTTCCTATGTCCATATAAATTTTGCAATATAATTTTCCTTTAAAATGATCTGCAGATTTGAATATATGATACAATAAAGCAGTACTGCAAACTTTAGGTATACTGTAGTAAAGTTTAGGAGAAGTCAGGAGTCAGACTGCCTAGGTTCAAATCCCAGTTCTGCTACTTTACTGGGACTTTGGGCAAATTACTTAACTTCTTTGCGCTTCAGTTCCTTCACCTTTAAAATGGAAATGATAATCCCACATTCTTAGGGTTGTTGTGAACATTCAATGAACTAACATGTACAAAGCATTCAGAACAGCTCTTAGCACACAGTAAGCATACAATGTTAATTATTATTATTGTACACAGACCTTAAGAATTCTCCCTCTATTGATCAGCTAAAAGCTTTTTTATATGACAAATTTAGGTTACTCTTTTTTCACAATCACAAGTCTAAGAAACTTGAATATTTTCACTAAAAGACCTTAACGCACTTCAACAAATATTAAATACTTAGTTTCCTTATAAAATACTTTTTAGTACTGACATCACTACTGCTAGCAGTCATCCTAGCTCAAAATCTGTCAGTCTTTGACTCCTTCTCCTGTACCCTATAATTTGTAAAAAAAAAAAAAAAAAACAAAACAAAAACAAATTCTACTTTATGTTCTTACATCCTCCCCATCTTGTTCTACTGTTATGGCCCTCTCTATAAGCACTACTTATAGCTTCTCTCTTTCCATCTCAGTTCATTCTTCACCTTGCTGCGAAATTTATCTTCTTAATACATCCTCTAACCTGACAGCTCCTGTGGGCAACGGAGGCTAAAACTGATATAGGAAACCTGAACCAGGGTTATTCACCAAGCTCTGAGATGGAAGGACTGGGCTCCATGAAGACAACTGGAAAAAACAAAACTATATATTTGTTATAATATAAGTACTATAAACCACTACTATAAACCACTGCCTGAGATAGGCAATATACGAAGCTTTTGAGAGAAGGCAACAAGACAGAGGTCTAAGATGAGCAGCATGTTAGCTGGCTGGCTAGATCTGGAATAATCCCAATATCCTTCTGTGGCAAGGCCAACTATCGCCAATATAAGCCCTGGTCTAGTATGAGATCCCTAAGGGCCAGGCCAAATGAAGGAGCAGAGAAGGAAAAACCTTTTACTCAAATTGAGCCTGAAAACCAAAATTCTAAAACACATAAAGAAGCTAATGCTATGAAAGACCATCGACTTTTTTTAAGCCTCCGTTTTTTTCTACACAGACTTTTAAAATAGGTACTTTTTTCTACAAATAATATAGGAAAAGAAGCATCACCACTAGAACTCAGGTTAAAAAAAAAAAAAATCACATCACCAAATCCAAGATTGGGGAAAGACAGACAGGAACCCAGTGACTTCTAGGAACAGTCCTACAGAATCAGGACAGTGATAAAAAAGGAACCTGGCTCTCTCAAGGACCTTCCAAACGGTTTCCCTTGTCCCACCAGAACACTGGCAAAGATATGATGTCCCAGAGAAAACGTTAAAGTCAAAGTTTATGTATTAACCCCAGCCTCCAAAAACAGTTATGATTTAAGTCGACTCACGTCAGACTGGAAGACGTGCCAGGCTATGGCACGATCCTGTGGCCTAATGTCCCGTGACACACTGCTGGAGCAATGTGCCCCCTTTTTCACTTTGCAAATCCAGTCACCCTGCTTTAACACTCTTTGAGGAGGAGACACTTCCGAAAGTAAATTCTTATTAAAACCACAGCTCTCTTCATTTGTCCCCCTACTGCAAATGTTTCGTATCAAGAGTATTTATTGGTAAGAGGTAAAAGGTCCCAATCCTAGTTTATTATAACCACGATCATCCTTTCACAGTCAACTTAATTTTTAAATCAAACAGGTGAATAACATTTTTCTGACATGATGAGCTGATAGCTCATTAGAATCTTTAAAATAATTATTTCCCATACCCGCATTTTGTTTGATTTAGATAATTAACTTCTTTAGACATAACTTCTTTACACATCAAAGTCCTATCAACCCAATGCTCTATTTCCTTTCTCCTAGACATTTAAAAAAAAAAGTCAGTTAAAAGCAGAAGCACTCAAGTCAATTTTCTCTAATAAATACAGTTAACATGGAACTGAAAACCTACTGTAATCTTCTCAATGGGTTAATGTCCTGCAGTTGTTTTAGTTTTCAATTGAAATGCAGCTGTTTGCCATATTTTACAAAATGAATTCAGATGTGCAGATGGAGACCTAGATTATTTCAACATGCCACAGTTTAAATGTGAACCCAAAGAGTGAGTTCATCTCTGATTAATACTTATATTTACACCTGACTATTAAGTGAAGCTCCAATACTATGTCACACCTGTAAAATCCTATTCCAGAGTAGAAAAAGTGACATCTTTTATTTTAAAATGATGGCATTTAAGGATATACCCTTTCCCTCAGAAAATACTATAACAATAAAAAAATTTTTTTAATTGTAGTAAACTTACACATTACAAATGTGAATTAAACAAAAACTTAATGAACATGCTACTGGGTTTCTAATTATAGCTCACATTTTTGGTGCTAAATGACCAAAGAAGAAATAACATGAAACACCTTTGGCTTAAAATACCTCAAAGAGTTGAAAACTTTATTACTAGTTATAGAACCATCAAAACAACATAAATATCTGGATTGTGAAATCCATCAGTCTACCCATTTATTAAGACAGTGGAATGTTGGGGCGCCTGGGTGGCTCAGTCGTTAAGCGTCTGCCTTCGGCTCAGGTCATGATCCCAGGGTCCTGGGATCGAGCCCCGCATCGGGCTCCATCCCAGGGTCCTGGG